>NC_091132.1:105242105-105574605 GCF_040183065.1 Periplaneta americana
TCCCTCGAAATTATTCATGAGGTATGGTGTTTTCCAGGAAGTTTGTGTACGCCTGCCCCGTAAGTCTGTTTACAAGTAGGCTACATGGGGTCCAACTAATCGATCACCAATGATACCGGCCCACATGTTGAGGGAGAACCGCACCTGGTGATGAGATGGAACAGTTGCACGTGGGTTTTCATTCGCCCATACATGCTGATTGTGGAAATTTGTTATGCCATCTCGTGTGAACTGTGCTTCATCTGTAAATAATACTAAGGCAGGAAAGTTCGGATTTACACTACACTGCTGCAAGAACCACTGACAGAACCTAACTCGTGCAGGGTAATCTGCTGGTGACAGGGCCTGTACACGTTGCAAATGATAAGGATACAATTGATACTCTTTCAACAGTCTCCAGACAGTCGTATGAGGAACTTTGCCTTGCAACGCTACCCTTCGTGTGTTGATAGAAGGAGTCATGTTCACAGCCTCCAGAATCTCCTCCTGTACTTCTGGAGTTGTAGATCTTGGTTGTCCCCTTCCCAAACCAGGAGAGTTAAATTTTCCATACTCGCACAGACGGTAATGGAGACGTACAAATGTCTTCCGATCTGGACATTGTCGCTGTGGGTACCTCTCCTGGTACAAACGACGAGCCAGCGCAGCATTGCCGTCCGCCTTACCGTACATGAAGTGTATCTCTGCCAGCTCTTGATTTGAATACGTGTCGCACAGTCTAACGCGCCTACACAACACTGAATGTAACCTTCGCCTCGGAATGAACTGTCAGAGTGCCCTCTTAATGTCTCCTTTGACGGCAACGACTTGCGGAAAGAAAAACGTTCCGGTGAATGTCAATGTTGTGAAGGCCATAACTCGGAAATAAAGCATTTCCGGACACATGTTGTAATGAACTATTTTGATTGTCTACATGTGGGAAATACATACCTGAAATTATGCCCCGTATTTTTAAACACCCTGTATATATATATATATATATATATATATATATATATACGGGAAGAACAATGACTGTCATTATCTAATTCAAAATACTGCAACAAAATTTAGTGTTGTTCTCATTAAAACTGGTGAAAAGGAGAATTCTGTGTCTTGGGGCAAGACAATGGTAAATGCCAATATGGACCATGTATGAATAAAACTACTTTCTGAATGTTCTCTTGTTCTACTATCTATGTCTGTAATTTGTTTTGTCATTTCTGCCATCTATGAAGATTGTGAGAACAATTTGAAAATAGAGACACCATATCACTCCAGTCAAGACAATGATAAGCGCCATTCTTGTTGTGAAAATGGCTGCTACTAGAAAGAGGTTATTATTGCAAGGACAAATAACGAATCCAAATGGAGAACCATCAACCACAGGGGATGCTAAAAGTAGTTCTCAATATGAATCAAGTACTTTAAACGAGAGAAAGATGGAAAAAGACAACGAAGAAAGGGAGAAAATAAGTAAACTAAAATATGGATAAAACGAATAGAGAGAAAATAGAGGTAATACAGAGGACAAACTAGATGGAAAAAGAGGACTAATTAGTGGAATAATAGAGGAGAAAAAATTGAGAAAATAGAGGGAAAAATTATTGAAAATAGAAAAGAAAATTGAGGAGAAAATAGCGAAAATGTAGAGAAAGTAGAGGAGAAATTAGAGGGAAAATTGACGAGAAAATATGGCCAATACTAAGAAGTAAATAGAGATAAGATAGGCCTAGAGGGGAAATACAGGGAAAATAAACTATAATTCCTTTATTTTTACTTCTATTTCTTTATCCGTTTCCTGCTAATTTTTCCCCATTTTCTCTCTATTTTTCTCTCTATTATCACGTCTATTTTCTCCCTATTTTCCCTCCAGTTTCTCCTATTTATTATCCTCTATTTTCCGCTTTATTTTCCCCTCATCTATTCCCTTCTCTTTTCTTCTCCGTTTTCCCTCTTCTTTCCAGTATTATTCCTCTATTTGCTCCTGCATTTTCCCTCGATTTTCTACTCTATTTGCTCCTCTGTTTTCTTCTGTTTTCTGCTCCATCTTCTATATGAACCTTCATTTTTCCCCTATATTATCCCCTCTATTTCCTTTCTGTTTTTCTTCTATTAAATTAAATAATTATGTTTTGTTTAACGTCGCTCGAAAAATGCCGAGGTTATATCAGCGTCGCCTCTGTGCCGGAATAAGCCAGTAAATAGATCCTATAGTCAGATTATTAAACATAAATGTGGCAACAATCAGTGGTACTATTAACAAAAATTCCTATATCATACTTGCCTAAAAATAAATTTTGGGGGAAGGTAACTCTACAATCAATGAGGCATGCAGCGTTGTATACATACATTAATTACTATTAAATATGCTGTTGTTTATTTTAAAGATAAGATTAAACAATAAGTAATACTATATTAAATCATGATATTCATATGAATATGAACTGGACTGAAATATCAACTTTTAACATACATGATTCATAGGCATTTCCAAACTTTGTTCCTGCAATTTCTCAAAACTTTCCTAATAGCACTTACCATTGTCTTGCCCCAAGACATAGAATTATCACCATGACTACAGTCATCCTTTCCTTGATTTTTAATAGGAACAACTATAAATTTTGTGGGGATAAATGAAGAACATAGTCTCTCGGTCAGAGTTCCAGACATTTCAATTCGACAACGCAGAATAAAGGCGGCACATAGCCGTTGTTATTGTAAAACTGGCCGGTGGACTAGTTGTAAAAGTGCAGCTTTATGCAACAGATTAGAATACGACCGTAGGGAATGCTGTAAGACCGACGAATGCAATAAAGCTACTTTTGCTACAAGTCGTATACGGCATTTTACTTACGCGTTGTTTATTTTGCTAAAAATTAAAAACAGTAAATAAATTCGTAATAATACTGTTAAAGTTTAGTTCATTTTATATAATCCAGGATAACATGCTGAAGTGTCTTAATAATCATATTGTTGTTTAATCAACTGTCCGAAAACAGGTCTGAACCTCATAAGTGACATCAATGAGACATCACTAATGAGGCAACTAGGCCAGGAGATAAGGAGTAGTTTGGCCAGTTCCTTTCGCCCTCCATTGCATACTTCGCAGACTAGTTACTGACTATAATCAGACTTCAGATGTATATACAAAATTATTGTTCTCCCTCTGACATATATCGTCAAGTGAGATGTACTGCCTGACAATAAGTGTTGCCAATTCAGCGGTTTTCCCGCTAAATCTAGCTTTTTTTGATAACCGTCTCGCGGGTAAAATTATATTATCCCGCTTTGCGGGAAAACTAGCGGTTTTTAATCTTTAAAGTTTCTGAAATGAAATTCATATTAGCATTATTGACGGCTTTCATAATTGTATTTAATTCGTTCAGTGTGTGTTTTGTGAAATAATGGATGTGTTAATATAGTGATAATTCCAGATATATGTTACCGTTAAAACCCGAAATTCGCCAAAACCAGTTTCAAGTAGTAAAAACTAGTTTAAGCAACTATAGATAGATAGGTTTTTGTTTGGCAAAAGCCTAAAAAAAGAACTAAACAAACCAAACCTAACCTGTTATTGATTCTAGATCTTAGGAAAATTCACTTTCTATCTATCTGCATTTTTAAAACTAGTTTTTACTAGTTGAAACTGGTTTTGTCGGATTTCGGGTTTTAACGGTAACATATAGGCTATAATACAATAAGAATAATTGGGCGTACTGGGATTGGTTCCCAAATGTGTGAATTGGTTCTCAGTTCGTCCCAGATCTATACTCGAATTGGTTCCAGGTTGATTTCTTCTGTGTACTACAATTGGTTCCCGCACTAGACCAAGCCAGAAAAAAAATTCCCTTCTTACTTTATACAGATTTAGGGCTGTCAACTACTGTCTACGGTAGTTGGTATGGTAAAAATGTTTTGTGCTTGGTGGACACGCTGCGTCGAGTAACTTCATAATAATTTTATTTAAAGTTGAAGTATCACAAGTGTCGTTATTATGTTCGACGTTGCATTTCATTATAATATCTGAATCAGAAAGTTTCACGAAACACTTACGTCCTCTTTTAACACAAGTATATCTTTCCACACCACCAGATAATGTTTTCTGAAAACCGAACTTGTGATCGTTGGCCACTAAGAGTTTATTCCCCTTCTCACTGAACATAGTAGTTAAATCCATGCTGTCCTGTACTTCCACTGCCACTACTCTGCTAATCACTCAAATTTACGATCGGTATTTATATTTTTACGCAGATGGAGCTACGGGTCCTATCGATTATAGGTGGTGTTATAGGTAATAACAACTACCTCATTCCCGTTATTGATATTTGAACACTGTCACTACTCTGCTACATGATCGATAAACATCCCCTTTCCACACAGCCTTGGAACCTACTCGCGTTGTTGATATTTGAACATGGGGAACCTAATCACGTTGTTGATATTTTGTTTGGGAACCAACTGAAGAACAGCGGAATAATTTATGTTAAAAAATGTTATGTTTTATTTAACGACGCTCGCAACTGCAGAGGTTATTATCAGCGTCGCCGGATGTCCCAGAATTTTGTCCCGCAGGAGTTCTTTTACATGCCAGTAAATCTACTGACATGAGCACACTTAAATGCCATCGACCTGGCCCGGGATCGAACCCACAACCTTGGGCATAGAAGGCCAGCGCTATACCAACTCGCCAACCAGGTCGACAAGAATAATTGAAATATATTGTGGCTGGATAAAAGTGTTCAAAATTGCTTTATAGCGCCACATTGGGAATGATAAAAGTGTGCAATATTCGTTACATTGGCGGGTTGATGTTATATTGGCGGATGGATGCTCTATATTGACCATTATTATTATTATTATTATTATTATTATTATTATTATTATTATTATTATTATTATTATTGAATAATAATAAGTGCACATTAAAAATCTAGAGATATTTATTAGAAAATCGCGGGTTTTCGAAAGCCATCTTGTGGGATTATATGAACAAGTGTTGGCAACACTGCTGATAATAGATGTATGTACATATCAGCCAGAACCTCAATCAGAGGATAATAACCGTAATATTATAACAACGCAAAATTAACAAGGATTGTTGTTGTTGTTTTCTAATGCCAGGCGTTTGACAATAAAGTCATTTGACCTCTTGCACTCCAATATTTTTCAAAGATATTATCATGGCCAGCCACTGAAGCACAGATTTTGAGGTGTTCCGAATCCATTTCTTGGATTGAGTTGCACAATGGACAGTTAGGGGACTGATATATTCCAATTCTATGCAGGTGTCTGGCCAAACAATCATGGCCTGTTGCCAATCTAAACGCAGCTACAGACGATTTTCGTGGTAAATCGGGAATTAGGTGTGGATTTTGATGCAGAGAGTTCCATTTTTTTCCCTTGAGATTGTGTTATCAAATTTTGTTTGTAAAAGTCTAAGTATGTAGATTGAATAAATCTTTTCACAGAGTAAAACGTAGATTTAGTAACAGGTCTGTAAGTAGCAGTGCTGCCCTTCTTTGCTAAAGCATCCGCATTCTCGTTTCCCAGGATTCCACAATGGGATGGTATCCATTGGAATACAATTATTTTATTGAGTGATATTAATTGAGAGAGCATTTTAGTTATTTCTACTGTTTGAGATGAAGGTGTGTGTTTAGAGACTATTGATAGAATAGCTGCTTTGGAGTCTGATAATATAACTGCATTCTTAAATTTATTGATGTGGCATAGAAGATTCCTGAGACTTTCACTTATTGCAATGATTTCACCATCAAAACTTGTTGTTCCATATCCAAGAGATCTATAAAGTGAGAAGAGACAGCATGTAACACCTGCACCGGCACCTTGTTCTCTGGAGATCAAGGATCCGTAGGTGTATAAATGAAGCCAGTTTTGTGGAGGGTACCTAATATTAATTGTCTCTAAAGACAATTGTTTCAGTATTTCTGTGTTTACTTCTGATTTCATTATTTCTTCTGTTAAATTTAGATTATATTATATATTTAATAGAGTTAAAGGGTTTGGTTTAATTTGTAAGTTTTCTTTTAAATTCGGGATATTGATTTTCTGTTTTAATTCTTGAACAATAGATATGAAACTTTTTTGAGTTTTCAATCTACATAGAGGACTGTATGAATTCCAATTGTTTCCTGGTATTCTGATAAGTTTTTCATATTGAATCAGTGCTTTTTCTTCTATTGTCATTTTGATGCTGTTAATATTAGTGAATAATCTCATAGAATCTAGTGGAGTTGTTTTGATTCCACCAGTAATGAGTTTTAGAGCTTGGTTTTGAACATATTCTATGTCGTTTATGAAAGGTGAAGTAATTAAAATTTCTCCGCACTATGTCAGCACTGGCTGTATAAACATTTTGTATGTAGTGTTCAACAAGGATTGTTGTTGTCCCCATTCGCATGACAATCGTTATTCAATTGCCTTCATGATCTCGTGTCTATGATCATTTAATTCTTGGCCCCGAAGTGATCAATTGATAACTGAAGCATTTCCCTTTTTATATGGACATATAATGATATATAATTGTAGCACACATTTGAAGCAATATGTACAAAATAATAATTTATAAATTACAAAAAATGTGATTTTGTAAGTTGAGAGACCTGAAGGATCCAGAAATGGAAAAAGAAATATATGGTGCCATTTCAGAAAGTCAAACTTCTTGGCACAGAATACTTTTTATAAATTAAAAACATAATTTTCTAAAACATATTCAAATTATTCGTTTTTATACCTCCTATAACTCTTGTTCAGAAAGTTTATTAATCAAATTAAAAAGGAGACCTATAAGCAATGTTTCATATGTTTCGCTCATGTGGTATATGTTTACATTTAATATAGTGAAAATTTGGTCAATTTATTTGTCTCCATATTCATATTATGCACGAAAGTAGATTATGTGACTTACACAGGTGACATTGACTAAGAATTGCTTAGGTTGAATGTTTATACAGATGGTGCACTTCTCATGATGTTTATTTCCCTGGTCATTTTAAACATATGACAAGTTTATACAGATGGCACACTTCATGCATCAACACTGCTTCGCGGTCATATTCGGCGCACGTGGCAACGCTATGCATGTAGCATACTACATGGGCTCTTAAATCTGCTGTCAGACATGAAGAAGAGTCAAGGACGCCAGTGAAATGTTGCTCAGATCGCTAATTGCTGACATACAGTACGTCAGAAACTGACACACATGGCAAGACGTAGCCTTGTCTTCGATTTTTAAAAACGTGTACGCTATTATTAATTGAATTACTTTTCACTGGAGTATTGTTCGCTTTAAACGTAATGAGTTGATGTCTAAACTACGCCCTCTTACTATCTTCGTGAGATATTTACAAGGGTTTAGAGCAGACCTGCAGAACTGTAGCTCCTCAGAGCGACTCTTTACTCCCCCTTTCTTACCCCACCCACCTTTTCACCCACCCACCTTTTCAACCACCCACCTTTTCAACCAGTGCGGTCATGACGTTCTAGTTACGCTCGGCTGCATCAATTCATTCTCGCGGCGGCAGGTATACAATACGCTATCAAGAATTACAAATGAACAGATAATAAAATCCTTAGGAACATACCTTTAGAAAGTAAGAGAAAAATGAATGAGGGAAATAAATAAATTAAAAGACATGTAACATACATTTTAAAATGTATGTGTGCATATAATGTAAGAAGGTCTACCTATGTAAACATCGTTCTATTACTAGTAAAGCCGATTAAATCCACTTTTTGTGTAAAATAAGTACAGTCTCCGACTTGTCTTTCCGTTCTCTGTGTTCTACTAAAATGAAATAAGTTCGAAATGTTGCATGCAGGCAACAAACCAATTACTTTATTTGAAGAATTTATTATGATTTTTCGTGCATTAATAAAGTTTTAATTCCTGTTTTTACAAAACTTGTATTACTGGTCTTAACTGGTTTTACTAGTAATAGCACGATAAATAAATTGTACGTTGATAAGTGAATGATAGTTATATAACCGGATGTCAATGCTGTCATTCAACATTGTAACGCACTCCAGATAAATAAATAAATAAATAAATAAATAAATAAACAAATAAGTAAATAAGTAAGTAAATAAATAAATAAGAAAATAAGTAGGCCCTAAATAAGTAAGTAAATAAGTAAACAAACAAACAAATAAATAATACGCGTACTGCAGTTTAAAGGGAACTGGAACATGGCAAAATCTAAACCCGTGAAGGAACACTACTTCCAAAAGAAATAGGAATATGATTATTTTGTTGTTGAAGACGAAAGAATTGCTTGTTTACTGTATCCCATCCAATTTATTTCTACTCGTCATTTCAATATTAAACCACATTTCAACAAAGTCCATATTAAGAATTATGGAATGCACAAACTTTCGGGTAAGTTCATTATTACGAACTGTATATTGATCATTCATTTATATACTGTAAAATTAAGGACGTCATTCGTTGTGTTCATTTTGGATTGAAATTAATAGTGACTTTCAAGGTTCATTACTTAAATGCTATAAATTTATGTTTCCGTAGGTGATGATCGGAGGAAAGTTTTCGAAAATCTAAAGCAGGTTAGGTGCAAAGAAATCTCAAAGAAACTACCAACAGGAAATCTAGCATAATTGTAAACCTTGAAACGGGATAACGCATTATAAAAACAATGAATTTATTATAATCATTTTTGAAAATTATATGCCGCCACTGACGGCCAGAGAATGTAAATAACTCTACGCGGAAGTCGATCATCCCCAATAGAAGTAGAGTGAGGCTGACGTCATATTTTCCCTACTTACGAGTTCTGCAGCCCTGGTTTAGAGTGAAACACAAATTTTGAAACATTATAAATATCAGTAAATTTATTTCAGTTCTACTATACTACTCAATATTATGTGTTTAGATTTTAGATAAATCGAGGAGATTACTTACGGGTTAGTGTCGCCTACAACTCATATGTTTCACCTATGAAGCCATTATATGTAGGCGAATTAGAAAGAAAGAGGAAGGAAACTTCCGTCACGTAACCTGCTCTAATATTCAGAAGTCCCGCATTTCACTTCAGAGAATTTTAAGAAAAGAAAAAAGTTTTCAGTCGCCTATGGGTTGTCCAATTCTTGTGGACGGAATTCCAAATAAACTAAAAATATTTTAAGTGAACCTGGAAAAGATGGGAAAAGAGCAGGAGACGAGAAAAAGAAGGAAAATATTTCACTTAGAATATTCTTGCTGTAACTCCAGGATTATTAGTCCATACAGAATGTCCTTCCACTTCAATTCTGAAGACCTACATTCCCTTTACCCTTGTATTCGCCAATTCTTATTAATTTAATTAATCTGTTGTTTTGCATACGGTTAACTGTGCTACTTCAATTTTAATTTCGAATATTTTATGGAACTACGTTTTTTGTATTTTTAATTTCTAATTCGCGAATTACAAATTAAATTCGGACTTTATGTTTCCTGAAATATATTCATTTCGCTGTGATTATCTGAAAGTTGATTGTCACAATGTTTGTCACTTGATTCCAACCAAGTTTGCATGTTCAAGCTCTGGAGAATGCAATGCAATTTTAAGGATGATTCCAATTGGTCGGAACTAAAGTAACACTGGAGGACATTTCATGGTACGAAAGAGAAACTCTGTTACTAAATGAGGGACTATCCGCCGATCATTTCTTCGTCCACGTTGTCTGCTTGTCAGACTCTGTGAGTCTACAGATTTCGCCAACATTGTAGTTAGAGAGGACAGTTAGTTCCTTGCATCCTTATGATGGTTCCGAAAGCTCTTCTTTACGCTTAGTCTGTAGACGCAATCTTCATTTCGCTACTTATATATAAATATACAGGGCTTCATTTCAAAACTCCCCAGTCTAAATAACTAATTATTTAAATTGAGTTCAATTTAAACAAAAAACACATCAATTTAGATAGTGAGGGGAAAGTCTGAAACAAGGTTTAATTGCATTTTAGATTTCACCGCCCACCCCCAGCCACCCCACTTTCAAATTTCAAATGGCTTAAATCGCGGGTGCTCGTGTAAAGGGGGTTAAGTATGAATTGGCTAAACTTGAATAAGTACTTTTCTCTTGTGTTAAAGGTTGGTTTCAGACTTATTCTTCCATCTATGATGCAGTTACAGTGCTCCATAGTTTGTGACAAAGGGGTTTTGTTCAGTACCAAAGGAGAGAAGTTTACATACCTTACAATTTGACTTAACCCCCTTTACACGAGCACCCGCGAAATATAAAAGAGCATTCAATTGTGTATAAACCCCATTCATTTATTTCACATCTTTTGCCTGACAACCTGACAAGAAACAGTAATTTATTTTGCACTAAATCAAGTGTTCAAAACAGTAATACAGTCTATTTTGGAACTCTTCGCGAAGGTTTTGCTGTGTTTCCTTACTAATCTGATTACATTCTTGGATTATTCTACTTATCAGTTCTTGAATATTCTCAGGCGGAGAAGTATAAACAACTGATTTCAAATGATCCCATAGGAAGAAGACAAGCGGCGTCAGGTCTGGAGATCTCGCCGGCTATTCTACAGCACCTCTCCTACCAATCCATTTCCAGAAAATCTTCTATCCAGCTATTGTGGCATAGGTACTGCATAGTGTGGGGGAGCTACGTCCTGTTGAAAATGCAAATTTTGTTCGTTCAACACCAGTTTTCCTTCATTCGTTTGGTTCTCTAGCGACAGTGTGGTAAGTGGATCAATTACATTCTCTAATATGTTCAGATACAATTCTCCAGTCAGGTTTTCGTCAAAGAAATTCGGTCAAACAATATCATCCCCAAGTATTCCAGCCCACACAATGACCTTCTGAGGAAATTGGGTATTATCTTCACGAAACACATGAGGATTTACAATGTCCCAGTACCTATAATTGTGTTTGTTGACAAACTCATTTAAGAAAAAAGTCGCTTCATCACTAAAGCAAATATTTTGTGTCAAATTTGGATCATCTTCAATTCTCTGAGACATTTGTTCACAAAATTCTACTCTTCTAGCAAAGTCGTCTTCGCTGAGGTGTTTGTGACTTTGTATTTTATAGGGGAAAAATTTATTCATTTTCGGCACTTTATGTATGAAACCAACCGAAATGTTTGTTACAGCAGCTATTTTTGGAATGGAGGTGGTAGGTTCATTAACGAAATGACGTAGTATCTGCGAAGTTTCATCGAGTTTTCTAGGTCGACCATTTACTTTATTGCACACAGAACCACTTTCTTCAAATTTCCGTATTAGATCCATGACATAGCGGTAGCTTATGTTTTTCTCAGGATGCCTCTCGTTGAAAGCTTTAGTAATTCTACGAGCACAACAGTTTCCAGGTCCATAAATAAATATGATTTCCTGTTCTCTCTTGAAGGGTATACACCACTTTACATTAATTTGATACACGAAGACAATAATTACTATTACAAGAAATGTTCAATGGTAGCCTATTTGTAACTTCAGCTCTAATCAACAGTAATAACAATCGAGATTGCCAGGCAACGATATAAAACAAAAGATGTAAAATAAATTAAGTGTGTAAACAATTCAATTCACTTTCACATTTTAAGTATAAAAATATGAAATTTCAAAGTCGGAGTGGCTCGGGGCGGGGATGAAATCTAAAATGAAATTAAGCTTGGTTTCAGACTTCCGCCTCAATATTTAAATTGACGTGTTTTTTGTTTAAATTGAATTCAATTTAAATAATTAGGTATTTGACTGGGAAGTTCTAGAATGAAAGCCCTGTATGTATGTATGTATGTATGTATGTATGTATGTATGTATGTATGTATGTATGTATGTATGTATGTATGTATGTATATTTAGTGTTCTGCCCAAGAGCAGGTCTTTCACTGCAAACCCAGCTTTCTCCAATCTTTCCTATTTTAAGCCTTTCTCTTTGTCTTCTCATATGATCCATATATCTTAATGTCGTCTATCATCTGATATATTTTTCTGCCCCGAACTCTTCTCCCGTTTACTATTCCTTTCAGTGCATCCTTCAGTAGGCAATTTCTTCTCAACTAGTGACCCAACCAGTTCCTTTTCCTGTTCCTGATCAGTTTCAGCATCATTCTTTCTTCACCCTCTCTTTCCAACACGGCTTCATTTCTTATTCCGTCTGTCCACTTCATATGTTCTATTCTTATTCATATCCACATTTCAAATGCTTCTATTCGCTTCTCTTCACTTCGTTGTAAAGTCCATCTTTCTGCCCCATATAATGCCACACTCCATACAAAGCACTTCACTAATCTCTTCCTTAGTTCTTTTTCCGGATATCTGCAGAAGATGCTCCTCTTTTTTTTATTAAAAGCTTCCTCCTTTTGACGTCTTGGTAGCAGCTCATGTTATTGCTGATAGTACACTCCAAGTACAACGTCTTCAACTTAAGACGCAACCCTGGCCACGTCAAGCGGACGATAGACCGTTCTCTATAGCGGGAAAACCAAGCGGTGTTGAGCGGCGGGAGGGCGGGCGGTCAGATAGGCCGGTATTTCAAGCTGCAAAACCCAGCTGTTCGTGCGACCCAGCATGCAATTAGTGTTAGTTTGTCTTCTGTAAGGTGTGAACGTGTTTGCTGAGTTTTAGTTTTCATTTAACGTGTTTGGTGAACTGTGCTCTGTTTAAGTTTAAATTTATCATAAAGTGTATGTGAACAGTGTATACATTAGAGGAACTTCAAGAAAATATTCAAGGCAGGAATTGGATCGCATCTTCTTCGCCGGTGTGAGCGTTGTATTGAAGCTGGTGGAGGTTATTTTGAACATCTTATGTCTTAAGGTAAGGAAATAAACACCATTAAATTAATTTTACGGAAGATAAACTAACACTAAATACGGGTAGAAACAATGCATGCCGGGCCACTTAGCAGTTCCATTACCGCACAACACCGCTGGGTGTTCCCGCTTGAGAGTACTGCCCGCCTGCCTGTGCCTGGGTTGCGTCTTAAGTTGAAGACGCTGTATTTGAAGTTGTCCACATGCTCCACTGCCTCATTTAGAATTCCAAAGTTTACCTTCTTTATTTTTCTTCTTATCACCATGGTCTTCGTCTTATTTGCATTTATCTTCATCCCATACTGCTCACAGCTGTCATTTAGCTTCAGTAGCATATCCCTTAGTATCTCTCCTTCTACTAACAACGCCATATCAACGGCAAATCTTATGCACTTTATTCTTCTTCCTCCTATCATTCCTCCCATGTTCTGAAAACAGTTCTTCACTAATTCTTCCAAGTAGATGTTGAACAAGGTAGATGATAAAGGGCATCCTTGACGTACTCTTCTCCCAATTTCACTTCCTTCTGACATTTCTTCTCCTATCCTGACTTGGACTCGTTTCATATAGTATAAAGATTAGCCTACTGAACAGCATACTCTCTTTCTAATCCACACCTATTTTCTTTAGGAGAGAGAGAGAGAGAGAGAGAGAAAGAGAGAGAGAGTTAATGAACAACACCGAAATATTTTTACTAAGGAATTTGATACGGTGCATCGGCGTAGCTCAGTGATAATGCACTCAGTACTTAGAACTGAATGTCCTGGGTTCGATTTCCAATGGCGGAACGAATTTTTCTCAGTTAACAATAGATAATAACCATAACTCCTGGACACATATCAGTCAGGTTTTAGGACTCGACACAGTACAGTGACTGCACTGTTGGAAGTTACGGAAGACATCCGAAAAGCTATGGACGAATGTAAAATTACAACACTGACACTACTAGACTTCAGTAAAGCGTTTGACACTGTAAATATCGACTTACTGACGAGAAAATTACGATCACTCCAACTATCACAAAGCACAGTTTCTTGGTTCTCCTCTTATCTCAGCGAAAGTCAACAGTGTGTTTCCAATGGAAGTCGAACTTCCTCTTGGCGTATCGTTGATTCTGGAATCCCGCAGGGATCTGTTCTATCACCACTACTATTCACTACTGTGTTTACGTAAATTACATCCCTTCGACTCTACAGCACTGTAAGCATCACCTTTACGCAGACGATTTACAAATTTATATCCATACAACTCCTGACTCACTCAATGACGCAACACATAATCTTAACGAGGACCTTCAATCTATATCTGCATGGGCCAGAAAGTTTGGTTTGACTCTCAGTGCAAGAAAATCACAAGCAATCCTAGTGGGACATCAACGTTCATTATGCAACATTACTCCTGCTCTTCCAGTCAAGTTAAACGACACAATAATCCCTTTTGCTTCCTGTGTTAAAAACCTTGGAGTTTACTTCGATACGCATTAAAACTGGAATAACCAAGTAACACATATTATCAAAAAAGTGCTTTCCATACTACATTCCTTAAACAGCATTCGAAAATTCCTCCCGTTATCACTCAAAAAAATACTGGTGCAAATACTAGTAATGCCCCACTACGTTTATTGTGATCTTATATTAACTGACCTCAATGTCAACCAGTCGCAAAGATTACAACGTGTTCATAATTCTTGTATTCGCTTCGTCTGCGATGTTCGTCGCGCTGACCACATTACCCCATCCTTCCAAACTCTAAACTGGCTACAGCTTAACGAACGTAGAAATTTTCATTCTCTTGTTCACCTTTTCCAAGTCCTTCACACCTCTGTACCTACTTACCTTGCCTCCCGTTTCAGTTACCTGTCATCTTATCATTATCTCTTCACACGCACGCAAAATAGCCGCATACTAGCCATAACAACACATAAGACATCATCGTATTTATCATCATACACAATCTCGCTCTCGCGCCTGTGGAATATCCTACCCAGTGACATCAGAGACTGTCGGAATTTGGTAGCGTTCAAAAGCAAACTTATTAAGCATTTTCTTACTGCGTAGAGTAGGTTTAATTTTTATTTTGTTAATAAAAATTTTTCTCTCTTCTTAACTTTTACAATAAACTGTCTAGCCTTTATTAATCATTTAATTTTTAGTAGGCTACTTTGATTGTTATTGTAGTTGTAAATTTAATATTAATTGTAATTATAATTGTAATTGTATTCTTAATATTGTAGTTGTAATCTCCTGGTAGAGGGGAAGAGAAGGCCTGATGGTCTTATCTCTATCAAGTTAAATAAATAAATAAATAAATAAATAAAAGAGAATTCTCTATGCTTAAAAATTCAAATATCATATAAATACGATAAATTTTGTTTTAGGCATACCGCCACTCCGTTTGTCCATGTACAGCAATAATTTCTCACAAATTACCAAACGGATTTGTTCATGCTAAGTATCAACGACTTAATATTTCTGAAAATTATACATACGAAATAACATAAATTTTAGTAAAATATTAATAACTCATTGCTTGAAATCAAAATCCAAGATCACGATCCACTTGAACATTCAACAGATGATGTCTCTCCCCTTTATAATTATTTTGCATTACTTGGTATCGATATAGAGAAATTTCCCTAAAAGAAAGTATTTGTTTTATATATATATATATATATATATTTATTTATTTATTTATCTTATGTATATATTTCTCGCTGAAATTGTAATATAATTATTTACTTTCTTCTGTCAGAAAGAGGTAGCGAATGTCCTCTTTTTATTAAAAAATTACAGTTTGCTATTTGTAGACTTATTTTTATGCATCGGTCAACCAATGAAGTAAGATCTTAAATCAAAAGCGAGGAATATGCGTAAGGCCATATCTTAACACTATCTCTTCCAAATTATGTCTGTAAATGAAGAAATAATATCAAAAATAATTGCAATATGCAGGTATTATGTAAGTTGAATATGTGCGAAGCTAATTACACATAACTGTCACCGGTGACGACGTACGACATGTATATTATTGAAACCTGGTTGAGTGGAAGAGAAGGCCTTATAGTCTTAACTCTGCCAGGCAAAATAAAAATACTACTACTGCCCGTGCCTCACTTCCTGAGCTGTTTCTTTGCGGGGCGAGACGCAGAGGGGGTTAGTGGGCGGTCCTGGGTACCGCATGTGCCTACTACCCTAAGTTCAACACATCGGCCTTTTCAGGATTCCTTTCGTCAGCTATGGAGCAAGATCAGCCATGGACAAGCGAATGTATAGGCTGTCCCCTCACAAAATCTAAACACTAATACCAATGGTATACTACAGTCTCTACTTGAGATTATCGACCTAATCGTGATTACGGTTGTCACGTGTACACATCCGTAAACTCTTTCCTCTATGGCAGTGTTTCTCAAACGTTTTTCCACCGCGAAACCCCTTTTAATCTAAAGTGTAACTGCGGAATCCTTGTAATATTTTATTAGTATTTAATAGGCCCTAGTTAACAGACAAGTGAGAGCTAGTATCTCAATAATTCTGTTCAGTGGGACGAACGTATTTGTTTTTTACGCCTGCAATCTGGTTTTATGGGGGAAAGTTGTAGTCTCACTTATGCTATACCTCTGCATTTTGTCTTTTCGGTATTTTGTTTTAGTGGACACTTACGCAGAGAATCCAGTGATGAAAGTGATAAGTATTATGGGTATTTTCCGTTTTAGATGTTTATTAGGCCTAAACATATTGTTATTACGCATATTATTGTAATATTATTATTACTCATATTCTTGGATTATTATTATTATTATTATTATTATTATTATTATTATTATTATTATTATTATTATCATCATCATCATCGGTTGTTTCATGTTATTATTGATTCATATTTTCGTAACATTTATATATTTTTATAGTATCCACAAAGTATAAAATAGCCACCGGTGCGGCCCAGTCGGCTAAGGCGCTTGCCTATCGATCCAGAGTTGCGCTCGGACGCGGGTTCACTTGCCTCTTTGGCTGATTACCTGGTTCGATTTTTTCCCCGAGGTTTTCTCCAACCGTAAGGCGAATGTCATCTAATCTTTGGCGAATCCCCGACCTCTTCTCGCCAAATACCATTTTGCTATCATCAATCCCATCAATGCAAAATAAGCTAGTAGTTGATACAATGTCGTTAAATAACCAAGTAAAAGAGTATAAAATAAAATTTAAAATCATATAGGGCTCACGAAACCCCGGAACATACTTTGAGAAATGCTGCTCTATGGCAATTCAGCAATTGTCCAGACTGAACGAAGAGTGGCCTAGTGTGTATTTACATCGCCATCGCCGTCAGAGATAATAGCGATAGTGGTAACCACGATTACAGTATCCAGTATTATAAACAGTAAAGACCCCTGCAATGGCATAGGATGTTTTCAGCACATGTAATAAGCTGCCGTGCCACACGCTGGAACTGCCGTGCCGGTCCGAGCAGACCTAAGAGGCGTGGTTATAAGCACTAGGGAGCTCTCGGCTCAGGACGTGAGACACGGGCAGTACTACTACTTCTACTACTACTACGACAGACAGTAGATGCGTTTGCTTAATCCGGAGCTGCACTCGGGCGTGGGTTTGATTCCTCCTTTGGCTAACTATCTGGTTGGATTTTTCAGAAGGTTTTTCCCAACTTTAAGGCGAATTTTGGTAAAAAATATGGCGAAACCTGGCATCAGCTCGCTAAATACCATCTCGCTATCACCAATTCCATCGACAATAAATAACCTAATAATTGATAGAGCATCATTAAATAACAGACTAAATAGTTACGCATATCTGCTTCAACCATAAAATTCGGAAATTAATTCAAATGTCTTATATTTGTAGAAGCTTCCTCGCTACCTCGAAACTCAGCTAATCTTAACATAGTCAGTTGGTGTACAGTGGGCTAACAGAGTCTTAGTGGCAGTCTTAATGTATGTGCCCAAGGAATAGGGACGTTGCCATCTTGTTCTCCACTTCCGTTGTCGTGTTGTCCTTCACCGTCGTTGTTGCATCTTCACAATCCAGTGAAATGTTGCCGTTATTCTCACTTATAGATTGGACCTTTACATGTAGGCTACTTTAGGAATTACGAATGAACATTGTACAAAACATTTGAGTGGAAACGTTAGCATGGAATGTAATTTCGGGAGAGAGAGCATTCCAACCCAGCACTGCGACCTTCAAGATCTATCGCGTTAACCCTCAAGCTAGGCCCATTCCCAAACCAACACCGGCTTCTACACTAATCGCTGCGTAGCCAGGTTTCGAGCAGGCAACTCCACTCGTCCTCAGGCTAGCCTCCCTCCCCCGTGCTTCACCAGCCGGCAATCGGGGAATACTATGGAATTATGAAAGAATGGAGAAATGTTGACGGAATTATGTAGATGCATAATACGGGAAAAAGGAAGAACCCAAACAAAAACTTCAACTGCGACCTTGTCCGACACAAGTGTCAGTATGACCCAGTGGCGAACGGTGGGTTTGAAAGTTGTGGAGGGCAAGACGTGACTGATGAAAATATAAAAATATGAGGCCTGTGGCGTACCTCATTACCAAGCGCAGAATTTATATGTTTTAAGAAACCAAAATTAGGTTTTCCAATCTCTGTTTTAGAATTTCTTTAGGATTTTAAATCTTATGTTTAGGAATTTATATGATTTTACGGAAAAAAAAATATACATAAAAATAAACAACATACTGTTTATATATTACAACGCCTTGGTAAAAATTGCCTCTCTTTAGGACATTTTTAGTCCTAACCTACGAATTATGTCTTTTTTAGGTCATATTAAATTTAAGAATGTTACTCTTTGCTACATAAAACGAATAAGAAAAGCAATATTTCGAGAGTAACGAGATAGCAACAAAATTGATTCGAACCTAAGAATTCGGGGCTTGCTCATTACTATTACATAGCTAATTTTACAGCAAATTCACTCGACGATTCTTTTTCTTCGAAAACCGATCAATTAGATCACAACATACTGAACAACTGCTACTAGAAGAAGCTAGAGACAGATCTGCATTTGTTTCTAAACTCTCTATATATTTAACATACTGTTTAAATAAATATATATCGTAATACAAAAGAAAAATAACAGGAACGCCCGCAAACAAGAGAAAAATCTACCAACATAAAAGCAAACTTTTACGTCGGGAGAGAAAACTAACAATACGTGACTCAATTTTCTAAAACCAAGAATAGAGAAACAAAGAGAGCTTCCCATTACAACCGAAGCCAGCCATGACTATAAGCAGTGCAGCAGTTGTCAGCGGTGGGTAGGACGTCTCCAAATCGGCTCCCCACGCGCGCTCTAGTTAAGTTTAAACACTCCGCTAACCAGCTATCTTATTGGTTGAACTGCTGTTGCCGTGGTTACCGGGGAGCACAGTGATGTAGCCTACTCCTCTCTCCCGCTTTCGCATAGACACTGCAGGCTGCTAGATGTCGACTATAGGCCTACAGGTTACAGCGCTATCTGTTATTTTTCGGTATGAATTATTTGTACTATCTACAGTATAGCGAGCGGGCATCACCAACTGGATGTGGTCGACTTTACGTAACTTACATCTATAGTAAAATTAATATATAAGGAAGAATGTTCGTCATTTGCTATAACTTGTTTGTGATCTTAATTCAGCTGGAATTAATACTGCCATATTGTGTTCTGGTAAAATATTAGGGGAGGCACGGCCTCTCTTGCCTCCCCTGAAAATCCGCCGCTGGTATGACCTGAATGGGATTCGAACCCGGACGACCTGCGTGACAGGATCTGGAAACGTTACTTCTCCTTAAGATCAACATGGCGTAAGGTCAGCATTTTAAGACAACACAGGAATAGCACAAACGCTAGATCATACTTAGCCCATGTGGAAGAATATCACTACTATCACCTGAAGATAGAACTCTGGTCGTCGCACTTGTAACCATTTATAATTAAATTACGAATAAGTTAATAAATTGTAGTTGATGTCATCGTCATACCACTTAATACGAAACAGGATTTACAATAAAAAAAGTACGGTACACAAAACCTTTCTGATAAATAATGTTCATTTCCGTACTGTGAAGCAAACCGGATCAGCACATTTGTAACTAGAAATGCCAAAATCTGTAATAGAAAATAGAATATATAAGATCGTCAATTACAAGTAAAGGAATTAGCAATTTTCAACAGTCATGCTTAACTCCCTTAAAGTGATCTATCAGTGATCGCGGTTCTGAAATATATTGAAATAATACTGCAGGATGGTACGTTACGTTGGCGAATATCTGACTCGGCGAACATGAAACAAAAACAGCGCAACATGCGTATCTGACATCAGGTACCGTCTTGAGGGACATCCTGTGACCAGCAACCTCTTGTTCAACATTAAAGTTTTCATCTACATTCCATGGTCATTTTTTTAATCCCGCACCAAGAAAAGGAAGCAAGTAAGAAATTGAAGGACCTCTTTTTATTATACCTTGTACTGCCATGATGTATTCTCCGCAACAAATAAGTTCCGGTATGTACTGACGCGTAGTGGCTCGTCTGCCTCCCCTTAACCACTGCTTACATACACACTAATGATTATCCGACAAGTTTTTTTATCCTCTTTTGAATAATTTTATACTAGCTTCTTTATATTACACCATTCCACGCGTAGCAGTTATTTCCAAGTATTAACTCCTGTGTGGAACATTTATAACCTCTTTTTGATATACTTTGACCTTTAAAACTATATTTATCTGTGTACTGCTTCTGGGCATCCGTATATTAAGAAACCCAGTGCTGCACTAGCTGATCAAATGTTCTATACTGGCATAAGGAATGTCTCTTTACTACTCGTAGAAACGCAGTACTTCTCTACAGCTCAGTATCAATATTAATAAAAAATGCTCAACTATTATCTTTGTAACCTATAATAACGATAGTAATCCATAATAATCATCATGACAGCCATCGGCCATTGGAGAGGATTGTTATGATTTCATGTATTTGTCTTTTTTAAAACTGGTTACTTCAACGATTCCTTCGAGGTCACGCTTATTTTCTGCTCCTACGGTTGTAATCAAAGAGTAAGTTGAAATAAATATTTCGTCTGTTAACTTGTTTTAATCAATGCCCTCTATATTAGTATAAAGTGTGTTATATCCAAGGACCGGATTCGTATGTAATTAAATATTCTTTTTGCGTGTGATAAAACACAATTAACAAAGTTAAAAATTCCGAACATGAAGTTTCAAATTTAAAACCCGAATTTTATTTCACATAAAAATGCATATTTTCACAAAAAAAACTATGTAAATACATATTTTCAGGAAATGTATTACAAACACATAAATCTCGGAGTTTTTTTTACTTAAATAATTTTTTTACAAGAAATTTTAAATATTTTAAAACTAAACCAATTATATCACTCAGAAGTACGTTATCTTTTTTAAGAATTCTTGGTTGCTTCTTGTTTCTAAGCGCTGAGTGGTGTATCCATGATCCATTTTCGTAATAGTATCGCCTCAAGTTCTGAGAACTGCAAGGCAGCATACAGTATCAATGTTATTATTAGAGAATAAATTAACATGGACACATAATTAGGAATGTTTATTGTTGCTGAAGATGATTTCATTCCACGCTTTGTTTGTGAAACACAACAGATAAGAGCTCGGGTATGGACATTATTTAATTTAAACAAATCTCTCGCCTCTCGCAAGGCAATATATATTATATTGTTGTGATTCCCTGTTATCGGGCTTCGTCAATCGATATCCTTCAAGATATATTGAAAGATGGTTGTTTAAAAATGATTTGGCTTTCCTATTAGCAAATGTAAGCTTTTTGTGTGACACCATGAAAAAACTCGATACATCCAAAAACCTGTTGTCTGAAACAGGGAGGTGCGTGCCGTGGAAATTAAACTAGACTCGCTACCAGGTTCAGAAGTACAAGTACTAAGGGACAAATTCCAGAATGTGTTTGGGAAAAACAGTGGATATAAAAAAATGTGTAAAGTTGCTCAAGTACCTATTGGAGGGTGTGCCTGTAGGTGAAATTGACGGTGTTTGTGTTAGTGACATTTCTCTCTTTAAATATCCACGCCTGACGTCCTGTGATGTGGAAAGATCGTTTTCACAGTATAAGTCGTTGTTAAGAGATAATCGGCATGCATTTGTGATGGAGAATTTGGAGATGACCTTTGTTGTTCACTGCAATTCTCGGCCAACTACTAGCACTCAAGTGTGATTGTTGAGTACGTAGTAACATTTTTTTTTTCAAGCTAAGTAAGGTATTTTTGTCATATTAAAAAAAAATTCTTTATTTTTAGCAAATATTTTCGTACTTTTTAGAGCATAAAAAATAAATATATTTAAATTTTTAGCACATAAAAATCCGCTCCCTAGACTTAGGGGAGAGTCGGGTAGTATCGGACATCGGGTAATATCGGACAGTGAGTTTCTTTCATCTACCACACGATGATAGTACCTGATTGACATGGTTACGTTTCTGTGATGTCGCATAGAGAAACGTAACCATGTCATTCAGGTACTACCATGTGGTGGTAGATGAAAGAAACGCACTGTCCGATACTACCCAATGTCCGATACTACCCGACTCTCCCCTATATCTTAGTTATAAACTGTCACTAGTGGAACTCGTTGGTAACAATAGAAAATTCAGCGATAGAACGCTTTCATGAAATTAGCACATAAACGAATTCTCCCATTACAGCTCAAAAGGACTAAATTGTATTCTGTAATGTCTATTGCACATGTGGACAGAAGGGACAGCATTTTAACACAATATTGTCGTGATACATCATCCATGTACAGTCATTGCCAGCTTTCACCTTGCAAAAACTTTAGAATTCAGGTAAGTAGCTAAAAATCGTGCACCAACGTAGCGAGCTGCACAGAGAAGTTCATATGGTAATCATTTCAGGGAAAATAGTTCCCTTTCATTCGCTAACTTTGTTTTGGTCCAGGGAAAATTATTCTCCTTCATTTGCTGATTAAACGTATTACTCATTTTTACTTGATATTTTGTAACGATATCTATTGAACTAGCCAAAATCTTTGATCTAGGGACAATTATTCGTAATATACTGCACAGCCATCTTTACTCACCTTCACTTCTTTCTCATCTCCTTTGGTTCAAAGCTCAGCACGCCAAGAACACTTGGCTTACATGTATTCTAAAATTTAGCATTCATCTTTTTAACTTGGCGGAAATAATACTGTAGCTTATTGAATACATTACCTCATAGGACCATAATATAAAAGCGGTTTCTTACACTATCGGTATGTTATTGTCTCTGCAGCTCATCTCTGGAACTCTCTGCCACAACATGTCAGAGACTGTCGGACATTGTCTAGTTTCAAAAATAAATTAATATTGCACTTTTTAAATTATATTCCTTTCAGTTATAAGCCCTTTTCTCTGCCATAGTTTTGTAAAGATATAGGCTATATATTTCTTTTTCGTTCCTTTCCCCTTTTTGCTCTCTATCAGCCGATGAATTTATTATCATAGCCTTTTTATCGTGAATTTTATTTAATTTTCGTATTTCTTTTCTTTTTTATTATAATTTCATTGCATTCCATTTTGATATATTCTTCCTTACGTTTTTCCATATTAACCATTTGTACTAAATGAGTTGCTTGCACTATATTCCAATGTATTTTACTTTCTTTTTTTTTCTATTACGGTGTTATTTTCATGTTGCTTAGTGTCGATTTTATTATGCTATTATTATTGTTGTTATTATTATTATTATTATTATTATTATTATTATTATTATTATTATTATTATTATTGTAACATGTTAGTATTCTGTTCTTTAACTTTTTGTTAAATTTTAACTGCTTGTATACTTTGTGACCTGGTAGAGTGTAAGAGAAGATCCTATGGCCTTAACTCTGCTAGTATAAATAAATTATTATTATTATTATTATTATTATTATTATTATTATTATTATCATTATTATTATTATTATTATTATTGTTTTAAGTTTGTACATCCTGATTACACAATTTTTAACACTGCATCACTTAGGGATACATATATATATATGCTTACATGTACATATATTACTTTCACGTGTTAATTTGAACTTAGTAATAACTTCTTTTCTGTGTTAATATTATGGTATATAAATCACCTGCTTGACTAGTTTCGACGTGGTTTGCGCCATTCTCCGAAGCCTACTTCTATGTGTGCAAGTGAAAATTCGTTTGTTGTCTTTCAGCGTTGCTTTTGCACCTAGTATAAGTTTCTGCAAAGTTGGGGCTACACTTCACTAAACAGAAAGAATTCTCGAAAGGAAAAAAATATAGGCTATATGAAAATTCGAGATGATATTAGCACATAAACAAACTTCTATTTAACTACACGTAACTCGTCAAACAAGTCACTGAAACGAAGAATGTAGAAATATATACAGTAACTAATTTCCTTCCATTTGTTTAAAATTTCCTTTTAATTCCTTTTCAAATCCAAGTTTTTAAAATGTATGAGCTCTTTTTATATACTCAATACGTTCTTATTTATAATTAAATCTCAATTGAGGTAAAATAATTAATAATAAACCTAGTGTTGCTGGTAGACAAATGAAAAGCGATGCTAAGGCCAATATTTATAATGTTGCGAAATATTTGCAAGAATAAAAGGGTTTAATTTGAAATATATTATTCAATCGACAAGTAAAGCTTTGGGAGTTTGTATCAGCAGGCTGAAAAGAATATTAGAGGAACCACTGGTCAGGTCAAATTTTCAACACCGAAGGAGAGGTCTGAATAGAGACAGAAGAAAGTGGAGATTGATTACTTTGCTGAGGAGAATGTTAAAAGAAAATTCACGAGTATGATGTTATAAAAATAACTGTGCCAACTTACAGAACAGTGAATGCCGCAGGGAGTACCTGAGGAAATTCATTCTCTAACTAGGCTTCAAGTGGAAGAAATGTGTATCAAGAAAGAACTTCATATTGAAAAACACGAGATTGTTTCCTGCTGTGGTAATTATCTGCGCGCAATTCGAAAATACCGTCAAGGGAAGAGGAACATATATATACTACACAAAACAGTTTTTATTATATGTCTCTGAAGTTTTATAATAGCTTACCTAATTCAGCTAAAAATTTAAATTATGATTCATTCAAATCATCAATTAAAAGAAAATATTGTATGAACACAGTCTGAATAGCATTAACGAATATTTTAACTTGGCAAATAATTTTGTATGATTTTATTTATATTGACGTTTCTATGCATACGATACTTATGTCCAAGCAATAAAGTAGTTATCTATCTATCTATCTATCTATCTATCTATCTATCTATCTATCTATCTATCTATCTATCTATCTATCTATCTATCTATCTATCTATCTATCTATCTATCTATCTATCTATCTACCTACCTACCTACCTACCTACCTACCTACCTACCTACCTACCTACCTACCTATCTATCTATCTATCTATCTATCTATCTATCTATCTATCTATCTATCTATCTATCTATCTATCTATCTATCTATCTATCTATCTATCGCCACACGGTCAGTTCATGTTGGCATCTTATGACTACAGTAAGTAGGGGTCACAAAGTGTTGGTAGAGGACCAAGACCCATTATAGCTCTCGTAGGAGGATGAAATGACTTTGTATAAATGGTCTGCTGATGTTCTGATCAACAGAAGACGGAAGACGGGCGACTATCATGACGACATGAACGCCTCTAATTCCACCACATGACTAGGAACAAAAATTCTGCCTAATATATGCCTTATAAGTCAATCCTTGCGATTGACAATCCGAACTATCACAGAACGCATATAAATAAAAAGCCTACATCGACGACTCTAAAAGAAGATATCATTCAGTGGTCAAGACAAAATAATATATACGAGTTTGATAAAAATATGAGGGGAGGCAGATCTTTTACAATTGGTGAAAACAGGCTAACCCAGCATGTCATTGAGTATTTATTTGACAAAACTAACACCTTGTAGCGATTTACTAAAAGCTATCCCAACTATCTATTTCTAAATTCCTTATGTGGATATCTTCTGAGGCATAGGGATATAATATTGCAATTTAAGTCTATCTATACAAAATTTGAAGGTATGGTTCATGGTCTGGTGGATCATGTTTATGAATTTAGTAGGCTTAAGAAAACAAGGCTAGTTCAGTTCATAGAGCAACTGACTACGGAATGGAAGGTCTTAGCTTCAATCTCGGGTAGTGGCGAAATTTTCCTTGAACTTCTAGAGCCACCCAGAGATCCACTCAACCTCCTGTTCAATCGCGTACAAAGTATCTTCCAGGGGAGGGTGAAAAGACTGTCGGAGCGTAGTACTGGCCAAAGCCACCTCATTCTAGTGTCGGTATAATGAAAGAATATGGCCCTTCCTCCATGTCATCATATGCCTTCGTAACGTATGAAGGGGAACTTTAGGAAAACAACAGAGGATCTCTTCATTGCAGCCATCCTTGAAACTAGCTAATGTTCGATAATTTGCTTTACTTTTAGGTTATGTGTATCTTAAACAGAATTGTATATTAATAAGAATGTTCGTTGTTTTCTAATTGACACTATATTTTCTTCAACTTATAATTAACACAAATTTTCTTGAAAATTTAAAATTTCAAGACATTCTGTAACACAATACTGCGACATTAAAATAACAAAAACACAAATCGAAAACAAATTTCTTACAAAGACCCCATAGCTATAGAAAGCAAAAAAACGCTACGGACTCTTGCATCTACCTGAAATTAATTAATGCCTTTCTATTTGGAATAAAAACACACAAAGAGTGTGTAAAATATTTAAGAATTGCCATAAGGTTCCCTTCGTACCTTTTTATATTACCGAGTATAAATTTAGGAATTAAAGACGTCATTCAGTATTGACGAGAAGCGTTCGGCTAAGTAAAATAAATTGTTACATATCGATTTACTTATAATATTCGCTGAAATTTCAATCTAAGTTCTTAAGCCGAAGGCTACAGAGTAGGGCGGGTATAGCAGAGAATAATAGTATACAAGCTTATTGTCCCAAGGATTTGCCAGTCTTTGTAAAACTGTTACAAGTGGGTGGGAATAATTAGTTTTTAACTTGTTATTTAACGACACTGCATCGACTTGGAGGTTATCAAGCGTCAGTGGAATATGTGAGACCGAGAATTCGCCATGAGTTAAGGCTGGTTCACAATAAACCGGAAACGAGAATCGGAACGAAAACGAAAACGGTAAAATTGTTAAAATGTTTACATTTAAATGTGAGCATTCACAATTAACGAAAAGCTTGCCGGAGCCAGGGATCAGGAACGGAGAGTTGGCCAAGTTTCAACTTTGGCGTTCACGTTTCCGATCACAGCCCACTAGATTCATTCTATTGCCATCTAAAAGCTATTTTGTCGTCGTATATTTTGTAGCAAGAAGACCGTGACATAACCTATGCATTATTTTGTTCTGTGCTATGCAAAATGGAGCAAGTTTTATTTGATGAGATTCTAATATTAAGTGTTGAGGAAAATCCTCACGTTTATGATAAGCGGCGCGCCTCGTATAAAGATGAGAAAATGAAGGAGAATACGTGGCTCTCAATAGCTGCATCTTTGAACACCGATCGGAAGCGAATCATATTTTATTATTGTATTGGTTGTATTACACACTACATATTCATGCTTCAATTCAATAACTACTGTTGTGTTCATTTTTGTTCTATTACAAATGTTTCTTCTCTAATTATTTTACGTAATGGTAGACTTAAAATAGGTTATGATAATAAAGATGCATGGGCGTACCTAATGAAATGTTTCAGTTCAAATTTCGAAGTTGGTTAACCTGTGTTTATGTTGGCTGCCTTGTGCTCATGAGAGAACGCCATTGGTCAATTATACACAAATAACATCAGAATGCGTAATATCGACTTTACATATCGTTATTGACATACATATCGATATGCATAGTCGTCTACGTTCTCGGTTTATTGTGAATCAAAAATGTTTATATTCACGTCCTCTGCTTCTCGTTTTCATTCTGGTTCTCGTTCCCGGTTTATTGTGAACAAGCCTTTACTCTACTAGACGGGAAATTCACTGAGAGAGGAGAGAGACACAATTATTATGCATGCAACGATACCTAACCGTTAAAATGCCAAACATATATTCGTTTTAGTTTAACCGAGAAGTAAAGGCATTACTAGAGACAGCAAAATCATTTTTACTGTTTGCGGGGAAAACAGCATCAGGAAAAGTACGGCACGAACACGGTTTTATAGTTTCCAAAAGAGCCATTTTGACAAATTATTTTCCCGTTCGTGGAGAGAGTCCGACTATGATGAAGACCGTTCAAACACTTTAATTCACGATTTTTCACGTCAGTAAACTCAAGAATTTAACCATATGATGAATTGTGACCAATCAATACCTTTCATTCCAAAGTCCAACTTAAAAAATTAGATGTACCTATGAGTACTATACGTTTTGAACGAAAACAACAAAAATTAGTACGTTACCATTTGTGCTTCTTTGTTTGCTCGTCATCGTTAAGTTCGTCAACAACATCGATCGTTTCTGTTCCAGACTGTTACTGGTGATGGAAACTGGTGCCTTTACATCATCATCAAGAATAGAAAGGAATGGCTCCCCGTGCAAAAGCTTGTGTTTGCCCACTTAAGCCAGTGGTCGTCAGCACTCGCTGAAATGGGTAAAGGGTAAGCGGAGCCGTCCCGTGTGCCCCGTCGTGCAGCAGAAAGAGATAGTGAGCATACTCACTAGCAGCTACGAATGCACCATAGTGCAGTGTTCTACATTTAGTGGAACAATGAAGATGCCGTCGCAAATGAAATGCTTCCGAGAAATGTAACCATCACTAATGAGATTTATTACCAACTCAGTCGCCTTGAGGCTGCAATTCAATAAAAATAGCAGGGAAATCTGCATTAAGCGATTTGGTAGCATGATAATGCCCGTTCGCATACTGCTGACATTACAAAAGCGGTAATCCAAGAGCTCGGTAGGGAGATTATTCTATATCCATCATATTCTCCTCATCTTGCTCAGCCAGATTTTCATCTTTTCCGCTCTCTGTCCAACAATCTCCGGAGAATCTCCTCTAATAACAAAAGCTGCTCCTCAAAATTGCTTTGATGATTTGAACTCCAAGACATTGAATTTCTTCGGATGTGGAATCGAAAAACTGCCAGAAAGTTAGAAGGTAGACATAAATAATACACGAGAATATGTTACTGGTTAGTATGTGTATTTTTATGTAAAATAATTTTGGATTTATTAAAAACACGCTATGAATTTATACATTAACGTAACATTTTTCTAAAATTTATTATAGGCTACTTTGTGTGCATCATTCTCAGACAAATTCATTGGCAGATGCTGAATGTAAGTAATCAGTAATTTAAGATAAATCGCTACACTTAAACGGACAGACAGACCACACGCCAGAAACTACTTTTAAGTTTGAGAGATACTCAAAAGGTGTATCTATTTTCGCGAAGAATGTCTCAATCGAGCTTTTGCGGCATGACAGTGGAAGAACAAAAATGATGTAAATATACGTTTCTGAGAATTACAAATTGTTATACAGCATTGTACTAGTAAATTCATGGAACCATGATAAATTGTAGATATTTCTTTATTTGTTGATTCCATTATAGTCAAATTTCATTATATATGTGCATGTATATGAATACATAAATACATAGGGGGAAACTTGGCAAATTTGGCAATATGGGAAATTTGGCAATATTCTTGTATTTCTTTTATTGCCAAATTTCCTCCAGTATTTTAAGAAGTTCAATGACACCTTCATAAAGTACTTTTAGTTTTCGTTTCATCCGAATCCGCGCATTATAATGGCAGATATTGTTACTAATAGAAAGAAGTGTTGCATACTTCCTGTTGACGTGGTGGTTGTGTGGACGTGTGTATACATAGGCGGAAAGAAAGTGTTGTTCATTACCTACGTTTGTTTGTGCATTATATATCAAAAGCTGAGATTCCATATTATAAGGCAAGCCATTTATATAATTAATATTTTCTGTTAATAACTCATCAGACCTTAGCTCGTTTTATGTTCTTCTTAGCAAAAAATGTTTTCTCCAGGGTAGTGTGAATTAGCCATTTTCCTTTATAGTGATATATTGCTGCTCTCTTAGAACAAGAATGTGTACTCGATGGTAAAATTTAAGAGTAGGGAAGTGTGAGGGATTTTTACAGTCTTCAATGCAGCACTGTGTTGTGTGTTGCAGATATGACAATGGAACGAGGGCATTATTCTGAAAAATATTCCAAAGATAATTTGCGGGCTGCGGTTGGGAGTGTTTTGAAAAATAGATGGTCGACTTATACGACTTATAAGGCTTCTAAGAAGTACAATGTACCCTTTAACAACTTAAAGAGGTTTCAGTATGCATCCTCAGGACCCGATGACGTTGTCATTCCCAAGAAAGGACGACCCCTAGATCTAACCGTTGAGGAAGAACAAAAACTGGTGACATATGTAATCAAAATGCAAGAACTTGGGTTTGGGCTATCGGAAAAATAAATTAGAAGACAACCCTTCAATAGACTATAATTAATGAGTGGTTGGAAAAATCCATTCTTTTTTTTTCCCCAGTAAATTAAGTCTTATAAATCTTGTACCTACCACTGTTTTACTTTGAAAAATTTACTTTTTAATCCTAATTGCCTAATTACCTCTGTACTATTGCCAATTTATCTTGATGAAGTACCAAATCTGGAAACATGTCATTTGTTATTTATTAGTGTGTTATGTGTAAAGTAATTTAGATTTGTAGAATTTTCTTTCAGAGGTTTATTGGAATTTAATGTTTAAACACATTCCATCACAGAGGAATATTTAATTTCAGAATATGTAACTACAAACTGTGTCAAAATACAAATATTGCCAAATTAGACGAGTCTCCCCTACAGATATACACAATTAGGCTACACTCGATCTTGTATTTTGAAGTAGCATTATCTTGTAGTTATGACAGTCTTCAAAAGCTTACCTTTTTGTCAGTTTCGATTAGTAATGTGAATTACAATACCAGTGGCGTAGCGTCAATGTAAGCTAAAAAGCTTAGCTTCCCCAGTTAATAATAATTTCATAATAAACCTGCAGTTTATGAAGAAAATTATTTATCAATTTTAATAGAATTTATATTTACGCATTAAATATTGTGATGCGGCAGCTCAGGATGATTTGTGATGCAGCAGTAAACAAGAAGCCTGCACACACCAGCTTCCAAGCAGACCGGTTTCTTCTGTGTAATCCACCCCGCAGATTTTCCATCCCTTCCTAAGCTACCCTAGTCGCAAGGCTCGCAAAGAAGCTAGCTTTAACATTTAAAATAAGTAGTTTCACGTTATCCCTTTTCGTCTAGTTATGTTCAGTTGAAGTGTTAGTGTGCATTGTGGCTAATATAATAAATAATGAGTGAAATAACAGTTCCTGACACTAATTTACTTGAATTTTTTAGGGACAATTGTATTATCAAGACTGACTTACGAACAAAAGTGTGATTTAAAAAACAAATGACCGACTCCCTTGCTGTCAATGAAGGACACAACCAAAAGACAGACGCATACTTACGTAATGATACTAATACTGTGATTTCTCTAAGTATGACAGGGAGTGAGCTAATGTTATACGTACACTTGTCTATTTGTTAGAGATATGTGTAAACCGTGAAATCATATTTTATTACGTATCATTTGAGGTCATGCCTTATTGGTGTTACTTACGAGGTTCCAACCAATCTTCGACTGCTGACTTGAAATTGACTACTATTTATTTTAAGACTGTATTTTTGTAATACGTTTTCTCATATTGCATGAAAGACAACTTGAGTTAGCTTCCCCTACTCAAAATTTCATGCTACGCCACTGTACAATACACACAGTAATAATTAATTTTTCGCGTAAAAGTGTAAATCTTCAAATGGTTCGTGAACGTGGTCAAATGAGTTCAATACCAGTCAAGAACATTTAATAATCCACTAAATATATATCATTCCCCCGAATTAGTTATCCAACTTTTACATTTGAGTACAAACAGATAAATTGTTTTGAGAGCAGAGTGTTGGATTACACTCTAGAGAATTATCGAATAAATAGTGAAATCCACTGAAACACCTCTTATCATTAACCACCTCCCAGAGCGCAGTTAAAATTCAAGAGCTTTTTGGCAAAAGTAGCCTACTGATGACGCAAATGGAGTCACCTTTATCATGCTCATCAGCAGGGAACGGATTTATATGGACTAAAAATATATGAAATATGTAAATATATATGTAGTTATTTTTACCAAAATATGGAATTAAATATGGATTTTTACCAAAATATGGAATTAAATATGGACTTAAAATTATAAAAAAATGACTATGTACGTTAAATATTGGTACATTTTAATCAAACTAAACAAAAAATATAATGGACGTACCTTATCTTCCAATGTAGTTTCAACAAAACACAATTTTTATTGTCTGTTACCATAACAATAGGTTACAAACATTTCTTTCAAGTGCTGAAAAGTGAATCTTCTTCTATTGTCTCTGAGGATAGATTTATACTGACTAAAAGAGCGTTCGACGTCACAAGAAGTAACTGGTACATAATTCAATTTCACAATGTCTGCTGGGGATAAGTCCAAGTTAATCTTCACTGTTGATTCACCACTCATCACAGCAACAACCTTTTGTAGTTCTTCATATCCAGGGTTTTTTTAAAGTACAGTGTCCACCTTAGCTCTTACTGCATCTGCAACTTTACCTCTACCACGATTCAGTTGTTCCACAGTACTATTTATAATTTCAAAACTTTCAGATAGTGAAAGGTGCCTATTTTGGAGACTTTTGAGCGTTTTTATGATGCATGAAAATGTATGCTGAATGTGAGCTAAGTCATTCTTCACACTTCTGTCACAGGTAACTGTTTTCGCAGTATCAATTGAGACTGCATCTTCAGAGTCCAATGCAAGGAGAACATTGTTAATAGAGTCTATATGTTCGGCATAATATTCAACTGCTTCTAGCCATGTACCCCATCTAGTTAAAATTGGCTTTGGTGGCAATGGAATTTCAGGGTACATTTCTTTCAACACGTTAACTCTACTGGGAGCTTTGAGAAATACTTTTTTCACTGATGAAATCAACAAATCTACTTTAGGGAAATTGTCTCTGACCACTTCTGCCACACGATGAAATGCATGCGCCACACAAGTAAAATGAGTCAATTTAGGATATACAACAGATAATGCTTGTCCAGCTTTGACCATATAAGGGGCAGCATCGCTAATAAAGAATAACACATTATCGTACATAATACCCTTTGGCCACAGGATACCCATAGCTTCGTTGAACAGTTTAACTATAGTTTTGTTATTGCACTTTTCTAGAACATCACAATGTAAAAGAATTCGTTCAGAATATTGTTCACTTAACAAACCGATAACTACATTACCAACAAGTCTACCTTCTTTGTCGGGAGTCTCATCAATGGAAACCCAAATTGAACTATCTTTAATTTCATCTCTTATCTTCTGTATTGTCTCATCGTAGATGGATGGAGCATACGTCTTCCTAAGTGTTGACTCATCCGGGATTGTATGTTGAGTATATTTTTCAAGGAATTCCCTGAAGACCTTATTCTTTAGTTTGTAGAGAGGAATATCAGCAGAGATGAGAGAACGGCACAGGTCGATGTTGAACTCAGATCTTACATTCGATGTTGTTGGTTGTGTTAAAAACAATTGTCTCTGCTTGGAATTTAGTTGTTTGTTGGCCTGATGTTTACTAGTTGTAATGTGTTGTTGCACCAGGAACTTTTGTGTAGATGATACTGCACACTGACACAAATTACAAAATAATATTTTATTGTCAGTTGATAAACCATCTTCTTTAAATTCTGAAATGTAACTTGTTAGTTTTGATTTTAAATTGACTGAATGACGTACTTTTGGCATATTTACCGTCTTTATAGTATGATTTACAAAACTGAACCTATGTGTACTCTGACTGGCATTTAACTGTTGAGCTGCACAACTGAAGTCTGTTAAAAATTTTAAATTAAATTAATACAGTTTTGTAACTTACTTTCCCATTGTTGATAGGACTGCTAATTTTCAAATAACTCTGATGTTAAAGGGATTACTGAACATGTGTTTAAATCTCTATTGTTGAAATGTATTTTTAAAAGTTAATGGAATTTTGTTTTGTTTTATTGTTAAACCTAATATAATATGGACTGTTTTATATGAAATATGGAAAATATATGGAAATTAACGAAAATATGTACTAAACTCTAAAATATGGAAAAATATGGAAAATAAAAGTAGGATTTTTCAACCCTACACATTGTGAAACATAAAGATAATGCAAAATATAAATTATATTAGCTTTATAAGTAAATATGTATTTACATATAAATCCTTTCCCTGCTCATCAGTATTAGGATTAAATTTACATTATACTTTCTTTCGTCGCTTGAAAGAATTAGGGATTGCAGAGAAAGTAATTAATTTAATAGAATGTGTATAATCAATACCAAGTATGAAGTAAAAGTGCGAGTGCCTGAAATTGTTCGTGTAATGTACAGGGGTTAAACAAAAATAGACATTTTCATGTATTATTCAACTTAATAACAAAAAAATAATTCGAACAGCAAAAACTTTGAATAATGAAGTAAAATTAAGGAACAAAATTAATAGGCTACATTAGCTTCTGCTGATGATTTATTACTATTGGAATAAAGTGAAAATAACATACTTCTCACTCTGAAACTCTATAATGTTGTAACTCCAACTATAACTAGCATATATAAATTAATTCTGACAAGACAAAATACATTGTAGCTTCTCTAAATCCACTTCCATGCAATCATCTACACATTTACACAAATACATTTGAAATGATAGATGATTTTAAATACTTAGGGGCTTGTTTATGACCATGACGTGAATATGTTAGGAGAAGATCCAGAAACAATTAAAGGAAACACGGAAATTTTACTTGAAGGAAATAAGGAGGTAGGTCTGTTTGAAAGTAAATCCCAAAAAAGCAAAGTATATGATTATGTCTCGCGACCAGACATAGTACGAAATGGAAATATAAAATTTGAAAATTCATCCTTTGAAAAGGTGGAAAAATTAAAATATCTTGGAGCAACAGTAACAAATATACATAAACGACAGTCGGAAGGAAATTAAACGCAAAATAAATATGGGAAATGCCTGTTACTATTCGGTTGAGAACCTTTTGTCATCCAGTTTGCTCTCAAAAAAACCTGAAAGTCAGAATTTATAAAACAGTTATATTACCGGTTGTTTTGTATGGTTGTGAAACTTGGACTCTCACTTTGAGAGAGGAACAGAGGTTAAGAGTATTCGAGAATAAGGTGCTCAGGAAAATATCTGGGGCTAAGAGGGTGAAGTTACAGGAGAATGAAGAAAGTTACACAACGCAGAACTGCACGCATTGTATTCTTCACCTGACATAATTAGGAACATTAAATCGAGACGGTTGAGATGGGCAGGGCATGTAGCACGTATGGACGAATCCAGAAATGCATACAGAATGTTAGTTGGAAGACCTGAGGGGAAAAGTGCTTTGGGAAAGCCGATAAGTAGATGGGAGGATAATATTAAAATGGATTTGAGGGAGGTGGGTTATGATGGTAGGGACTGGATTAATCTTGCTCAGGATAAGGACTGATAGCGGGCTTATGTGCGGGCGGCAATGAACCTCCGTGTTCCTTTAAAGCCATTTGTTAGTAAGTACGTAAGGAGGGAGGGATAAATTCCATTAACAATGCAGAAGAAGAAATTGGCATTAGAATTCACAATGCAAATCTATGTTATTATGCTTTATTAAGCATTTTGAAAAGCAAATTAATTTCGAGAAAGGAAAAATTGTATATATACAAATAGTTCATTCCTCTTATACCGACATCGACATGTTTCTGAAACCTAGTAAATTAGGAAAAGAAATATGCAGAAAAAGGAGTTCTCTGACGTAAAAATTTGAGGAAAATATTTGCATAGTATTTGATCCAGTCAATTTAGACTGGAAAATATTAACAAGAGAATAATTTTACAGTCTCTACAGAAAACCCAACGCTGTTGCAACAACCAAAGCTAAAGGGCTGACGTAGATGAGCAGCAGCAGCAGAAGCAGCTGTAGTAGTAGTAGTAGTAGTAGTAGTAGTAGTAGTAGTAGTAGTAGTAGTAGGCCTAAGAGAGTTTTGTAAGAGCTATCACATGGATGCAGGCCAATGGGAAGGCCAAGGTAACTTAAAGAAAGACATAAAGGCGTTAACAACTTGTGATTGGAAGAGAATCTGTACAAAAAGACTACAGTGACACTTTATCGTCAGTTTAGCAGAGTGAAAATGTAGAAAATATTGAAGATATGAAAACAAATAAGATAGATAAAAGAAAACGGAAGACATAATTTAACTATACCGTCGTTTTACTATAAATTTAAGCTGAAATAAACATTTCAAGAAGACAAAAATAATTCTGGATATTAAATTGTATGTTTAACCAAACTACTTAATCGTTAGAATATAAATGCAGTAATTTCAGACACATTCCAAACATCAGTCTCCAAAGTAATGTAATAAAGTAACAAGACACAGTACTATAATTTATATGATTTCATTATTCTAATCTATAAGAAATCGAAAAGGAGATTTAGGCTAATAAGGAATTCGCAATGATTATGTGAATATCTTTGCTAGAATTTATGTAACAAAACACAATATGTGCTTCTCTAACACTGTAGTGTATGTTATTAAATATTCATGTATAATTGTACAGTGAGTCCGGAAACTCACTCCGCAGTGAGGAGACGGCGATGTATACGCCAGGGGCTGTAGTTACGTTGGTAGGTGGGATTCACCGCTAGCGGCTGCAGTTATGTTGAGAGGTGGGATTCACCGCTAGCGGCTGCAGTTATGTTGGGAGGTGGGATTCACCGCTAGCGGCTGCAGTTATGTTGGGAGGTGGGATTCACCGCTAGCGGCTGCAGTTATGTTGGGAGGTGGGATTCACCGCTAGCGGCTGCAGTTATGTTGAGAGGTGGGATTCACCGCTAGCGCCTGCAGTTATGTTGGGAGGTGGTATTCACCGCTAGCGGCTGCAGTTATGTTGGGAGGTGGGATTCACCGCTAGCGCCTGCAGTTATGTTGGGAGGTGGTATTCACCGCTAGCGGCTGCAGTTATGTTGGGAGGTGGGATTCACCGCTAGCGCCTGCAGTTATGTTGGGAGGTGGGATTCACCGCTAGCGCCTGCAGTTATGTTGAGAGGTGGGATTCACCGCTAGCGGCTGCAGTTATGTTGGGAGGTGGGATTCACCGCTAGCGCCTGCAGTTATGTTGGGAGGTGGGATTCACCGCTAGCGGCTGCAGTTATGTTGGGAGGTGGGATTCACCGCTAGCGGCTGCAGTTATGTTGGGAGGTGGGATTCACCGCTAGCGGCTGCAGTCATGTTGGGAGGTGGGATTCACCGCTTGCGGCTGCAGTTATGTTGGGAGGTGGAATTCACCGCTAGCGGCTGCAGTTATGTTGGGAGGTGGGATTCACCGCTAGCGGCTGCAGTTATGTTGGGAGGTGGGATTCACCGCTAGCGCCTGCAGTTATGTTGGGAGGTGGGATTCACCGCTAGCGGCTGCAGTTATGTTGGGAGGTGGTATTCACCGCTAGCGGCTGCAGTTATGTTGGGAGGTGGGATTCACCGCTAGCGCCTGCAGTTATGTTGGGAGGTGGTATTCACCGCTAGCGGCTGCAGTTATGTTGGGAGGTGGGATTCACCGCTAGCGCCTGCAGTTATGTTGGGAGGTGGTATTCACCGCTAGCGGCTGCAGTTATGTTGGGAGGTGGGATTCACCGCTAGCGGCTGCAGTTATGTTGGGAGGTGGGATTCACCGCTAGCGCCTGCAGTTATGTTGAGAGGTGGGATTCACCGCTAGCGGCTGCAGTTATGTTGGGAGGTGGGATTCACCGCTAGCGCCTGCAGTTATGTTGGGAGGTGGGATTCACCGCTAGCGGCTGCAGTTATGTTGGGAGGTGGGATTCACCGCTAGCGGCTGCAGTTATGTTGGGAGGTGGGATTCACCGCTAGCGGCTGCAGTCATGTTGGGAGGTGGGATTCACCGCTTGCGGCTGCAGTTATGTTGGGAGGTGGAATTCACCGCTAGCGGCTGCAGTTATGTTGGGAGGTGGGATTCACCGCTAGCGGCTGCAGTTATGTTGGGAGGTGGGATTCACCGCTAGCGGCTGCAGTTATGTTGGGAGGTGGGATTCACCGCTAGCGGCTGCAGTTATGTTGGGAGGTGGGATTCACCGCTAGCGGCTGCAGTTATGTTGCGAGGTGGGATTCACCGCTAGCGGCTGCAGTTATGTTGGGAGGTGGGATTCACCGCTAGCGGCTGCAGTTATGTTGGGAGGTGGGATTCACCGCTAGCGGCTGCAGTTATGTTGGGAGGTGGGATTCACCGCTAGCGGCTGCAGTTATGTTGGGAGGTGGGATTCACCGCTAGCGGCTGCAGTTATGTTGGGAGGTGGGATTCACCGCTAGCGGCTGCAGTTATGTTGGGAGGTGGGATTCACCGCTAGCGGCTGCAGTTATGTTGGGAGGTGGGATTCACCGCTAGCGGCTGCAGTTATGTTGAGAGGTGGGATTCACCGCTAGCGCCTGCAGTTATGTTGGGAGGTGGGATTCACCGCTAGCGCCTGCAGTTATGTTGAGAGGTGGGATTCACCGCTAGCGGCTGCAGTTATGTTGAGAGGTGGGATTCACCGCTAGCGGCTGCAGTTATGTTGGGAGGTGGGATTCACCGCTAGCGGCTGCAGTTATGTTGGGAGGTGGGATTCACCGCTAGCGGCTGCAGTTATGTTGGGAGGTGGGATTCACCGCTAGCGGCTGCAGTTATGTTGAGAGGTGGGATTCACCGCTAGCGCCTGCAGTTATGTTGGGAGGTGGTATTCACCGCTAGCGGCTGCAGTTATGTTGGGAGGTGGGATTCACCGCTAGCGCCTGCAGTTATGTTGGGAGGTGGTATTCACCGCTAGCGGCTGCAGTTATGTTGGGAGGTGGGATTCACCGCTAGCGCCTGCAGTTATGTTGGGAGGTGGGATTCACCGCTAGCGCCTGCAGTTATGTTGAGAGGTGGGATTCACCGCTAGCGGCTGCAGTTATGTTGGGAGGTGGGATTCACCGCTAGCGCCTGCAGTTATGTTGGGAGGTGGGATTCACCGCTAGCGGCTGCAGTTATGTTGGGAGGTGGGATTCACCGCTAGCGGCTGCAGTTATGTTGGGAGGTGGGATTCACCGCTAGCGGCTGCAGTCATGTTGGGAGGTGGGATTCACCGCTTGCGGCTGCAGTTATGTTGGGAGGTGGAATTCACCGCTAGCGGCTGCAGTTATGTTGGGAGGTGGGATTCACCGCTAGCGGCTGCAGTTATGTTGGGAGGTGGGATTCACCGCTAGCGCCTGCAGTTATGTTGGGAGGTGGGATTCACCGCTAGCGGCTGCAGTTATGTTGGGAGGTGGTATTCACCGCTAGCGGCTGCAGTTATGTTGGGAGGTGGGATTCACCGCTAGCGCCTGCAGTTATGTTGGGAGGTGGTATTCACCGCTAGCGGCTGCAGTTATGTTGGGAGGTGGGATTCACCGCTAGCGCCTGCAGTTATGTTGGGAGGTGGTATTCACCGCTAGCGGCTGCAGTTATGTTGGGAGGTGGGATTCACCGCTAGCGGCTGCAGTTATGTTGGGAGGTGGGATTCACCGCTAGCGCCTGCAGTTATGTTGAGAGGTGGGATTCACCGCTAGCGGCTGCAGTTATGTTGGGAGGTGGGATTCACCGCTAGCGCCTGCAGTTATGTTGGGAGGTGGGATTCACCGCTAGCGGCTGCAGTTATGTTGGGAGGTGGGATTCACCGCTAGCGGCTGCAGTTATGTTGGGAGGTGGGATTCACCGCTAGCGCCTGCAGTTATGTTGGGAGGTGGGATTCACCGCTAGCGGCTGCAGTTATGTTGAGATGTGGGATTCACTCCACTCGAAGGTCAACACTGAACACGTGTGAATCTATTTGCTACCAACTTAAAACTTCGCACTAGGAGATCGAGCGTCTCTCCTCGCAGCGGAGTGAGTCTGCGGACACATTGTATATATAAGATAGTCTACTCACTATTTTCATGACTATCATGTGGATATCACAAAAATGGACAAATAATTAAAGAAATGGTGAAAGGGAGGAGAAACATTTAAAGAAGTACTTGAATACGCGTCCTTTCAAGAGGAATATCGGACTAAAATACAGTGTCTATGTGAGTTCCAAGCCCGTTGGCCACTTCTCTCACTCCAAGTTTTGCCGTTTCAGTTGAAAGAATATTATAGAAAAATTGACGCATATTAAATAGAGAATAGAGCGACTCAGAACTCTTAGAAAAACCACTGCCACTTCTGTTTCCATGGCATCACGAGTGACGTCATCGTATTACAAGAAAATGAGACAATTAAGTTATATTATAAGCATATAAATGGTTCCGCTTAAACGTGTCACGAATTAAACGCTAATTAATTAATGTTATCCATTCAATCATACTTTTTTGCCCAAGGGCAGGTTTTTCACTGCAAACCCAGAATTCTTCCACTTACCCTCTTTTCCACCTCCCTTTTAGTGTCCGCATACGATCTATATATCGGCACCTTAATGTTAAGAATACAGAGAAATAATTTATTACAGTTGTATGAACACTTTTTAATTATTAAAATTAATATAATCAGTTAAAAACCAGACATGTTTCGGAGGAATGCTCCTCCATCTTCAGTGGCAATACCACGACGCTGGATCTGATGTTCAACCGCGTATCGTGGCTTAAAGGAGCATTCCTCCGAAACATGTCTGGTTTTTAACTGATTATATTAATTTTAATAATTAAAAAGTGTTCATAAAACTGTAATAAATTATTTCTCTGTATACTTAATATCTCGTTTATGAACACTGTTGAATTTGACCTTACTTGTGTAAATTCAAACCTTAATGTTATTTATCATCTAACATCATACGATCCATATATCTTAATGTTACCTGTCATCTGATATCTTCTTCAGCCTAGAACTTTTTACCGGTTCATCATTTTTTCCTTTCCATCCTTCGGCAGGCAGTTTTTTCTCAGCCAGTGACCCAGCTAATTCCTTTTTCTTTTCCTGATCATTTTCAGCATTATTCTTCCTTCACCCACTTTTTCCAAATCAGCTTCATTTCTTAATCTCTGTCTGTCATCTCGCACGCTCCATCCTTCTCCATATCCACATATCAAATGCTTCCTGTCGTTTCTCTTCACTTCGTCGTAATATCCATGTTTCGACCCCATACAATGCTACACTCCACACAAAGCACTACACTAGTGTCTTCCCTAGTTCTTTTTTCCAAAGGTCCGCAGATGATGCTCGTTTTTATATTAATAACATTAATGTTATACTGCCTGATAAAAATGATACGTTGTAAAAATCTTTAATATGGAAATATCGTTGTCATGAACAATCTGAGGAAAAAATGTCACGTAAATGTATTTTTTCGGTGCGAATACTGGCTACCTTATTCTTTGGATGAAACGCTCCTTCCTGTGTAAGTGTCCTGCTAAAATCAGAGGTTCCTCTTTGAGTGCGAATACATTAGTTCATGAAAACTTCCACTTTCGGTGTCCTGGACGGTTCGTTAGCATGTCAATTGACTTCTTCGACATGTGTTTGCATTCTCAACACATGCAGGTTCAGTCCAGTCAGATACTGAATTTAATTGCAGAGGAACACCAAATTACTGGTAGTTATAATGAATTTATAATGAATTGGATGTTTATAGCACTCTGAGAGCTTCGCGCGCCAGGTCATCTGGACAGCACAGCCACGCAATTAGCCAGCAATTTCAATATTCATCGTATGTTTAAAACATATGGGAAGGCTCCAGAAGGCCGCTGGTTGACATTCAGCCCAACGCGTTAATATAAGCGAATTGGTGATGCAGCTGTCGCTCCCAATTAAAACCTCCACACGTTACTTATTTTTAATCTGTATTATCTCGTTATTTGTCCTTAAATGTACTATCAGAGATATGAGCTTTAAAGCACTGGGAGAAGCTAATTTTCAGTCATCAACCTCGGTATCCGCACGGATATACTGTTTACCATTTGACCCTAAGTTCGCCGGTTCAAACCCGAAGAAACTAGATTTCAAAAATTTTTATTAAAGACTCTTTATTAATTTTGCCCTACAGATATTATTCTGTAGGACAAAATTAATAAAAAATCTTTAATAAAATCTCATAGCTAGCAGTGCATATTTCTGTACAGATTACTGTGCACTTTACTGGAGAATCCCGGCCAAATAGTCACTCAGGTGAGTGCGCCCCTTGTATAATGGCAGTTGACTTGGACATAAATGGCAACGTATATGCCTACTTGGAGTCAGGCCGCAAAGGGAAACATTAAGGAGGAGAGTTCGATCCGGTGCTGTGGTTTGGATTCGGCGTAGCTCAGTGGTCAGAGCGCTTGGTACGTAGAACCAAGGACCCGGGTTCGATCCCCGGCGCCGGAGCGAATTTTTCTCCTCAAATATTAATAGATTTCAAAAGCTTTCAAAATTATAGTAATGTGTTACGTCGTTCACCGCTGGGTAGTAATGGTTAGCACGTCTTGCCATGAAACGAGCGGGCCCTGGATCAAATCCTGGTTGGAGTGTTTTTCAGATCTTCCCTGAACCAATTGAAGCAGAATTGCGGACCTCGGATGCATTTCGCCATCATTAATTTACTTATCATCATCCAAACAATTGCCCCGGTTAAGTTCACGGTGCGGCGTGTTTTACTTGTACAAGAGCGCGGTCGTTCGGCTAGCCAATCAATCACAAAATAGGAGTGGTAAGCAGAATAAGCCTCAGATTGCAGAGTCTCTCCTCTGTACAAGAGAAAAATAATGTGTTACTTCAATATTGCGGTATTGCTTGCACGTGCAGAAAGTATGAAATATCCCGTACTTGAGGCTGAAAAAAATACTTGTGTTATACAGGACCAAAGTTGCATATTTTTCTTGCATTCATTTGGTACGGCTATCATGTTGTATAAGTATCACAGCAAGCAGTCACAATAATAGTTTTAGAAATGTGGCAACGAAGTAAATAAATTTAAATCTCTAACTTTTTGTTTCAGTTAAAAGCAATTATACACACAACCAAATCGTACAGTGAAATTTTATACAAGCCCCATCTGTTTAAAAAATAATGACGAAATTTATTATTCATGGGTTTTCATTTTAAGTAAATGATCTTTGTTGTAAAAAATAATGTAAAACATAGGCTAAATGAGTGAAGAGTAGGTCCTCCTCTTGAGTTGACAACTGGTTTACACCTTCTGGGCATGGAGAGAAGTATGGTATCAATTTTCGCCTGTAAAATGCGATTCCACACGCGAGAAAGGATGTTTCTCAGCTACTGAAGTATATGAAAATTGCTGAGATAACGTTCGGGCCTTCTTTCGAATAAATCCCAAACATTCTCAATGGAATTTAAGTCAGGAGACTTTGCTGGCCAAGGCAACACTCGAATCCTTTCAGCATTAACCCATTGCTCTACATGTGCACGGGTATTGTCGTGTATTAAGGTCAACTCTTCGCCAACCTCTCGTGCTTATGGAAGAACTATCGGTTGCAGAATTGTGTCCACATAATACTCTTTCAGTTAAAGAGCCTCCGACACAAACAAGACCGGTTTTTCCACCAAGAATAACTCCAGTCCATAGGCTACCATTACAATACTTTCACTAAACCTGTGGATCTCCTGCACATAGTGAAGCTGCTTACAGTTACCAGGTCGTCTTCATATCGTCTAACGACGCGAATATGGCCCCAGTATCTTGACTCGTCTGTGAAGAATTGAAGAGTACAATAGCTCATTGTTCCTTTGTCCACTGAACACATTGCTGTGCCCATTTCGATTTCCTCTCCACATTGCTGGAAATCTGAGAAGTAGTCGAGAATGAAGGCTTGCTTCATGCAAACGATTCCTGATGCTTTGAGCATGGACAGCAACATCATCTGTTTGTGGCAAGCGAGATGCAAGGGTTGATGCAGTAACAATCGGTTCTCGTCTGGTTTGTAGAACCAAATAGCGGTCTTGCACTGCATTTGTTAACCGCCTGAGACCTGTTGTTCTTTAACGTTCTTGTCATGCGATGCATTTTGAATAAGTGACTTATAGGGTCGATTTCTAAAACGAGGTCTAGACCACGGTCATGGCTTTAAACCGCGTTTGGATTTATAAAACGAGATCTTTTACATTTTTCTCAGCCAGGGCTCGAAACCATGGTCTGAAGCAGAGTCCACGGCTGGGGTAGGTTTAAAACCACGGCTTCATGTATACAAGATGGAGATAAATAATTTCGAGGGAAAAATTGTTCCGGGGCCGGGCATCGAACCCGGGATCTTTGGTTTAAAGTACCAACGTTCTACCAACTGAGCTACCCGGAAACTCTATCCGACACCGATCCAATTTTTCCCTCTATATCCACAGACCTCAAAGTGAGGCTGACAACCGTCAAGCAACCAACTTCGAGTGCACACTAACTCCGTGTGACTTAAATTGTGGTTTTCTGTTAACGAACAGTGACGTGTATTATGCAAATCAAGAATTCAGGTATAACTCCCTGTAAAGTTGATTTGAATAATTTCGAGGGAAAAATTGTTTCGGGGCCGGGCAGAGTGTCGGGTAGAGTTCCCGGGTAGCTCAGTTGGTAGAGCGTTAGTACGTTAAACCAAAGGTCCCGGGTTCGATGCCCGGCCCCGGAACAGGAGGACAGGGTACCATATAAGTTTTGGAAATATAAACCTCGGGGAAGAAGAAATATTGAAAGACCAGCAAGTATTATAAAAACAATATTTGCGTAATAAGTTAGTTTTTTCTAGTTTTCTTGAAATGCGAAAAATGTCACATATTATGTTCTTTCTGAAATAACCGATTCAGTTAATGTACGGGATAATGCTTATGTTTCATGACCTTACTCTCTTTACTTGGCCTTGGAATAGATGTCGGTGCAGGGGAGATAGGCCTGAACTCATCTGCAATCGCTGTTGCTATCGCTTGCACGGAGTTTGTTCCTAAGCATGATCTAGTCTTGAGCTTTCAATAGGAGTTAGTAACAACCATTTATTCATTGCACAATAAAATCACTACTTAAGCAGTCGTTGCATTACAGAACAAGAGGAAACTGACTGTCTGAATGACTGGCAGTTTACTAATACCTTACGAGGAAGCATCAAAGAACGAGTCAAGTTTTCATTATATCAAACAATAATTAGCCTAAACTGATCAACAGTGATTTTGTTAAATGTAAAATTTTTACTGTCTCTTATGTAATTTCATCTGCTGATTCCAAAAATGAAGTCAGAATTTTTCTACCATCCACCATTTTTTTATAATTTTAGGAAAATTGATTTATTTTTATTGCTTTAATAGCATGAAGATAGCTTTGAGCTTTCTCATGGCGTCCATTAACTTTATGGAAACTGTTTATGTCACAGAATCCTGAGCCATTCCAAACTCCTTTTTCGGTAACAAACATAAAACATGGCCAGCAATACAATTTACCGCTTGACGAGCACCCAGTTAACCAATTCATAGAATTATAGTAACTACTTTGAAAATGTCTTGTATCAGATTTTGTTTTAGTTTTAAGTTATGTATGGAGAGCAGTAGGTTTGCCATTCAAAATAACCGCGCTTTTCTCAGCAACATTGATCGAACTAAACGCTCTCGACTTCAGCTGATCGATAATACAACACTCGCTGTCTTGGTTCGCATCAGGGAGCCCACGCTCGGTCTCGTTGAAGTTGGAACAGGCAGCAGTCACCTGCTCCATTGCCATTATTTCATCAGATTTAACTCAGGCCGTGAATGCGTAAATCATTCGGATTTTTTAAGAACTATTGTATAATTTCACACACAATATTATGTCACACGAAAAACTTTTCGAAGTTAATTGTTTTTCGAATTATCACTATATAAATAAACTAGCTTGATGTAATAATATACAGGGTGATTCATACCACCTGTAACAGTAATTCATTTCGGAAATTAGTGCATTAAAGTTTTCGAGACAAAAATATTTATAACTAAACCATATGTGAACTTTCACTTGAGCTTGATTTCATCAATCAGTCCTAACAGGAAATAGGGTCAGTGGCGTATCACTTTAAAGTTTGAAATGGGACTCAAGGTCAAATAGGGCACCATTTTGATAGAGCTCTTCAAAACAAACAACTTTCATAGGAAACGTTTTTATTAACTCCTACTCTTTCAATGATAAAACGTACAAAAAGACAGTGCCATCAATATTGAGAAATGTTACAAGACGAAAATGTAAACAAGAAAATTAATGTTGATATGTTATTGAAAGACTGGATGAAATCAAGTTCAAATGAAAGTTCACATGTGCCTTAGTTATAAATATTTTTGTCTCGAAAATTTTAATGCACTAGTTTCTGAAATAAATGACTTACGGGTGATCCGAATCACCCTTGTGTTTTCGTATGTTTTTTCATTGAAAAAGTAGGAATAATTATCAAAACTTTTCCTATGAAAATTGTTTGTTTTGAACAGCTCTATCAAATGGTAGCCTATCCTATTTGACCCCAACTCCCATTTGAAATTTTAAAATGATACGCCACTGACCCTACTTCCTATTAGGGGTGATTGATTAAATAAAGCTCAAGTGAAAGTCCACATGTGGTTTAGTCATAAATATTTTTGTCTCGAAAGAAATGAGTTACAGGTTGTTCGAATCACCAATTGCCTTTTTGTACATTTTCTCATTGAAAGAGAAGGAAATAATAAAAACGTTTCCCATGAAAGTTATTTGTTTTGAAGAGCTCTATCAAATGGTACCGGTACCTTATTTGACCCCGACTCCCATTTGAAATTTTAAAGTGATATGCCACTGACCCTACTTCTTATTAGGGCTGATTGATGAAATCAAGCTCAAGTGAAAGTTCACATGTGGTTTAGTTATAAATATTTTTGTGCCGAAAATTTTAATGCACTAGTTTCCGAAAGGAATGAGTTACAGGTGGTTCGAATCACCAATTGCCTTTTCGTACGTTTTCTCATTGAAAGAGTAGGAATTAATAAAAACGTTTCCTATGAAAATTATTTGTTTTGAAGAGCCCTATCAAATGGTACCTTATTTGACCCCGACTCCCATTTGAAATTTTAAAGTGATACGCCACTGACCCTACTTCCTGTTAGGGCTGAGTGAGGAAATCAAGCTCAAGTGAAAGTTCACATGTGGTTTAGTTATAAATATTTTTGTCTCGAAAATTTTAATGCACTAGATTTCGAAATAAATTACTGTTACGGGTGGTCTGAATCACCCTGTATTCCACACTACTCACTACTCCGCGAGGGAAGAGGTAACTTCTTCAGCTTCCAGCGATACTCGGGTAAGTTCATGTCCGCTCGAGCCTGCTTCGGAGAAAACATGTTTTCTTGTTGGTGCGGTTCAGGACACCAAACCTCAACTGTTCAGAAATTTCCACCTGAATCTATCGAGCCTTTTTAAATTACGTGTCTCATTAGGTACTTCATTAGACGTACATTATGGTGTAGATAGATTCATTCATTACTACGTACAACAGATAAAATATAGTTCTCGGTTATTCTACTGAAAGAATTGGGTGCCGGAAAACAAAGCCACGTGCTTAAAAGGTACTTTATACTGTTCATAGTACGGGTACACATTTGTTAAATAAAAAAAAATGTGGATCCTTTGGTCTAGTTCTTCTGCAGAATTAACGGAAAAATTGTTTTGGAGATCGATCTTGTAACTACGCACGATTCCTCATTATGTCATAAATCTAAATCAGTCAATATATTTTTGGAAAATAAAAAGATGACATTTTAGACTGATCAGAAATTTTCAAGGCATGAACCACAGCGAAAAAGTTTGAGAGAGTTTAAATAAAAATATAATCAAAGGAGATTCGCTATCAACACAATTTTGTTGTTTCAGAAAGTGAAAGAGATCTAATGGAGTTCAATATTTTCTTCTTCTTAATCAAGGAGGTAGACGTTTACTAAGACACTTTGGCACGAATGACCATTGTGCGCTCCATTACTAGAAATCATTCCAAAAGACCACAACAGTGGTTGACCAGCTTCACGTTGCTTCTGGGTTTGACTTCATTGATCTCCTCGGGAAACAACATGTGTTTCTCGAGCTTATAATTATTGTCTGATATGGCCGAGTCCAGGCTTACAAGAATTGGCATACCTATGCCAAGGTTTTAAAGCTTTAATTGCTGCAAAGAGTGAATTTACCAATATTCCTATGATATTTGATAGCCGTCCCAACAAGTAAGCTGTCACTAAGCCACTAAGGTGATCCTCAAGTATTTTGTTGCTAAGTATAATAATGGTAATAATTCTGGACCCCTCCGTATGACGATGATGGCAACATTGATGTAGATTTTTGTTATTTTTCTTGTCGTGTGTTATTATTGTCGTAACCTTCAATATTGTTCTCACGCGTTAGTCCACACTTCTCTTAGCATAAGAAAAAAATATAAATTTTATTTCTTTTAAAGACAACATACAACATTCTACTTTTGTTTTACGAACAATTTTATTGATGAATACATTATACATTTCAAGTGTAATTGGTGAATAATGCCCATGGCTTGTCAGAATATCTTTTCATTAATAGTCTTCCTTGTATGTAATCATGAAAACTTTGTAACTAATTCAACAGTTCATAGCATAAATACACGTCAAAAAAATGACTTTCATACTCCATCGGCAAGTCTATCGTGCTATCAAAAAGGAGTGCGTTATATGGCAGTAAAAATTTTTTAATAGCCTCCCTATCGATATAAAAAATGAAACTCAAAATATAAAATTATTTAGGGCAAAATTAAAGAAGTACCTAATTTCTCACGCCTTCTATTCTGTAGGTGAATTCATGACATTCAATAACACTTCATGAAATTGATACTAAAACTTTGTGTTGTACTAGTAGACTATATTGTAAATCTCGTCCGTATATCCGCCAACTAGACTGTGACTATAAATTAAGATTTTATACTAGTATTAAGTTTTTTTGACTTGTTCCATATTCTAGCTGTAAGCATGTATGAATACCATGGAATGTTAAATACAATACAATACAATACTAGTCAGCGATGTATGCAATGAAGGGGAGGGGGAGGAACTGACCACCCTACCCCAGTATCTCCTCGCTTAGTTGCCTCCACTGTTTCAGTCTTGGGGCTGTTATAGTCGGAGGCACCGATTTTGGCAGATGACCTCGATGACATTTCCAGTAGGCGAGCCAATATTGTTTCTGTAAGCTGCGAGAATGAGATGCGATAACATTCTGAGTCGTTCATATTTTCATAACAGCAGCTCATATCAATTATCCTTATTATGAAACACACCACGGTACAGTCCTACTCAAAGAATACCGTTAATAAATGTAAATGACTTCCGTTCGCAATGATTTTACAATACGTCTCCTACATTTTCTAAATTAAATTAATTCTTAATTAAAAGGAAAATTCTACCCTTACCAGATCAATATACAAGATTTGTCCAGTAATAATCTAGGGATCGTCTACTGGTGGTGCGACAATTGAAGTTAATAAAATTACGATTCTTCTTAATAATCAAAATATAATTTGGTTAATTGGGTAAAATTGCATGCTGCGGAAGTTAGATTTATATAAGAGTATAATAAATAGGATTGTAATGGATATTACAAGGGCAATAATTTCTTCACACGCACATTGTGAATAGAACAGAGAACAAAGCATTTCAAAATATTCGAAATCGTACAAAATATCGGAGAAACCAATTTTCCCTGCACAAATTGCACCAATTGAAAAATATAATTACCATTCACAATAAATACTGTATTTTATGGATTCTAAAAAGTTGTTTATTATTCTAGAGGTATTGGCTGATGACTATACTAAATTCCAGCACAACATTCATTCAGAATATGTAGAAATTACACTTTGGATTTTACTAAATGTATAGGCCTACTATCAAAAGGTGTTACATACCCCCTTAAATACTGTACATGTGTTACCTGTGCGATATCCGATGTTTAATTTTTTAAAATACAATTCATAGTACTGGAACTGCCATATTGAATTCGCACAAATTGTATTATTCGTAATTTTCGTCTCGAAAACCCCTAAGATATCTAATTTAATTTCTCACCCATTTTTGTCCCACTCCACCACTTTAGGGACAAAGTCGGACTAAATAATACCTTATTCGTATTCTGTGATCGCAAAGATCCCCAGATATCGACTTTCATCGAGATCGGATGACATGAGATTTCTCACTCCCTTCATCGAGATCGGATGACATGAGATTTCTCACTCCCTTCTGCCTTTTCATCAGTACCGCACCTTAGGATATGGTATTTAAAAATCTAAGAATATTTAACCAATATTGTAGAGAGTAACCTTCATTTTAAATTTTACGTCTCTAGTTAAATATAGTTCAGTGAATTTTTGAAATCGTCGACTTCTTTCTCTCTCCTCTCTGCTCGGAAGTTAAAAAAAAAAAAAAAAAAACTGAAGTTATTTCAAGGTAGCTAAGATGAAATTGAATTTTTTTACTTTCCTTATACATTTTAGAAACAATTCTGAGAGATGAGATGAATAGTCTAACCCAATTTGGTGAGTGAATCTTTGTTTTAAATTTAAAGGCTTCACGTCTGCTGGTTAAAAAAAATAAATCGGTATAATTATTTTGATCATTACTGCCTCCCATTTTCCATCCCTTAATGTTCGTATTTCGTAAAACTCAGTCTTATCTATTGACTAAGGATTAACATATTTCCATATACATATATATTTCCATATATAAAACAGATTGTATTTCCATTTCGTACAATATTCTGGTCACGAGACATAATCATATACTTTGTTTTTTCGGGATTTACTACCAAACCTATCGCTTTATTTGCTTCAAGTAAAATTTCCGTGTTTTCCCTAATCTTTTGTGGAGTTTTTCCTAACATATTCACGTCATCCGCATAGACAAAAAGCTGATGTAACCCGTTCAATTCCAAACCCTCTCTGTTATTCTGAACTTTCCTAATGGCATATTCTAGAGCGAAGTTAAAAAGTAAAGGTGATAGTGCATCTCCTTGCTTTAGCCCGCAGTGAATTGGAAAAGCATCAGATAGAAACTGGCCTATACGGACTCTGCTGTAAGTTTCATTGAGACACATTTTAATTGATCGAACAAGTATCTTGAGAATACCAAAGACACGTATAGACTACTGTAATATTTGTTTCGTTTTTGGAGGTGACTGTCCAGAGTGCACAAATACTCGGGCGTGCATGTTTACTCTTATGTCCTACCCATTCCACTGCGACAGAGATAACAGCCGATATTGCAAGCGGTGAGAACTCGCTCTCCAGATTGCATTAAGAAAATCCATCTGCCAAAATCCCTGGCGCGACCTATAACTACATATTAATTACATACAGCATAATTTCGTGCTGGTTTATCAGCCCACGACATCTACATTATCATTTCAGAAACGAATCATAATTTTTTGGAGTGGGATTAATTTTACTGCCACCTAACGTACAAATGTGTAAAACCGTAGAGATATTTCAAGACTGAGAGAGAAGTTAATTTTTCACTATTGGCGACCCTGATACAGACGAATTATGGGAACAGAAGACACGAATATGGCGAATGTAGTTTTGTGAACTTTCTAATCTTATAACAATTGTTAAATCTTATGTGTATTTTACATAGAATACATATAAATATTTTCAGGTAAATTAAAATATAGTTATGTTTATAATATTCAGTGCGTTCTCTAGCATTCTACCTATTTGCATTACAAACACGTCGGTTGTGTAGTGTGTTTAAAACATTTTAAAATTCATATAAGCCTACCTGCAATAAATGGAAGGTTTTTAACGCAAAATGTAGATGCATGGATTTCAATTTAATCTTAATCTTTTGGTAACCTTACGCAAACCGGTTACTAATTATGGCTGCTGCAAAATCGGAAGAGATGGTTACTAGCTCTATGTGATTGAAAGACTATTAGAACGACAATGTAAATATTGAGAACAACTACACCACTGATTTTTTAGAAACAGATTCTCAAGAATGACGAAAATTAAGCACTTTCTAACCTGTAAAGCAATAGAAAACTTAAAAAAACATTCTGAGAAACAATAACTAATCTTAACCTAACCCAACCCAACACCCACCGCAACATTACATACAGAATACAACAATTCAGCTGTTTGTTTTTTAAAAAGCACGTATTTGTTTTTTTTTAAGTTAATTACGATGGAAAGATATGATGTCATAGATGACTTCACAAGGTAGTTGGTATAATGGATATATACCGCCATGTTTTATATATATATATATATATATATATATATATCTGTTTTATTCATCATTTACTTCGATTATTTCTTGACTAGTACCTATAAGCTTTTGGACTTAATTTCTGTTTTCCGTATCCTGAGTACACTTTGGTGGTGTCCTCAAACCAAGTTTTCTTTGTAGTAGCAGTCTTTTTCTTACACTTACTGCATTGTAATTCGAAGGGAAAATTCACTTTTAATGATCGTTTGTGACAACTTTCAATTGTTTTTCACAGTGTACATAATGCTTTGGTTGTTCTGATGAAAGTAAGTTACATTCTCTACAAAGCTGAATACTTTTTTCTATAGTTTCTAGTGATGATATAATAATATGTATCCACATTAACGTGTGTTCTATATGTTCTCACGTTGCACAGTTTTACTACTACCAGCTTCCATACTGCACGTAGCCTATTCATGAAAGTAATGTCTGCTACTGACAGTAAGTAGGAATTTATAAGCTCTCGACCTATTTGATACAGACTCTGATTTGATAGTACGTATACTGCCATCTATTGTTTTGTTTATAGACTTTTATTATAGAAATAATTGTTATAATTCTACAGATGATTTTGACTGTTGATTTGTAATTTGTCTCCTTGGCTTAATGGCTAAGTGTTGGATAAATAGTGAGATGTAAAGGCTCCTGGATGGAATCTCTATGTCGGCAGTGCTGAATAAATAAAATGTAATGTAGCTTTTATATATATATAAAACTAGAGTAGGCTATAATTGTAGATATGTGAAAACAGAGAAGAGAAAAAAGAGAAAACGAGAAAAGAGAAAGATAGGAGGAAAGAAAAGAAAATAAGTAGAGAAGGAAGAGAGAGGAAATAAGAGAATAATTTTAGTTCAATATTCATATTTCTATAGTAGTTGTGACGTCATCTGTGGCATGTCTTTCCATCGTGTCTTTAAAATTACCGTTTTTTCTTTTAATAGTAAACTGTCCGAAAACAGGTTTGAACCTCATACCTTATAGGTGAAGGAACTAAGCTAGGAGATAATGGGGTAGGGTCGCCAGTTCCTTTCCCCTTACACGTATGCTACTTCAAAGAGTAGGCTATTTGCTTTTAAAATGGCGTTGAGCAACATAGATCTAACCAACAAAATTCACTTTCTTCCAGACTTCGAAATCTTCATACTCACCTCACTGCCACTTACAATCCATAATTTGAGTTGAAGCACCACTAACAGGACCCACAAAATTCTGCTCACCTGTAGAAAATGCTTAGGCTACAATGCGAAAAAAAAATCATAACATATTATCGTAAAATGGGTGCTGCAGAACCTGACTGCTCATAGGCCTATGTAGAATATGATATAAAAACATGAAAATTGTCAAAAATTTTAATAACTGTTTGAAATACACCATAATTTGTCATTAATATTATCTCTGCAAAAAATCGTATCTTCTCTTGTCACTAATAGTGAAATCCTACATTGTCACTAACCAATCTCCTCATCAAACCCTGCCTAATCTCGTTACTAACAGTGGATAAATATTTATACTTTTTTACAAAAATACTAGTAAAACATGAACATTTAATAAATCCTTATCAATAATCATACTCCCCTTCGAGCTCTACCTCACCTTGATACTGACAGTAAAATCTGGTAATTGAAACCTTACCTCAAATAGGGATCTAAGTGCCACAATCGTCGAAAACGAGTTATTAGTGGAATAGGAATCTACGATAGTTTCTCTATCATATGGGGACATCTGTCGATAGCTATGGCAACTACATCAGGTTGAAATTCCAAAGCCGAAGTTTGTTCGTTGTGAAAGACGGATCTAGTTGTAGTTAGTTTTTCTTAAATTTCTCAAAAGAATAGAATTGGAGCTTAGATCCCTATTCAGGGCAAGGCTTCAATTATTTACTTCTCTGCTAAATTGATAGAATTGATTTTGTTCTTCAAATTCGTCAATTTTAGGGGTTTTACAACACGTTGAAAAAGAAAAGCAGAAAACACGAAACATGAAGGTAATTATTTTTATATTTGCCACATTTATATAGTAACGATCAAGCGGCTGAGGTATGTGACAAGCTTAGTGGGTTAGTTGAGAGAATATGTATATAAGTGATCTTGTCACATTAGTAGGCTAGGTATATATCCCCTCAACTAACCCACTAACCTTGTCACATACCTCGGCTGCTTGGCTGTTCCAACATAAATTTAGCAGGGATAAGAATAATTAACTTTATGTTTCGTGTTTTCCACTTTTATTTTCTTTTTCGACATGTTGTAAAATCCCTAAAATTGGTGATTTTGAAGAACATAATTAATTCTATAAATTTTGTACAAAAGTAATAATTACCTAAAATCCTATCTATCTCCTCATCAAATCGTACCTAACCTTGTCACTGGCAGTGAAATTTTATCTTGTCATTAATCAATCTCATAAATTTATGTAGTAACTGAAGCACATTACAAAACAAACCAAAGTAGGTATTGATTCATGACGTTATAGCCAACATAATAAACTTTATACAAAAGAATATCAACACAAAAAAGTAGTTTTGTATCGTATTCTCCAGTAGACCCAAAGGGGTGGCAACACACAACCAAATGAAAACTTCCAATAAAGTCAGTTTAGGTTTACTTCTCTTAGGCCCAATTGTATAAAACTCCCTGACTAAAGATCAACTTTGATCGAAGATCGAAAAGTAAACCGAGTTCAGACACTTCTTCTATTGTATAAAACTTTTCTGCGATCAAATTACCTTGGTTCAAATGCAATCTAAGTTCACGTGAAAAGGATTTGGCAACATCGCATAAACAGGTGAAATACGTGATGCGCGGACCATGTTATACAGGTTTGTTCAGTGTTGCCAATCTAGCGATTTTAACTCTTTTTCAACAACAATTTCTTTTAACTTTTATATTGCTTAAATAGGGATTTAGTGACCTTTTTAGCACCCCATAGTGACAAAATTTAATCTTTCTTTGTTGATAATGAGAAATCTAGCGACTTTACAACTACTTTTTCGCAACTTTCCGTATTACACTCTGTTGGAGACACTGTTTTTTTTTTTTGCAATGTAAATAATGGCGGACAATAAGAAGAAGGTTGACTGTTCTCCAAGTTGTTATCATGTTATGGTGTTTGATACTGCTAAACATAATAAAGCTTTATAAAACGACAATTTTCGTTTAGTAATACAGTTAATTGAACATTTATGAATGTACCTATCATATCCATTAATAATTAATGGTTGTTATAAACATAATATAATTATAGGTTATGTTATTTGATACTGCTGAACACGATAGAGCCTTATAAAATATAAGAATGTTTGTGTATTAAGGCAAGAAATTGAAAGAAATATATATAAATGTACCTAACATATCTATTGATATTAATAATAATGGATATTTTATTTGCACAATCTGTCACTCGTATATTTCAAACAGAAAAGAAATAACTGAACTTGGATCATCTAACTTAATCGGAGAAATTTCTTCAGTCAAAGTTGACTTTAGTTTGAGACAAATTAATCTCAGATTAGACTTTATACAACACAAAATTCCAAGTTCAGCTGAAACAAGGATCAATTTAACCTCTGATCTAAGATTAAATGGTTTATACAATCGAGCCTTAAAGAAACTTCCAGAATATGCTAATTTATAATAGGTACAGTACACTCTTCTTTTAGCATATTTCTCGTAACGGGTGTTGTAATGAACTGCTAAAGTTAAATATTACTCTAACGAAAGTGTATGATCACAGACATTAAATTTCATGAAATCTCTCGAAACATCATGCTTGATACAAAAATTCAGTTCTCTTCCCTGTTCATGTCCGTACACTGAAAAACCTTCAACTCGCAACTTCCATCAACCATGATCGCTTGCTGACTAATAATTTAAAATAAATCATAAACGTTCAATTACTCATTTACTATAAGTGTCATTTAACCTCGAATACATTACAACTAACATGTAAACACCAATTAAATTACTTCAGTCACTGCTACATATATAGCAGACCTAAGTTACTTACTGTAAGAAACAACATGCAAAGAACTGTTTTAGCAAAATTCATGGTGTAGTCTTTCTCAATAGGCCTAAATACTTTTTGGGCAATAAAACAGTTTTCAATTTCATTTTTTTTTTTTTGTACTTCCAGGAAGTGGGGCAGCCAAGTGAGTGTGTTCATGACTACGAGATTTGTTAGTTACTGTGATAAAACGTTACTTGATTGAAAACAAACTTTTCCTTTCTGATATAATTAAAGCTTACGAAATATGGGGGACTGGAAGCTTGAAGTTCTGAAGATGGGTCTATATATTACTTTTCCAGTAATGCTATTTCATTACTTTAATCAGCCAGAATATTTTGAACAATGGGTAACAAAGACTAGAAGAGCTGTATTTCCACCAGATAATAAAACTCATCGGGAAGAGATCGAAGATTGCATAAGAAAAGTGCAGGAGAAAAGAGAAATGGAAATGTTGAGGATTTTAGAGTCTCAAGATCATGGAAAAGTGTGATAACATTTTGTCTCATGTTTATTTGAAGATGTTTAACCTGGGAATATAGTTGTGTTTAGAGAAATATAAAATGTACTTTGATAATAAAAATATAATTACGTGACCATCCTTTATTTCATTTGTTTTCAGAATAACCACCACACCCGATTGGCAAAGGATTCGATTCTGATTATGTGAATGAATAAATGCAGTAAGCTTGAAAGTGTTACTTCCTACTCATTGGTCCTGCACAAACTACCCTAATGGTGAATAACTGCAGTATTCAATATGCATGCATTATAAGTTACACAGTGGTTCTTAACCTGGAGTACACTGAGAGGTGTGAGATGTTTCAGAACTAGATATCTGAAAAACAATCATGTTGTTCATTAATTTGTACTCCTTAAAAGTCACTATTAGTTTTATAAAGTAAATGATTACGATAATTATAGGGGTATTTTTTGTTACTTTCGTTAACAGACGTAAAGAATATAACTTTTTAAAAAGGTCGTAGGCCTCTGTTGAAAAGGATTGAAAACAAGCATGAGTATCTAACGAGTAGATGAGTTGAGGTTCTTTAATGAGAATGGAGTCCCGTGTTTTGATTCTGTAATATAAAATTTAATGTTATTAAACTTACTTTTATATGTATTGCATTATTATTATTATTATTTATATTGTTTTTCTTGTAACACCTAAGGTACTAACATGTTTCTGCAGCATAGGATGGGTGCAGGTGAACTCTCAATCGTTAAAACACATATTTAAAATAAAAATAGAGTGACCCTTTTTCAGGGAGTATAATAGCAAATTTTGTAAATTCAGATCGCTGACAATGGGAAAGGTTAAGAACCACTGCCATAAGTGAGAGAATAAAATTCCAAATTATATCCAATAACTTATACTGGAATTGTATTTGGACATAATTCCTATATTTGAGTGGAGTAGAGCCTAAAATCTGCATAACGACTTGAGCCGTTATTGCACTCATTTATCTGCAGTTACACACACAGCAGTTATCCCTAGTACAAATTATTAGCGTGGCTTGCCTTAGTCCCTAGTTCAGTGACAAGGTTAAGTTTGTTGAGGTGGTAGTTTTCCCTTGTACAAACAATTAGGTTGGCTTGGCTTAGTCCCTAGTTCAGCGACAAAGTTGGACGGTTTTTTGAGAGGATAGTTATCCCTTGTACAAGTGATCAAATTAATTTGGCTTGGCTTAGTCCCTAGTTCTGTGATGCATACTACCCATCTGTTTTCTTTAGATCCATGAAACTTTGCTGTAATGGGATTTGAGTTGTCTCATATTCTAATTACACTAAAAGCACTCACTGTTCAATATTAACTATAGTTTAATGAACAATGAAATAAACAACACTTGAACATAATAATACAAAATTATTCAACCCTAGAAACTACATCCATTCAACCCTAGGTAGTTTCACAACCTTCTCGTAGAATCTCATCCTGATCCACCTCAGGTACTACTAGATCTAGTCTATCTACTCTCCTTACAACCCATACTTTGCAAGTATTCGACATTTTCAGTTAGAAATGTCTGTTTGTATACCCTATAACTGCTGTTGCCATTACAACCCCACTTAATTACTGCTTTTATAGTTTCATCACCACCAACACATTGTCTAAATACATCTTCTTGTGCAGCCACAAGACGTTTGATAGTATGATCAACTATCGATTGCAGATCTATTTCAGCAGAAATGTAAGTCACTTTTATACTCTCTCTTGGCAGGTAGCACTGCAGTTTCGCTTGTCTTATGATATTACATGCAGGATAAATGTCACATCCTCTTGCTTTATCTCTTTTTCTTATATTAATATATTGTTTTTTTGTTAAATTATTATCTACAATAAATGCTAAAGGCTCTTCTTTGGAGTATGGTATGGGTTTAAATGCAGGCGATTTAAAGACCCTTTTATATTTTTTGGCCCTACTGGGAGTAGTCTGCGTAATTTCCTTAATGATTACTGCCACATCCCTTTTTCCAGAAGTCCTCAAAGAAACCTCTGCAGTTAATGTAAGTTCCTCATTCATTCAGTCATTCATTTATTTTATTCCATAAATCTTACATGAGCAATGAAGCTTTAAGATGTGGAACAAGTCAAAATTTTACAATATTACAATTACAATTTTTACAATTTTTTATAGTTTTACAATTTAGTACAGTTGGGACGTTCGTTCTGTGCCGGTGAGAATCATGTGGTAGCTAGCCAGTGAGCCTACACTCTCGCGCATGCGCAGAATATGGCAAGTGGCCAGTCTCGCAGAAAGCCTTGGCTGTGTAACGTCGTCCTGCCACGTGCGTGATAATTGCTGTTTGTTAGTTTAGTTAGTTCATATTCATATTGTTTATTTATTATCGTGGCAAATTGCAGTTGTGTGTGTTTGTGTAGACTAAAATGCCTCCTATTCAGTCTAAACTTGGCACAAAAACACTGCATAGCCAAACTCAGGAAGTTGTGAACAATATACATTCTTTCATGAAGAGTGAAGCAGCTTCTGGAGACTTTTTAATACCGCTGAAAAAGGTGCAAGAACAAGTGAGTGCAGCAACTAAAGTGCCCGAAAGAACAATAAGAAAGATAATTAAAGAAAGAAAACAGTGTGAGGAAGAAGGGACCTCTTTTGGAACGCCCGGTAAAGTTCGTGTACCGAAGCGCATCACAGATGTTGATGATTTTGATAAAAGAGTTATACGACAGACAATTTATAATTTTTATATAAATGACAAAACAGTGCCCACTGTCAGTAAACTGCTACCTAAACTAAAAGATGCCATAAACTTTAACTGCGGTAGTACAAGTTTAAAGATCATTTTACGTGATATGGGGTTTAAATGGAAGAAGACAAGAAATAATAAAACGGTATTACAGGAAAGGCATGATATTCGAGAACACCGCGTATCATATTTACGCGCAATAAAGAAATACAGAGAAGAAGGTAGGCCTCTAATATACGAGGATGAAACGTATATTCATAGCACGCATACAAGACCAAAAAATTGGAGTGATGACAAAACCTCAGGTTTACTGGCGCCTATTTCGAAAGGACCTAGGCTTATTATTGTTCATGCAGGGGGTCGAGCAGGTTTTGTACCTGGCGCATTTCTGATGTTTAAATCGAACAGGAAAACTGGAGACTACCATCATGAAATGAATGCCAACAATTACCAGAAGTGGATAACGGAAAAGTTGATTCCGAATTTGCCCCCTAGATCTGTTTTTATAATAGATAACGCACCTTACCATAACGTGCAGTTGCATAAAGCTCCCTCAAGTAATTCAAAGAAAAGTGATATGCAGGACTGGCTTAGAAGAAACAATGTGCAGTTTCAGGAAAATATGCTGAAAGTGGAGCTTTATGGGCTCATTAAAACACATAAGCCACTTCATAAAACTTACGTGATTGACAATCTCTTAGCTATGAATGGACATTGTGTACTCAGATTGCCGCCGTATTCACCTGAGCTAAATCCATTGGAATTGATTTGGGCAGATATCAAGCAGTGGGTAGCCGGTCAAAACACAACTTTTAAATTAGAGCAAGTGATGAAATTGTGCCAACAACGGGTTGATGACATTAGTGTAGAAAAATGGGAAAAAGTATGTGAACATGTTGAAAAAATCGAAGATGAATATATTGAACAGGAAGGAATTATGGAAAATGTAATTGAAAGCTTCATAATTACGGGCGGAGACAGCAGTAGTGAAAGCGACGACGATGAAGATGATGATCATAACGAAAATCACGACGACAATGGTGGTGATATATCTGGTATCGAAAGTTTGTCTGATGATTAGATATATTGATTGCGTCTGTTTCTCTTCATTGCTATATAATTGAACCATGGATATCATGTTATGTTTATAATCAGTTTGTATTTATTATGATAACACGTGTGATGTGATAAGTGATACTGGACAACTGTGAGTGGAATGCGCCATTCATCGCACATCCTGGAACCAACTGCGCATGATGATGTCACTACACTCTGCAGATCCCAGCCGAGGCGGTAAGTCACGTGTTTCTATAAACTCACTCTGTTGCTCAAGTAACCAAGCACACCGGCACAGAACGACCGTCCCAACTGTAATTTTCTACAATTTTTTTAATTTTGTGCAATTTTTTACAATATTTTGGCGAGACGTGAGATGAGGTGAGGTCCGAGGATTCGCCAAAATATTACCCGGCATTTGCCTTTTGGTTTGGGGAAAACCTCGGAAAAACCCAACCAGGTAATCAAATCAAAGGGGGGTAATCTAATCAAAGGAGTTGATGCCAAGGACTCGCCATAGACCATCCGGCTTCAGTCTCACATTCCTCTGTTAATGGCTGTATTAATTTCCATTTGGTTTTCATTCAACTTTCTTTGAAAGTTTTCCGAGGTCTTCCTACCCTATGAGTAGAAATTTGAGACTGTTGAACTACAAGAGATATGTTATAGGCATCGTAAACCTTCTCGGGAAATCTAATTTCTTTTTCCAACCAAGAACTGCAATTTAAAAAAAAAAATCTGTCTTTCTTTCGACTGCACTGCTTCCAGCGCTTATCAAATTCGCACTTAAATGCACTTAAAGTCAATTGAATGCTGTGCAATACATTACTAGCACAATGTTCTAAGTCATATCTCCTGAGGACATACTCATACAAGGCTTTATTTGAAGATTTAGCACACAGTACTTCATGAAGCTCTTGGCGAGTCACGACGAAATGTCCCAGCCTCTGACTCCGATCTACAAAAAAAATGCAGTTTTACTCAAAAGGCGCAAACATGCCACAGATGTTAAATCGGGATATTAAAATATACACATGCAGCTATGTTATCATAACAAAATTAAAACTTAGACAGACTTATAATTTTTTTAAAGCCTAAATGAAAATTGAAACAAATTTTCAGCATAGTGCATACACACTTTGAAATATGGTGTTTTATTATAATAATTATGTGTAACTACATTTTTAAATTTATTAAACAATAATTTCATACCCATGAGCTTAGGTTCCAGTTGTATCCTGAAGGATATTTTACTTATTCACTATGTTTGCGACTGATTCTTATAACAGCAACATGACTATTCAACACAGCGTGCGAGCAGAGACTGTTGATTCGGGTGTTTGTGGCTGTCCCTCGTTATCGTTTAGGGAGGAAGTTCATTTTTAGACATCAATAAATTATCCTTGGTTATACTAGAACATAAGTGAGATATTACAAATGAATTTAACAACTTTAAAAAATAACATATTTTCCCTGTCAGATTTAACAACTGTTATACTCACAACATTAAAGAAAATGTATTTAAAACTGCACGCTACTGACAAACTGCTGCAAATTTTGCAGCATCTGGAAACTCTGGATTCACGGCAAGGGGCAGCAGGGGGAGGGGTAAAACTAACGCGCAAAGCATCCGAGACGAGACTGGCAGCTCCAGGGGAGGAAGTGGCTTCATCCTATAGTCCTTGTCTCTGGTTTCGCTCTGGCAGCACCAGGGGTGGATTGCGTGCATGTTAATGAGAGCGAAATTTTATAAAAATTCGAGCCGCTAAATAGAGACTGTATAATAAATGTATTTCACAACACAACGAGACAAGAGCCACAAATGTCTGGGGGTGCTGCAGCTCCACAGCCCCCCTTCGAAAGCCGCCCCTGTTAAGGGACACAGAAAAAGTATATATTGCATTCTTTTAGTAGCTTTGAATTTTTCTGACATACTGTAATTTTGGATTTAAAGGTTGCAAGGAAGTAAGAACATTTTTTACCTCATAAAAATAAGGAGACGTTTCTGAAGTGGCAAAATCTACTTCCCAGAAGACTGCAGACCATGCTCAACAATCTTATATTTGTGATTTTCACTTTGGATCCTTAGAGTGACTTGGAGATTGAAGCCAGTAGCAATATCCAACATTTTTCTAAATACTTCACTACATTATTGAAACAAAAATAAAAATTCCTTATAGCAAGGAAGCCATTCACTGATCAAAGTTACTGCTGTATGTGTGCATTTATCTAACATTGGACGTACTTACGTCAGTTCGACTCTCATATTTTATTGTTTGTAACAAAAACCACTTTGCATCCTTACATAATGCTGATGGTTTGACTTCTACCATAAAATTGAAGAAAATATAAAAAGTATGAAACCAGTTTGGTCAAAGAAGAAATAAACTTGTCACTTCAAGAACAGTAGTCAATTTATTTGAAAAAATAACTTGTTAATAATATGAAGTAGTAGAATATATAAAATTAAACAACGGAAAGTAATTGTCAATACAATGCCTAAAAACATATCAGGAAAACTACAAAGTCATAGAGTAAAAACATTGCTTCTTGTTGAAATTAATAGCAAAATTTATTACCCAAGTTATGATTAGAGGTCCGCCAAGTTAACTCTGTGGTTAGCGCGTCTACCTCCAGACTACCTGACCTGGGTTCGATTCCCAGCAGAATTAAAGATTTTCGTGTAAAATTTCTACCTCTGAATAGGAGAGGTGGTGGTGCACAACTTCTAATCACTAGATTGTGCACCAATTTACCTGTATTAAGCAGCACATTGAAGTGAAGGCATATGTCACTGTTGATAGTGATTCCTCTGTCGGATGGGATGTTAAAGTCTGGCATCCCCTTGGTGCTATTCGACAGTAGTAGGCTACATACCAGCACAGAGTTTCCCCTTCTCCCTTCCTCATCTTTATCATCATCCTCACCTATTCCCTACACTACACTTACATTCTGCCTAGTACATGACATAACTCTCGACAGATACACATCACGCACAGTGTGGCCCACCAAAGTGGTGTGCAACTTGAAAATAAGTCACAGTCCTGCCATCTATCCACAATATGCGGAACTCGAATGACATAAGTGAAGTGGGTAGGCATTGAATACACACAGTTATGATTAGAGCCCGGAAAACATTGTGTACTTCTTTGTTTACTACCTAAGACCACTCTACTCCCAACAGAAGAGTGCAGTTAGTTTAAAAGAGCTTCAGCATGTATACAGATAAGTTGAGATGCTGGTGGTAACTTTCATGTTTAAGAAAGTGTTGTTTGCATGTTTCTTACAAAGACCTTTTCTGTGAATTGTCTGCCAATGTCATAGTGGTGTAATGAATACAGAAACCCATGTTTTCTTTCGTGAGCTCTAGATTCTTTGAATTATACTTCAGTAAGTGAGCTCTTTAAAAGAGCTTTAAAACAATGAAGAGTTTGCAACGGTAAATGGGTCATTCCATAGTGACACACGTAACATTTTCGAAGTAACTATGATCTTCACAGGATATTTAATTAAATACTTAGTAGTTCATGAGAAATACATTGCTGTCTTTCAACATAAGCATTCCTAAATATAAACACAAATTCTTAGTGAAAAGGAATAATTAATAATTTAAAAAATATCAAATATTGTATGGTGTGACACACGAACATTTTCTTGCCACTTAATTTATTACTAAAATGAAAATGTTCATATTATTGTGCCAAATGATATGAAAGCATTCAGTTGTTTTCCAAACTATTAAGACACTTGTGTAGTACATGTAACGGCTAAATCACAAGCTTTAAAAAAAATAACAGTGCCATTAACAAATAATATATTGCAAATATGTTGTGACACACGAACATTTCTGTCATGTTGATTGTTTTAAATGCACTATAATGCATCATTTCTTGTGAAAGACACTGTGCCTACAGTTCTTATGCAAAACAACACTTGATCATATTAAAATATCCTTTCAGATTTTGGCTGCAAAAGGGTATTTATCGAATACAGGGGGAGAGCCATTAATCCTTTCCATTGAAGGCTTTAAGAAACCAATCTGGACAAATACCCAATGTCCCATCCCTACCTTCCTGTGGTGCAGCTGTTAGTAAGCATAATTTTACAAGCTGAACTAAAAGGAAGGGCTACTCATCAATTAGCACTGGTCAGCTTGATGAGTTAATCACCGAATTTGGTATGATTTTTCTCTATTCAATACCTAATTCCCTCTTTACCCTATCCTATCCAGTCCTCTGACAACTCTTACTTTCTTTGATCCCGAGGGTATTAGAGCATTCGAGGCCTAGGGGTTCATTTCACTTTCCTTCCTACCCTTTCTACTTTTCTGTTTCTAGTGCTGACCTGCTATAGCACTAAAATCGTCCTCCAGTGGCTTAAGAAGGGAAAGCTGGTGATCTCCCAACTATGTCTAGTAGACCCGTCGACCAACAGCAGGTGTGGTCCTCTAGACATTCTGGGGGTTGTGTGTAAATGAAGTAGTCATTAAAACGTTAAAATATCGTGTTCACTTAAATTGGCTACAACTTGCCATTTAACCACTCCAATATGAAATGAGTACCATTAAGGAAAAATTATCTGGAGGTAAAATAGTCCCGCAATCGGATATCCGGGCGGGGACTACTTTAATGGTACAGAATCAACTAAACATCTTATAATGGTGTATAACATCAGCTAAGAAGACTGAACTAGCCAATATACTTTCAGATAATAATGTAGACATCTTCATTATTCAAAAAAGCACATTCCACGAGGCAAACCAAAAAAATACACCCCATTCTGGACAGAAAGCCTGACTTTATTGAAACAAGATAGAGATAAAGCAAGAACCAAAGCAGAACATAGCAAAACACCAGAAGATACTCAAGATTGGAGGAAGAAGACTGCCATTCTTAAAAAAGCAATCATAACAGCAAAAAAGAACAGTTTTAATAAATTTATTGAAAATATTAATTACAGAACCGATAGCGCTTAAACATATAAATTTCTGAAGAATATTTCCAATATACAGGAAAATACTAGCCAACCTATTATTCATAATAACAAAACGCTAACAGATAGTAGAGATATAGCAAAAGCATTTAATAAGCACTACTCAAACTCTCATAGATTGCATCTCAATACCAAAAAAACTTACAAATTTATGAAAAGAATATTTCATAAAAATAATAAAAACAATATTACAGAGCGTTCGCCTATGGGTGAGGCCAGGAAAACGGCATATACTGATACGCCGCTTTGTGCGCGCAGTTGTTGAGACACGCTCGACAATCAAGGACATCAAGGTCGACAAGTTATCAGTTGTGAGCCAGATGTTGCAATATTTAACACGTACAGTGCAGTTTCTTGACACAGTTGCTTAAATATTCAGTGTGTGTGTAAAATTTGTTAACAATGCAAGATGCAAAATTCACGCTTGAACAGAGAGTTTTTATGTATGATGCATATGTGAAAACAGAGTCATGTAGAGAGGTGCGTAGGCAATTTGAAGTGAAATATCCGGGTGCTCCAATTCAGGGTAGAGAAGCTGTTAGACGTCTTGTTAACAAATTAAGGACAACAGGGTCGATAAATGCTACAATTCCTAAGCGAAAATAAAGAGTATTGACGGAAGAAAGAATTGATGAAATCAGTGCATCATTTACACACTCTCCTAATAAATCTCTAAGACATGTTTCACAGGAAGTTAGTGTTTCAAAAACATCAGTCTTTACTGCTGCTAAACTTTTAAAATTAAAACACTACAGAGTATAGTATAAAAAGCAGAAGCTTACGGATAGACGATTCCCACAAGCGACACCGCAGGCAGGCCGCTTTCCTGGCCCCACCCGTAGGCGAACGCTCTGTACTAGTACTATCAAAAAACCTGAAATATTTCATCAAAACTTTACTTCCAAAGAATTAACTCTAACTATACAAAATTTAAAAACCAAGAAATCTCCTGGTCCCAACAACATTCATTCAGAATTTTTTAAACATCTGAGGGAAAAAGTCAAGTATGTACTTTTATCCATTTCAATTTATCATGGAATACCTCAATTCCTGCAGCTTGGAAAAAAGCAGTCATTATACCAATTCACAAAAAAGGGAAACCTGCTTATGATGTTAATAGTTATCGACCAATATCACTATTAAGCATGATAGCAAAAACTATGGAGTCAATGATCTCCAACAAATTAACTTGGTATTTAGGCTCCCAAAATCATTTATCACCAAGGCAAGCCGGCTTTCGACAACTGCACTCTACTAATGAATAAGTCATACACCTTGGCCAAGAATTAAAAGACAGTTTTAACAAGAAAGAAGATACCTTGGCAATATTTATTGACTTTCAATAAGCATATGACTCTGCAGAAAGAAATTATTACTCAAACTCCAGAAATTAGGTATCTCCCCAATATGTTGAGATGGTTATCAGAATTCCTTAGTCAAAGATTCATTGCTACTAAATTCAATAACCCACTTTCTAGTTACAAACAAACATATCGAGGTCTACCCCAGGGCGCTGTCCTCATCACAACTTTTTTCAATATTTATATAAATGACTTACCCTCCCTATTAGAAGAATCAAACATGAAAACAGCACTATTTGCAGATGATATAGTTTTGTGGACTTCCAGATCTCACAGACATAGAGACAAATTTCAAAATTCTGCTCTTAAAGCTCTAAATCAACTACATGAATGGAATACATCAAATTTGATGACACTCAATTTAAAGCAAAAGTAACTGCCAAATATTTTCACTTGGTAAAAAAGAAAGAGAATTCAATATCCAATACAATGGCCAACACCTTCCTAGGACTTATGAATCCAAATATTTTGGAGTTATTTTCGACAGTAAGTTAACATGGAGCAACCATTTGAAATATATTTCTGAAAAAAGCTCGTAAAAGATTCTCCCTTCTGAAAAGACTAGCAGGAAAGAAATGGGGATGCTCTAGAAATACTTTGAACACCACATACAAAATGTTTATACAGCCAGTGCTGATGTACTGCGGAGAAATTTTAATTCCTTCATCTTTCATAAACAAAATATAACATGTTCAAAATCATGCTCTCAGGCTCATTACTGGTGGAATCAAAAGAACACCAGTAGATTCTATGAGATTTCTCACTAATATTAACAGCATCAAAATGACAATAGAAGAAAAAGCACTGATCCAATATGAAAAACTTATCAGATTACCAGGAGGACTGTATGAATGCCAATGCATTCATACAGTCCTCTCTGTAGATTAAAAACTCAAAAAAGTTTTATATCTATGGTTCAAGAATTAAAACAGAAAATCAACATTCCGAATTTAAAAGAAACTTACAAATTAAACCAAACCCTTTAACTCTATTAAATATAGAATATAATCTAAATTTAACAGAAGAAATACTGAAATCAGAACTAAACACTGAAATGGTGAAACAATTGTCTTTAGAGACAATTAATATTAGGTACTCTCCACAAAACTGGCTTCATTTATACACCGACGGATCCTTGATCTCCAGGGAACAAGGTGCAGTTGCAGGTGTTATGTGCTGTCTCTTCTAACTTTATAGATCTCTTGGATATGGAATAACAGGTTTTGATGGAGAAATCATTGCAAGAAGTGAAAGTCTCAGGAATCTTCTATGCCACATCAAAAAATTTAAGAATACAGTTATATTGTCAGACTCCAAAGCAGCTATTCTATCAATAGTCTCTAGACATACACCTTCATCTCAAACAGTAGAAATAACTAAAATGGTCTCTCAATAAAAGAATTGTATTCGAATGGATACCATCTCATTGTGGAATACTGGGAAATGAGAATGTGGATGCTTTAGCAAAGAAGGGCAGCACTGCTACTTACAGACCTGTTACTAAATCTACGTGTTACTATGTGAAAAGATTTATTAAATCTACATACTTAGACTTCAACAAACAAAATTTGATAACACAATCTCAAGGGAAGAAATGGAACTCTCTGCATCATAATTCACAGTTAATTCCCGATTTACCACGAAAATCGTCTGTAGCTGCATTTAGATTGGCAACAGGCCATGACTGTTTGGCCAAATACTTGCATAGAATTGGAATATATCAGTCCCCTAACTGCCCATTATGCAATTCAAATCAAGAAATGGATTCGGAACACCTCAAAATCTGTGCTTCATTGGCTGACCATGACAATATCTTTGAAAAATATTGGAGTGAAGAGGCCAAATGACTTTATTGTCAAACGCCTGGCATTAGAGAACAACAACAACACTTTCAGATTTCAAATATCCACGGTTGTTTACAACCATATGTGGGGTGATATCTCCTGTGTAATGTCATGTGACGAGTACACCAATATGTTCACTTTTTCTGCTATTTGTAGTACTTCCCTTCCTTGAACATCACAGGCACTTTAAACCCTTCGCCACCCCAAGCTTTTGTAACTTCCCCACGATATTTGATGTCTTTTTTTTTTTCCTACTTTTTTTTTTACTTGGTTATTTAACGCTGTATCAACTACTAAGTTATTTAGCGTTGATGAAATTGGTGATAGCGAAATGGTATTTGGCGAGATGAGGCCAAGGATTCGCCATAGATTACCTGAGATTCGCCTTATGGTTGGAAAAAAACCCAACCATGTAATCAGCCCCAGCAGAAATCGAACGCAACTCTGAATCAACAGGCAACCGCCTTAGCCTACTGAGCTGCACTGGTAACATATTTGATGTCATCATATGTTACAACATATTAATCTTCTCCTAAGTTATTTTCTTTATTCTGTTACTCCAAAAATCATCAAGTGTTGCTTTGTTCAAAATTTTTGCCTACGGTGTTGTAAGTTTTGCAACATTAGATGTAACTACATAACACTGAGTGCATAGTTGATCACGTTGCCCGTTGTTTTTGTAGTAGAGTAGGCCTACTGTAGCATTTATGGTAACTGGAGAAGTTGGATCAGTGATCCAGTGGGCTGATCATTTTTTGTGCTAACTCAAACTAAATTTATCTAACTTAAATTCTTGAAAATACTATCACAAAAATGTTCAAAATGTATAAATTTTTATGATATCAATAGAACAACTAACATAGATTTAAAAAAGGCCCATCTTTTAGAATTGCTAAATAATACTTTGGATAAGGTAATTAATGTTATTAATTAGAACAATTTTAAATTCATATCAGAAATTTAGTTACCATTTATATACACCACCAATTTATTTATACGTATACCTAGTGTGATAGCTACCTACTTACCATAAATATGTATAAACTTGTTTTGTTCTATGAAATAAATTAACATAACCAATTTTTGTAAGTTTTTAGTTCAAGGAACTAAAAAAAAAAATAAATATTTTATACCAACTTTAGACATAAAGTAAATGTTTTATACGAATTTTAGGCCTACACATTTTATTTTTATAACAATAAAATTGTTGTTGTGTAGTCAACTGTCCAAAGACAGGTCTGGACCTCACAAGTGATACCAAGAAAGGACTATTTATGAGGCAACTAGGCCAGGAGATAATGGGGTAGGGTGACCAGTTCCTTTTTCCCTTACAACAATATAGGACCATATTTTGAAGAATGTTCACACACACACACACACACACAAAAATGATCTAATCCAACAATAAATCTTTGAAATCCCACTGCTAATTATGTTTAGGTGTAAAGACTTCCAATAACAACAAAAATTGCAACTGGATTTGAGGCTAAACTTCAGTGACATATGAACATAACATTTTTGTTCGTGTGTCACAGTCATTGTGTTATTTGTGTCGCGTGTTTTTCTTATAGAATTTGTACATAAATCAAAATGTTGTCTGTATTAAAAGTTGATTGTTATGTGACGTGTCTAACTTTTACATTTATGAAATATTAAAAAATGAAATGGTTTTGAAGAAATATAAACAATTATCCATTTGAGCATGACACACGAACTCTCAACCTTTCTTTGTAATAATTGTAATCAAGCACGAAATAATCATTGTATTACGGTTTCTATGCATTATAATTATTAACAAAGGTCAGCACTTCATTATTAATTCCATTTAACATACAAAAGTAATGATTTATTTGCTTTAAATGTGCTTTCAAATATATGATTTCTAATAGATAATTTCGCTTTCTTAAACCACGGACTTCTTTATGTTTTTTTCTCCCACGTAACTGTTTTTACACAATCAGTGTTGTCAGGTTAAAAAAATTCGGATCATAACGAAAAAAATTACATATAACAAGCAGAGATTCGTGAGATTTTTCTTTTTCGTGAAAGTGTCTCATTTTCATGGAATGACCCAAATCAATAGAAATTGTATAGAAAATGATGCATGAAATTGATAGGGCTAGAGGGAAGTAGGAAAAAGATAGGAGTAAAATGATATTATTGTGGTAGAGTTAGTGGAGTTTAAAAGGTCGCGTTAGCTACTATGGCTTTATAGTGCTAGATAATAAATACAAAACATAGAAGGTGATAAGTAAATAAATGAAATGAATGGACGTGAAAGGACATAGATGATGAATAAGTGAGGAAAAGAGCAGGCATCACATAATGTGTAAATGATGTGAGTAGTGTAAGAATGGAATGCTGGCCAAAATACAGGAATGTTAAAGGCCAGCAGGACCGAATATTTATTTTATTTATTTATTTAACCTGGTAGAGGTAAGGCCATCAGGCCTTCTCTTCCCCTCTACCAGGGGATTACAACTACAATATTAAGAATACAATTACAATTATAATTACAATTAATGTTAAATTTACAAATACAATAAAAATCAAAGTACTAAAAGATTAACTGATTAATAAAAGCCAGACAGTTTATTGTAAAAGTTAAGAAGAGAGAAGCATTTCTTTTATTGATTAAGTAAAAATTAAACCTACTCTACGCAGTAAGAAAATGCTTAATACGCTTGCTTTTGAAAACTACTAAATTCCGACAGTCTCTGATGTCACTGGGTAGGGTATTCCACAAGCGCGAGAGCAAGATTGTGTATGATGATGAATATGATGATGTCTTATGTGTTGGTATGGCTAGTATGTGGCTATTTTGCGTGCATGTGAAGAGATTATGATATGATGACAGGCAACTGAAATGGGAGGCAAGGTAGGTAGGTGTAGAAGTGTGAAGGACTTGGAAAAGGAGAACAAGAGAATGAAAATTTCTACGTTCGTTAAGCTGTAGCCAGTTTAGAGTTTGGAAGGATGGGGTAATGTGGTCAGTACGACGGACATCGCAGACCAAGCGAACACAAGAATTATGAACGTGTTGTAATTTTTGCGACTGGTTGACATTGAGGTCAGTCAGTAGATTTTTTTTATTTCTTTTTATTTTATTTTATTGGGTTATTTTACGACGCTGTATCAACATCTAGGTTATTTAGCGTCTGAATGAAATGAAGGTGATAATGCCGGTGAAATGAATCCGGGGTCCAGCACCGAAAGTTACCCAGCGTTTGCTCATATTGGGTTGAGGGAAAACCCCGGAAAAAACCTCAACCAGGTAACTTGCCCCGACCGGGATTCGAACCCGGGCCACCTGGTTTCGCGGCCAGACGCGCTGACTGTTACTCCACAGGTGTGGACCAGTCAGTAGAAAATCACAATAATTGAAGTGGGGCATTACTAGTATTTCCACTAGTATTTTCTTGAGTGATAGTGGAAGGAATTTTCGAATGCTGTTTAAGGAATGTAGTATGGAAAGCACTTTTTTGGTAATATGGGTTACATGGTTATTCCAGCTTAAATGCGTATCAAAGTAAACTCCAAGGTTTTCAACACAGGAAGCAAAAGGGATTATTGTGTGGTTTAACTTGTCTGGAAGAGGAGGAGTAATGTTGCATAATAGACGTTGATGTCCCACTAGGATTGCTTGTGATTTTCTTGCATTGAGAGTCAAACCAAACTTTCTGGCCCATGCAGATATAGATTCAAGGTCATCGTTAAGATTTTGTATTGCGTCATTGAGTGAGTCAGGGGTTGTATGGATATAGATTTGTAAATCGTCTCCATAGAGGTGATGCTTACAGTGCTGTAGAGTCGAGTCATTTACGTAAATAATATGTTGTGAGACAGTACAGCATATCCATAGCCTAAAACAAAAGGTCATCAGATGTGCAGCATGGAAACATACTGCTGTAGAATATTTTGAAAACAGTGTTCTCAAAAATGGTATAACACATCTCACACATGGATGTCTTAAGTTCACTCAAGAAGTAAGGGCACAATTTCCAGACATTGATAGACTCTCATCAAATGTGAAAAAATGTATTTTCAAAGCTCCAGCTCGTGTGACTGAATTTCGAAATGGATGTCCACTTTGTCCACTAATTAGAAGCTAGAGACGTGATTAAAAACTTGTAATTATTATTGTGAGCATTTTGTGTCTGTAAAGAAAGTAATCCAGTCATTTGATTGTAATGATGCAGCTGCAGTACAAGTCAACCAAATCTACTGATTCTAATATAAAAAATAAATTAATGTATATGAAGTCAAGTTTCGGGTTTTAGTTTCCTTCCATCGAAGATCTAGAAACATGTGATCCTCCACATACAGTGTGTGTGCGTGCGTGTGTGTGTTTTTTTTTTTTTTTTTTTTTTTTTTTTTGGAAGTATACCATGTTGAATCATAATGTAACGCAGAATAAATATGTGAAATGAAAAAAATATATATATATATATATATTGTGACAGCGACGTGAGATTCGAACTCACGACCAGCGTCCCGCAAGAGAGAAGATCGCGCGGAGCACTTTGGGATGGCGCGCGGCGGAGAGGAGAAAGAGCCAACACGGCGAGAGAGTGGAGAGAGAGTGCGCGCGCATCTGGTGCTGGTAGAGAGGAGAGGGCTCTGGATTTTTCTGGAGTGCCATCTCTAGAGACGCGTGGAACTTTCGAGGCTACGTCGCTGTGGTTATAAATTACGGTCGCGAAGGAACGACAGCAGTTTTCAGTTATTCAGTCAGTGAGTAAGCCAGAGCAAGCAAGCCAGACTTGTGTGCCGGAGTTCGACTCGAGTGTGCGTCCGCATCTGCGTCAGCATCCGAAGGCCTGAGTTCGAGTGCAGTGGACCGCAGTTGGAGGGGCCTGAGTTCGAGTGCAGTGGACTGCAGTTGGAGGGACCTGAATTCGAGTGCAGTGGACCGCAGTTGGAGGGACCCGAGTTCGAGTACAGTGAACTGTCTCTGAAGGTCTGTGGTTCGAGATACTGTGAACTCGAGTGACTGAGATAGAAGAACTGTGAACTGAGAACTGATAGTTCTGATTTGTAAATAGTGCTTTGTAAATATTAGTTAAGATTAACAGTTCATTGTTGTTCGTACTAGTCCAAGTAAATTGTCATTGTCGTCGGTGGAGTGCTATAACGAATACTGTGTTGAGTAAAAATCCAATTGTTGACGAGAGCGTTTAAGGCGAATTGTAGAAAGGAATCATTGTTGTGACGAATAAATTACATTGTTGTTACTAATAAAATTCACGATATATATATATATATATATATATAGAGAGAGAGAGAGAGAGCAGTCAACTAAATAGCATGGATAATAAATGTGAATACATATGCCTGACAAATTGTTGCAAAATGTTTTGGAAAAGAATGGTGGGTACATTACCCTCAGAAAGATTGCTATGTTATAACTAGGGAATGGATTTCTAGATGCTAAAACAGAGAGCTTTAGGACTTTTAGTTTATATACCGTAAAGCAGTTTGGCTTCAGAAAGAGAGATGCAATTGCACTGGTACACAACAATAAGTGAAAGATACCTAGAGAAGAATAAAGAAGTGTATATAGTATTTGTGGACTTAGAAAAGGCGTTTGACAGAGTGGATTGGAATAAACTGATGGGGCTCCTAAAGAAAATTGGCGTGGATTGGAAAGAGAGCAAGCTGTTCAGTAACCTTTATATGAAACAACGAGTCAAATTCAGGATAGGAGAAGAAATGTCAGAAGAAAGTGAAATAGGGAGAGGAGTACGACAAGGATATTCTTTATCACCTACCCTGTTCAACATCTATTTGGAGTATTTAGTGAAGAACTGTTTTCAGAACATGGAAGGAGTGACAGTAGGAGGAATAAGAATAAAGTGCATAAGATTTGCTGATGATATGGCGGTGTTAACAGAAGAGGACATGATATTAAGGGTATGCTACTGGAGCTAAATGACAGCTGTGAGCAGTATGGAATGAAGATAAATGCCAACAAGACGAAGACCATGGTCGTAGGAAGAAAAGTAGAGAAGGTAAACTTGCAAATTCTAAATGAGGCAGTAGAGCAAGTGAACGGATTTAAATACTTAGGGTGTATTATAAACAGTAACAAGAAGTCAAAAGGAGAAGAGCAATGATCAAGGAAGCTTTTAATAGAAAAAGGAGCATCTTCTGCAGACCCCTGGAAAAAGAACTAAGGAAGAGACTAGTGAAGTGTTTTGTGTAGGGTGTAGCATTGTATGAGACAGAAACATGGACATTACAACGAAGTGAAGAAAAGTAAAAAGGAGCATTTGAAATGTGGATATGGAGAAAGATGGAGCATGTGAAATGGACAGACAGAGTAAGAAATGAAGCTGTGTTGAAAAGAGTGGATGAAGAAAGAATGATGCTGAAACTGATCAGAAAGAGGAAAAGGAATTGGCTGGGCACTGGTTGAGAAGAAACTGCCAACTGAAGGATGTACTGGAACGAATGGTGAATGGGAGAAGAGTTCGTGGCAGAAGAAGATATCAGATGATAGACGACATTAAGATATATGGATCATACACGAAGAAGGCAGAAAATAGGAAAGACTGGAGAAAGATGGATTTGCAGTGAAAGACCTGCCCTTGGGCAAAATACTATGAATGAATGAATGAATGAATATACCGTAAAAATAAAAAAATTAATACAGTAATAGTGCGGTTGTTGGGAGACATACTTAACCCCCCATGTTATAGCTGAACTGCGATATATTGGAGGTGATTATAGCTCATGTGTTAAGGAAATGACAAGCCACATGGAGATGGGTAAAGCCAGTAATTTAATGCACTGTAACTCTACATGAATTTAAATGTAATACGTACTGTAATATAAACTGCACTTAATGTTTAATTAAATGAAGACTCAGAACATGTGACACAGACCAAAACACGGTACAGTATAACTTCCACTTTAGAAGATTTGAAAAAAACTGAAATAAAAATGCATTCATGACTTGTTAAGGCACAAATTGTTTCCTGTTATGCCTGCAAAATCCTTTGGAATGCAGTTTTACAACCCTGAAGACAAGGTCGTTGACCACGAAAGGAAGGGCTTTGTGTATACCTGCTGATGCAGCACTTTATACTGCAGAAACTATGTATGCAGTATTATGTTTTACGTTGATTTCTTTTTAAACATTAATTTCCACTAAATGTATTGTATATTTTATTTATTTATTTATTTATTTTTTACAGGGGACATACTTTCCCTGTGTTAAATACGAATTCGCTGTAAATTGAGCCATGCTGTATTGGGCTTTTACTGTAATTTCAATTTTAGTAAATATTGAATTTTAGGTGGTATTTATGTAAGTAGAACTGGTGCTGACAATGAGTGCTGCTGAACTGAAGACTCAGATTCTATCAGTGAAAGAGACTGATTGCTGAATGGTCATTTTCGTTTCACACAGTGGGGGTGCATTGATGTGAAAAGTAATTTATAAGCTCTTGCCTAACCTGAACAATTTACAGCCCCTTTTATGCTAGGATGGACATTTCCAAACGAACTTCGGTTCCAGGAAATTAGGTAAAGGTTCCAGAAAATTAGGTAAAATCTTCTTCACTCTCCTTCTGAGACCAATATGGAACGAACTTGCCAAACCATGTTTGTAAGACAATTTTTTTAATAGCATGTTCGTTGGGTTTTTTTTTTTTTTTGAGGGGGACATTTTTTAGGACAGGTATTTTCATTTTTTAAGGCAATCGGCTATCTCAGTTGGTAGAGCAACTGGTTACAGATTGGGAGGTCCGAGGTTCGATTCCAGGTGGTGATGGGGTTTGCTTTTCCAAACTTCCAGAATGGCCCCGAGGTTCACTCAGCCTCCTATCAAGTTGAATACTGAGTTTTTCTCCGGGGTAAAAGGTGGTCTGAGCATGGTGCCAACCACGCTACTTCATTCTACTGCCGTGGTGAAAAAACGTGAGGCTCTACCTCCATGCCCCCCAAGTGCCTTCATAACATGTGTAGGAGCTACCTTTACCATTATTTTCAATTTAAATATACGGAAAAAATACTAAAAAGGCGCTTTTAGGCAAAACATAGTTTTTAGACATTTATAGGACTTAATGGTTCATTTAGGTATTGTAGGTCCTATAGCGAAGTATATGATTATGACTCATGATGGGAATATTGTACGAAATGGAAATATAAAAATTGGAAATTTATCTTTTGAAGAGGTGGAGAAGTTCAAATATCTTGGAGCAACAGTAACAAATATAAATGATACTCGGGAGGAAATTAAACACAGAATTAGTATGTGAAATGCCTGTTATTATTCGGTTGAGAAGCTTTTATCATCCAGTCTGGTGTCAAAAAATCTGAAAGTTAGAATTTATAAAACAGTTATATTAAATAAGTAAGTAAGGTCCTATAGCATTTTAATAGGGGATCCTCTGTACATGAAATGTAGAGATATCTGAATAACATACGTCTAGGACGTAGCAAACAAAATATGTACGGAACTAGAAATCCGTTCACTAGTTATAACAAATTTTATGTAATCCTGACATTGAGGAAAATATTAATTCTGGTAATATATTTTATTTCAAATATTCAGCTGTTGTTTCAGCAGATGTGAATGAAACTCTTCTATATGTAAGACTCTGTTTACTGTTAAATTGATACTTTCTTTCAGTTAGTTGCAAGTGATGATTTTAATTTATTGTAATATGTCACTACAACAGTAAACGTTACAAAATGAACATTTCTATGCATTTCACCACTTACTTTAGTTCAAACATATCACGCCTGCTTCATGCATTTCGTACATACTGTCCCACTGTTTATGGAGAGGGGTACATGAGTACTTACCTCCCTACTCTCAAAATAGGCTACACTACGTAACATGAATACTTTTTATGCCTACATATTCCAGGCCCTGGTTATCAGTGGCGGTCGGTTCATTGAAGCGAGGGAAGCTCAGCTTCCCTCCTCACCATGCACGATTATGTACACAATAGTATAATAATTGTAATCTATTAAAAACTGCAAACGATTCTGTTGTTGAACGATTATGCTTTTGCGCTCGCTCAGTCGAGCCCGATCCGCCATACATGAAGTGTGCTGCTTGTGCCTTTATCCCAGCGTAGCTGGCGCATACCATACCCTGCCCGCCCGCCTGCCGCGCTTGCGCATTTGAGTGACAGTTGTAGCGCTACTATGCAGTGAAGCTACGTCAGGTTGAGATTCCGTATGATTTTAAGAGAAAGTTAAATATTGTGTATTTTTATGTGTTTCTTCCGAATTGGTGTGGGTTATAGAGTTGTGCAGTATGTTATTATGAATTGTAGATTGAATTACAAAGTATATATTCCACCGATATTAATGTTATTTTGTTTTAAGTCCAAATAGCCTTCCATAATGAATTATTCGCCTAGCCCCTCAACTGCAAGCGATATGCGTGAAGCTATTCCTGACACGGGTTCCGTTCTCCACGAACATCCTTCGGAAACCTCCTGTAGTCGCGATGTGACAGATGACGTGAGTGTCTCTGCTGTTTCTTCAGTGAGTTCAAGTGCATGTTGCATTATTGATAGCTTGAGAAAAGTGTCGTTCGGATCACATAATTTTGAAGATAAGAAACTAATAATTATAAATGGTAGGCCTATGCCGAAAATTGATTATTTGAAGACAAAGACGAAATCATGTTTGAAACATTTTAGAGCAGATGTTTATTATGATAAATTTAAATGGCTCACTGCATGTGCAGATACAAAGAAATTGTATTGCTGGCCATGTTTAATATTTAATGCAGACAAAAACGTTTGGAACTCCCAGGGATTTTCGGACATAAGCAATTTCCATAGATCTGCACATCGCCATGAGATAACCCAAAGTCATTTTATTTCTGTGACGAAACTTAAAACATTTGGGTTAACAAGAATTGATTTACAGATAGACGATCAATTGAGAGCTGACGTTTTAAAACACAATGCCTTAGTGAAGCATAACAGAGAAATTCTTGCATGCCTAATTACTGTAACATGCTTCTTAGGAAAGAACGAATTGTCATTCAGGGCTCACGATGAATCAAAAGAATCGTGTAATAGAGGGAATTATGTTGATTGTTTGAATCTATTAAGTGAATATGATGAAAAATTGGCGCAACATATGAAAACCTCTACTTTTACAGGGCTGTCCAAACACACGCAAAATGATTTGATAAATGCTATTGGGGAAGTTTTAATTGAACACATTAAATCAGAAATTAAAAATTCTCCTTTCATAGCAATTATGCTGGACGAATCTACAGATATTGCATGCAAGTCACAACTAAGTACAGTTGTGCGCTATGTGACAGAAAGTGGTAAAATCCAAGAAAGATTTTTAGGATTTACAGACGTCAGTGCAGACAGAACAGCAGAAGGGCTTGCTAAGATAATTTTCAAATGTATTGATGAATATGATATCGGCAGTAAACTAATAGGGCAAACATACGATGGAGCGGCAGTTTTTGCAGGACATGTTAGGGGGCTACAAGCAAAAGTAAAAGAAAAATATCCAGAAGCAAAGTTCGTGCACTGTTACGCCCATAGATTAAATCTTGTATTGTCGCAGGCATTGTGTGCAATCAAGGTTTGCAAAATATTTTTTCAAACGATCTCAGGATTTTCATCCTTCTTTTCTAAGTCAAGTAGAAGGACCAATGCCTTGGATGAAGAAGTAAAGAAAAGATTCCCAAAGGTAGCCCCAACCAGATGGAATTACAATTCTTGACTAGTTCATACCATATATGACAACAAGGAAGCCCTTAAAGATTTCTTCACTCACATTCGAGAAAATCCTGATAATTGGGATCAAGAAACATTCAATGCCGCCCACGGATTTCTGTCAGAACTAAATGATTTCAACTTTAATTTCATGCCATTAGTATTTGCACAATTATTTCCATTGACAGACACATTATTCAACATTCTGCAGAAGAAATCCTTAGATATTGCTTACTGCTCATCAAAGGTGCAGCAAATAAAGGAATTAGTGAGAAATCAGAGAGATAAATTCAACGCACTTTGGGAACAAATTGAATCAAATGAAGAGCCACTCAAAAAAGAGCCCGCTCGTCTGCAACTGAAAATGACAGCGACGTTTATAGGCACCTCTACTATGAAATTATTGATAACATTTCTGAACAAATGGAAAGTCGTTTTCTGGACCTAGAAGCATTATATTTTTTCGAGCTCTTGGATGTAAGCAAACGGATCACTCATCGCGAAATGTTTCCTGAAAGAGCTTTCACTAGTTTGAAACATGCCTATCCCAGGCATTTTGAGTTTTCTCGCTTAAGAAGTGAACTGACTGCAATATTTAATATAGACGATTATGCAACCAAATCTGTCAGTGATCTCTTGAAATTTTTGAAGCAATTCCAATTAGACAGTGATACATTCCCGGAAGTTTATAAACTGTGCACACTTATTTCAACGCTTCCTGCAACTAGTGCTTCTGTAGAGAGATCATTTTCGGCAATGAAAAGGATCAAAACATAATGCAGGAATACTCAGGGGCAGGAACGACTGTCGGCACTTGGACTGATGTCGATTGAAAAGGAGCTTCTGGTGTCCTTGAAACAGACTTCAAACTTCATTGACAATGTAATAGACATTTTTGCCAGGAAAGGAAGGAGAATGGACCTTATATACAAATAAGCAATAGAGGTGAGATTTTTGTTTTGCTAGCATGAAAATGATGTTGTAAATTGTTCTATTAATGAATTTCTGCTCATAACGCATTTTGTTATTTACTCGCATTTTGACAGTATTCGAAAGATGTAAAGCAATTTACTCATCGTTTGTCCGATAAAATTGTCTCATTTTGATACCTGTGATGTTGTTCTTCTCAATACTGTAAACTATTGAATTAAGGCGCTACCCCAACATTTGTTTAAAGTAGTGGTTTCCAAACTTTTTGAAGCCGCGATCCACTTTTGGGCGAGATTTCAATTTGCGATCCTCGTACCCTCACTACAGTACCAGTTCTTGACTCCATTTCAAAAATAGAAATCCCTGTAAAATTTGAACAACTGTAAGCAATATTTTCTTGCGTATTTTCCGAAAAAAAAAACTCAAAACAATCACGATAGCCACGGATGGATACTAAATCCGTTGCGTTCAACTGGCTGAAATTCTAAAAAAAATATGTAGGATAAATATGATGGGATGTTGAAACTATAGCCTTTTTCGCAGAGCTTGACTAGTTTTTCATGAAAATAATATCTCGAGCTTTCAAAAGAAGCTCTTATATTTTTTATAACATTTGCAACACCTCATAATTCATGGCAATTAAGTTTCTCGTCTATGATTGCCATCAAAACAAAAGCGAGAAACCTCAAATTTGAAAATGATGTCACTGTGTGTGTATCCAATACATAGTCCAGATTTGAGAGGCTACGTTCTGAAAAACAGGCACAGTTAAATTAATTATGTTTACTTTATTATTGCTGAGGCTTTTTTAATTTTTATATTCAAAGTTGTTTAGGTTTATAAATGCAAAATAATTGTATGTTAATAAGGCGTTCTTTTTATTTTGTAAATCATCTCGCGAGCCTCATCACTCTTTACACGACCCCCACTTTGGGAACCACTGGCTTAAAGTAAGTGTGGAGGTCACCTTCTGTTTCTTAAAACAATGCTTTTTTAGTAGCTTCCCTAGGTTCCACAGTCACCGACCGCCACTGCTGGTTATGACAAATCTGTAACAAGTTGGATGTAAAATTATTATTGGTTTCACATGTTCATTTTTGCAATATGACAATAGCAACGAGAATATTAAGTATAATTTTGTAAAAATAAATACCTGCAGACTGAATAAGTAATGTACCGTACCTTAATGTGCTAGTAAAGTGAAATCCTCCTGAAAATCACTTAATATTTAGTAAAGCAATAGCATAATGTTGTTTAAACTATGGCAATGAACTAAATTTACAAATTATATTTACTGAAAGCACAGTATTATGAAATAATAAAAGCTATTTTATGTTATACCAGAATGTTTAAAAAAAAAAAAAAAAAAAAAGAAAAAGAAAAGCATTCATTATTTTGAGAGGTGGTAGTATTCATCAAAACAAGGGAAAGTATAATAAAGATGGCTCTAAAATTAAATTTTGTACGAAACAAGGGCTTTGAAATTGATATTGTAAGAACAGCATATCTTCTAATGTGAGCTATTTGCTTATTGGGTGTACAGTATCATATCAGAAATGCAGTAAACTAAAGAGTAACAAGGTGTGATTCCCTAATATGTAGGGCAGAAGGATACGTTACAATGAATGTAAATCACATTGAGTTGAGCATCTCCTATGATGTGCAAGTTCAAATTTAAATTTATTTAACGTTTTCGTAAAAATTGTATAATACAGACTGAAGTTACCTGAAATGACCATGAGCTCATGGTCGTGTGCTCCAGTAGAGCAAAAGATTTTTATTTTTGGGGTCACATGAAGGCTCTTGTGTATCAGAAACCCATAAATATTCTAGAACAACTAGTAGTACTAATTGCTGCTGCAGGTGATGTCCGAAATGAAGTGTTCTTCAGTGTCCAATGGTCCATGGTCTTACGATTGAGTTTTGTAATCAAGATAATTGCGGACACTTTGAACACTTATTGTGAGATACTCTCCAGTAAATTTGAATAAAAACTGATTGCTCTCTTGTCTTGTTTAAACTTCTTATATGCCTAAGACCACATACCACTACAGCATTTTTAAAATTCCTCTTTTATTGTTCCCTCTTTCATCCCACTGTCACATACCATAGTATCACTGTTATCCTTCAGGCTATGCAAAGACGACTTTGGCGTCATTTACTACCAAAATTGCTCATCGGGGACACCATATTTCTGTCCTTAAAATGATCGCTTAGACCCAGTCTATCATTCTTACAAAATTCTGTATATATTATTTTAATGTACCGAAGTACATGTGATGTTTCCATGCAGATATTCTGCATCATTGTACGATGAATTCTGTAGCCTACTTACTTCTGAAATGTCCTGTAAGAATTTTTCTGAGTAAAATTGGGATATCAAAAGTTAACTTAAGAAATTATCAAAATTTTATCATATGATTTCTTGTCGTTTTCTGAAAATTATTTTCACCTCCGTGAGAAACATTAAAATGCGGAGGGCACATACAGTGAGCACTATAATGGTTTTTTTTCCTTTTATTAACCACGAATATGTTTTAACCATACATTGTAAAAAAAATTTAGTGTGCTTAGCAACTTTTATTTCTTTTTCAGAACCAGTACTGCAGTAATTTCACTACCTCACGGTGAATCCATGTTTAAAAATTGTTCATTAAACTATGAAACACAAGTAATATGTTATATTGTCTGTCATTAATGTAAAATATGATATCAAAATGCTGTCTTTTTTTGCCACCGACTAACAAGCAAACATATTGATGGGGGCAGATAAAAAAGTTATTTTTTTTTTATTCACCATGTTAATACTGTCAAAAGAAATGCTTATACAAATTTTGGCCACTCGACTGCAATTACAAAAACCGTAAAAAAATGAGTTCGCCAGGGGCTGTTAAGAGAAAGAAAACAAAATTTCATTGGAAAAAACGTTATTGGAGCAGACACAGCAATTGTTGAGCTATTTTTCAACATATCCCCACCGGAATTGAGACATTTGTCATATGTGATTGAGAGAGAGGTGCAGATGGCTGTCAAACGCTGGTTCTGATCTCAGGTGGCTGACTACTATGACACAAGGAAAAAAAAATGATCCCACAATATGAAAAATGTCTCATTTCCAATGGGGAATATGTTAACAAATAGCGCAACAATTGCTGTATCTGTTCCAATAAATCTTTCTATGCAATTGTGCTTTTTTTTTCTGTGAACTGCTCCAGAGAAAATTACTTTCTGGATGGCCTTGTAATTGTGGTCGAGTGGCCAAAATTTGTATAAGCACTTCTTTTGTCATTATTAACATGGTGGAAGAAAAGAATTTAGCTTTTTTATCTGCCCCCATCAGAATGTTTGCTTGTAAAACTTGGGGAGGTATTGTCTTGTGAGAAGTGTTGCCTTTTGGCCATCAGCTGGGTTATCTCTCTTACAATATTGCCATTGGAGTTAAAATATAAATCAAAATATTGTAGAATTGGAATTACAGGCTAATTTGTTTAAATATGCTGTTGATTTTATAAAACATCCTATGTGACAATACAGAAAATAATTATTTAGGAAGAAGAAAAATTAATTAAAGCTCCAATAGGTCTACACTGATCCTCGTTGATGTCATTTATGTTCACCATATTCACCAGCGTTTTCTACAGAATTATTTCATATTCTTATTTAAGCCCATTGATTTTTTATTAATTTTTTCTTCCTCTTGAAATATTATGTTATGTACTGCCACACAGGAGGTTTCATAAAATCAACAATATGTGGATTTTTACCAACCCGAGGCGTAGATGGGAAGATAATATTAAAATGGATTTGAGGGAGGTGGGATATGATGATAGAGACTGGATTAATCTTGCTCAGGATAGGGACCAATGGCGGGCTTATGTGAGGGCGGCAATGAACCTCTAGGTTCCTTAAAAGCCAGTAAGTAAGTAAGTACCAACCCCTATTGGCTTTAATTGGGATTTGAGATTCCACCAAGGAAATTGAGAGAACAGTGCCTAAATCAAGATACCTGATATAATATAAAATATAATTCTGACTCATATATTAAATAGCATTACACCATCTGCAACATGAAGCAAGATGTTGAGCTAGTGCTGCTGTGTGGCAGATTCCATGTACTAATTGAATGATCACACTGTTAATTTGTTCTCATTATGCTACAATTATAAAATATTATTTTGAACGTAAAATTTTTCATAAAAGACATTTGTATCATAATTTAAGATTGTATATTGTTTCTTTGCAGGTGAAAATGAAAAATGGATGCAGTAGCAATGCACTACACCACAGGAGCCCTCAGTAGTCACAGTGTGACAGTACAATTTCAAACCGTCCAATGGGAAGATCATTTTAATCATCTAGTGACAACACTAAAAGATTTCACTTTGTTAAATATATTAACAGACACAACTTTTGTAACAGGAAATGTCAAAGTGTCAGTTCATCGAGTGATAATATCATGCTACAGTTCCTATTTCAAAGACTTACTTACGAATGGAATTCTGAATTATTGTGTTTTGATTAGTGACACTGAAGAGTCACTTTTACAAATTCTTATTAATTACATTTATACGGGCGTCACATCTGTTCCTATTTCCTGTTTGAATGAATTATACAGAACAGCAAAATTATTAAGATTAGATGGCCTGATAGAAGCTGGAAGAAATCATTGTTTCGAAGAAATGTCTTATTTTACATGGCCACGACACCAAGAGATGATTCTGCAATACTTGTGGCAGTCTCGATCCGATCCATCAGAATGTGATGTAATTTTAGTGACAAATAATTTTTCACAGACTTTCGCACATTCTTGTGTGTTGGGTGCTTGTAGCAGACACTTGTTAAACATTTTTCTAAGACACCACGAAAGGAATAAGAAAAAACCGTATGTTTTAGTCCTTCAAAATGTTAAAAGTGATGATCTGGAAGCTGTCCTAGAATTCTGTTATAGAGGCAGTGTTGCCATATTTGAAGATAATGTCAGTTCGGTATATGATGTTGCTGAACTTTTAGGCGTCCAGAATCTCTGTAGTAAATTGGTTTCCATAAATCCTGTGATAGAAAAGATGTCTGAAGTACATGCTGCCAAGTACGCTTCTGATGTAGTCAGTAGGATAAAAACTACTCACTGTTTCTCACAGACATCCGATCATTCTTTTCAACTTCAAAATATCTTCCAACAGTTTCTTAATTATGAAGATTTTGTGGACATAACATTAATGAAAGACAAGCAAAGTTTTACAGCTCACATTGTTGTATTAAGTGCCTTTAGTGCGTATTTCAAGAATCTTGCCAAATGTCTCCAACACAATTTGAAAGATGCATTTGTTCTTGTCAAAGACTTGAGGTCACAGCATGTCCGTGCGTTTTTAGACTATGTCTACAAAGGAGAAGCAGAGTTCGCTGGAACAACGGAAGTTTTCTGTGGTGTCATGTCAGATTGGATTGATTTTAGTCTACTGTCTATTTCGGAATCAGAAACATGTCAAATTTTAACTAATGCAACATCTTTATTGAAACAAAATGCAGACTTAGAGAAGCCAATTGAAGAGCAAAACGTTTATCATCCAAATTACATGTGTCAAAACATCCAGGAACAGCAACATGAGCAAAAAGATGAACAACTGTATCAAGAAGTAATTGCAAGTGAAAACACACAACAGAAAGAGAATATTACAGTTGTGCAAAAATCCACAAACATAGAGAATGTAACAGAGTTGGAAATTTCTCCTACACAAACTTCGGAAATTTTATCAAAAATGGTAAGTTACATTTACTGTGTTGTTAAGTTAATGCATAGCTCTAAAGTGTATGTATTAATAGTTTTGTTATATCTTATGAATCATAGATAGTAGCTGATACAGAGAAGGTAACTGAGACGGGACAAGACTTGAATAGTGTAAAGAACGAGAATGAAAATTATTTGGAGGTAAGTTTTTATTATTATTATTATTATTATTATTATTATTATTATTATTATTATTATTATTATTATTTCTTCTTCTTCATCTTTAAATTTCGAAGATGGAAAATATTCTGCTACTATTGAATTCTTGAAAGTAAAATTAAGCTTGCATACTACATGTCAACTTGTTTTTTTTGAAGAGTTAGTTCGTAGTAATAAGTGATGATTTCAGATTACTGTTCTCAATGGGAGACAGTCGATTGGAATAATAAGCTTTTGGCACTACTTTCAATACTACTACTATTCCTGCTGCTGCTATCATATGAATATGCCATGTTTTGTCAAGAGTGTACTCTGTCATTACAAGTATAGTAGTTTATAAAGTTAAAAACGCAAGTAAAAAAGAATTAAGTTAGCATGTAGAGCATAGTATGAGGAGCATCATTGCAAACTGTATTATGTCGAAAAATTAAATTTTAGGGGAAAGATAAAAACCGAAATGTTCCTAACATATAAATGCAACATAAAAAAATAGGCCTGAAACTTAAAGGCCCTGTCAACTTAAAAAATGCACTTTCAGGTAGAAAAATGATTCTAACAGAGTACATGTAGAGATTAGTTTCTTTGAAACCCAAGCATCGTATGATTAATAGAACGGTGACAATCCACAGTTTAAAATTCCCGGAGTTACAGAAGTGACGTCACAACTCCACTGTGGCGAGTATGCCATGGCCGTGAGTGGCAGCAACTGGCCTTTATACAGTAATTGTAAGCTTCTTCCCGCGTCAGTCTCTTCCTATTATTAGTGTAAGTTTCTGGTGTCTGGTGTCATGTATTATATGAAATAGTTATTTCCACGAATCATGGCTGGAATCAGACCATCATATCAATTTGAGCCTAGGAAAGGTGAAATTGTAAGAATATGCGAAGAAAGCAGTGATAATACAGACCGGCCAGAAACCATAGACTGGTGTGTCTGTGGTGAATATGTTTCTTCAGCAACTCATCAAGAGTGTTTCTGTTGCTGTGAAAGTGCAATGATAAGAGATGTAAAGGGAAGTGCTGAGCGTATTACATTTCATAATGCATTTCACGCTGTTGTACTAAAGTTTAGTAACTAAACAAAGACACGTTGAATACTGCTAGGCATGTTATGATAGTGAGAGCAGAGTCTGATTTTAAAAGGGAAGAGTTATGGGAGGTAAATAACAGGAACATATATTATGCAGCTTACAGACTGTTTACTGGTTTAATTCTTGGAATCCTCTCGGAAGAGGAAACAGAAAAGTCATACCTTCATGCATAATAAAAGAAATTCGTCGCGAATGCCCCAACCTTGACAATGAGTACAGAAACTTTCAAACTGCTGATAGAAGGGAAATTTCGTATTTTGATTAATTAGAAATTGTTTTTAATTTAAAAAAAAATCACAATTTATTATATTTTGCAACCAACACTCAGAAAATTAAAAAAAAAAAAATTATCTTAATTTTTACATTTTTTTTAAATCAAGTTTTCCTTCCTTTTATAAGGTTTTAATAACTTTACCTCCAATAAACATATTGTTGGCCATTTATAATTGTTTCAATGTTACTGATAACTCGATCAGAAAAAAGTAATCAATTTCAAAAACCTATTACAACCTGCATTTTTTTAAAACGAATTCAAAGTTTTAACTGATAAATTTGTGATGAAGGATCGGTGAAGTGGAGAAAAATTCTCTGCAGTACCGGGATTCGAACTCGGGTTTTCAGCTCTATGTGCTGATGCTCTATCCACTAAGCCACAATGGATTCCAATTCCAATGCCGGATTGAATCCTCACAGTTTAAGCTCCACCTCTTAGTTTCTCTTTAGTGGCCAACCCTCATGCACTGTGTCACAGATGGGTGAAAGTGGTACAATGTCCAACACACTAATGTGCAGAGGTGCACTCATTACGTGTGACTAAGTGGCTGGGATCCAACAGAATGAGTGCCGTCTTAAATCACTGATTATATACGCATATCATATTATTGCAATGTACCAAAGTACATTTGATATTTCCATGCAGGAATTCTGCATTATCATATGATGAAGGATTGCTGGAGCAGAGAAAAATTCTCTCCAGCACCAGGATTCGAACCCGGGTTTTCAGCTCTACATGCATATTTGAGAGAACAGAGCATCGTAGAAACTTTGCAGTTTTCACTGTTATATTTCTCCAAACTAAACCTTTATTTTGAGTACCGCTTTCTTTATTTTTAAGTTGACAGGGCCTTCAAGATAACATTAACCTGAATTAGATAATATAAAGAATGAGATCACTTCAAAATTAAATTCATATAAAGTATATCAAATCAAACTTATGAACACCTGTTACAGAAACATATAACTTGTGTTTCACCATTTACTCATTCCATACTCTTCCTATACAGAGTGAACCATAAGTAATGTCATTAATTTCAAGGGGTTATTCTCTGAGATATTGCAAACAAAAAAGGTCAATACAATTTTGCTCGTTTTTGTTTCATTTTCGAGATAAAAATTGATTTAATTCCCAATATGCTCAATCACTTTAAGAGAGCAGTGTATTTTGATAACAAATGATTGAAAGAAATTTAGTTTTGTCTCTTAAATGTGCAGAAATTTGATCCAAACAAATGTAGCGTTTCGTTCAGCAAAGGAATTCTACAATGTTACATTTGTCCAGATCAAATTTATGCACATTTAAAGGACAAAACTAAAATGCCCTCAATTATTTATTATCTTAATACACTGCTCTCTTAAATTGAGTGACCATATTGGAAATTAAATCAATGGCTTTCCCTAAACATGCTATATATAAAAACAGTTTTCTTTCGAAAAGGAAGCAAAACGAGCAAAATTGTATTGAACTTTTTTGTTTGAAATATCTCAAAGAATATCCTCTTGAAATTAGTGATATTACTTACGGTTCACCCTATATACAGTTGCATAATCACACAATTTCATCATGTTCAGTTTCAAGAATTGCTGATATTTGTAAGGTATTCAGAATATACTTTGAATTAATTTAATTCCCCCAATTGTGACTAAACCTCTTTCTCAGTCAATTTAACACATTGTTTCGTTGGTTTCGAAATCACATGCAATATTTTCCCTCTTTCCATAATAGGCATGAATGATTGGTAGAGTCATCAGCACAATAAGTGTGTTCCATCTTAAACTTTACAATGTTCTTCCCGTCTTTCAATGATTTGGTTAATATTATCCATTTCAGTTTCACTGATGCCTTCACATTTTTTTTAATCTTTACTTAAGTGACTTAAGTCTTGCACTTTTCAATCACTACTGAGAACATGATTCATACATTTTCTTGTGCTCATTTGGTGTCAAGATCTTTGAGTGTTTCGAAGCTGTTTTTCAACAACTCTGAATACCCTGTCTGCAGGCAAGAGAGAGTGACTCCACATAGGGAAGAAAACTGTTACTGGTATATTTTTCAAAACATGTGAGATTTTATTATTATGAAGATACAATGCCAACATGCATAACTTTATTCTGCCATCTTCAAAAAACCTTAAGTAGTAGTTTGGGGGAATTGGCTTACAGCAGTAATAGCACCTATGTTTAAAAAGGATATTGAAGTAAATGTGATAATTTTATAGGAGTACATTCATTAAATGCAGGTTATAAGATGTATGCAGAAATAATAAATAGGAGATTATCCACAATAGCAGAAGCAGGACTATTAGAAGAACAATGTTGCCTTAGGAAAGGAAGATCATGTCGAGATGGAACCTACACAACAAAATTAATAATTGAGAAAAGGCGTGAATTTAACCTCCCAACCTACCTTCTTTTCACAGATTACGGAAAGCATTCAATAGAGTAGATATGAACAAGCTCTGAGACATATTACATAATAAAGGATACCCCCAACTTTGATAAATTTTATAAAATCATTATACCAAAATACAAACTTCTGCTTACAACTACAAGGGAAAATAACAGATGCGGAGCATCGTTTCAAAACGTATTATGTGCCCCTTACAATTTTTTTACACGAACGACGAAAAACTGGATTACTCGTAAACCGGAGAAGTTTTCAAAACACTACACAAAACCATTTTTAAGTACTGGTTTAACAGTTTACAAATATGACGACTTGGAACCATCAGACTTCACAGCATGAAAGATAAATAAATAGAAAGTAACAAATTTAATTTCGTCTACTGGGGGACTTAATACATTTTGAAACGATGCTCCTCAGATAGAAAAGAAATCACTGCACAGGGATTGAAACAACGTCGTAATCTTTCGTCCATACAATTGATGCTAGAAATAAACAATAAAGGAATACCAATAAATAATCAATACACATTACAAACTATCCTCTTTGCTGATCAACTTATACTGTCAAATTCTGAAGACAACTTACAAATTATAGCACATAAATAAAATGAAATAGCATCGGAATTCAAAATCGAAAGTCAAGGCTTTAGGGGCAGAGATTACGTTTGGGCTCGCATTACCATTGATAAGAAACTCATAAAACAAGTTTCAAAATTTAAATAGGTAGGCTATACGTTTCTCAGGTTGCGGATAGAGGAGACAGCCTCCAGATGTGGAGAGCTAACAACCCATCACCGTAAAAAACAGCTTGTTATGAAACCACACAATAAGCCTCGGAATGGGACTGATTCTCTTAATTATAAAACAGTTATATTACCACTTGTTCTGAATGGCTGTGAACTTGGACTCTCACTTTGAGGGAGGAACAGAGATTAAGGGTGTTTGAGAACAAGGTTCTTAGAAAAATATTTGGGGCTAAGAGGGATGAAGTTACACAATGCAAAACTGCATGCATTGTATTCTTCACGTGACATAATTAGGAATATTAAATCCAGACGTTTGAGATGATTAGGACATGTAGCACATATGGGCGAATTCAGAAATGCATATAGAGTGTTAGTTGGGAGGCTGGAGGGAAAAAGACCTTTGGGGAGGCAGAGACGCAGATGGGAAGATAATATTAAAATGGATTTGAGGGAGGTGGGATATGATGATAGAGAATGGATTAATCTTGCTCAGGATAGGGACCAATGGCGGGCTTATGTGAGGGTGGCAATGAACCTCCTTGAAAGCCATTTGTAAGTAAGTAAGTAAGTAACTATATGTTAAGGCCCTTAAGCTATATGTCACACTGGGATATTCAAGAAAAATAGCTACATTTCAATTCATCTGCAGGACCATAAGAAGAACTTTATGTAATGAAACAAGGAAAAAAGGTACCCAGATCTAATTGTATAAAATTATGGCAGTCCCAATGTTATTATACGAGGGTGGACCCAAAAGTAACCGGAACCGAGCTGTTGCGCATGCATGCTTTGTAGTTACGAGTTGTGCTGGTAGGTGGTGTTAGTTTGGGGTCTTCTGCGACCATTAGTGAACTGGCATCAGTCTGAGTTAAGTGGTTTGTTTGTGGTGCTGTGTTGTTTGCATTCCTGTTTCAACCGTTTGGCGATTAGTGAGATGGCCGACCAGAAGGAATAAAGAGAGTGAGTGAAATTTTGTTTTCTGTTAGGGAAAACTGCAGCCGAGACCATTGGGATGCTTCGGTAATCCTTTAATGATCATGCTTTGGAGAAATAACAGGTCTACGAGTGGTTTTCCCATTTCAAATCTTGCAACATATCAACTGAAGACATGCCACGCCCCAGGCATCCTTCGACAGGAAGAAATGACGAAAACATTGCCAAAATCAAATGTGCAATTGATGAAGATCGTCGAAAGACCATTGACGAATTTTCTGAGGAAACGAACCTGTCATGGAGCATGGTCCAGCAAATTTTAACCGAAGATTTGCACATGAGACGGGTGTCTGCAAAATTTATTCCTCACTTGCTCACAGATGACCAAAGAGAAAACTGCGTGAGAGTTTACCGCGACTTGAAGAGTGACGTGCAGAACGATCCAAATTTTCTTAAAAGAATTGTGACTGGGGGTGAGTCTTGGTGTTATGGACACAATCCAGAATCAAAGCAAGCATCGAGCCAGTGGAAAACTCCAAATTCACCACGACCCAAGAAAGCACGTCAACCAACATTTCTATTTGGATGAGTTATGAAGATTACGAGAGTGTGTGCAACGAAAACGGCCCAAAATGTGGAGAAATGGGAACTGGTTGCTTCACCACGACAATACTCCAGCCCACACAGCTCTGACGGTCCGACAGTTTTTGACAAACAACAACATGGTGCTTGTGCCTCATCCACCCTACTCACCCGATCTGGCTCCATCAGAATTTTTTTTGTTTCCACGGATGAAGAAATGTCTGAAAGGAAAGCGATTCAGTGATGTGAATGACGTCAAAGAAAACACGCTAACGGCTTTGAACAGTATCCTGTCTCAAGAGTTCCAGCACTGTTTTCAGCAGTGGCAAAAGCGTTGGGACAAGTGCATTAATGCACATGGACAATACTTTGAAGGGGACTAAAGTACTGTGAATGTAAGGTTCAATAATAATACCAAAAAAAAAAAAACAAAAAAACATTCCAGTTATTTTTGGGTCCCCCTTGTATGACTAAGAGGCCTGGACTATGAAGAGATTTCATATACGTACAGAAAATATACTGGTAGTCTTCAGGAATGAAATTTCTAAGAGCATTGGAGGAGGGCTATAGATTGCTAGATAAAAAAAGAAATGGAGGCATAAGAAAGGAATTATTCATAGACGAACTAAAGACAAAAAATCGAACAATATACAGGGTGATTCACGAAGATTGTGCAATACTATAGGTTGTGATTTCTGGCATCATTCTGATGAAAAAGTTCATATAAACATGTCATATTTTTTTAATTGAGTTACGCCCTCCTGAATGTTAAAGATAAACATAAATATTATGAAGGTTTAAGCATTTAAATTATTTACAACACTGGTACTGGGTGTATTATAAATTCATTTAAGAACATTCATGTTATTATTAACCTGAAAAATCTGTATTAAAGCTGGTTTTCAAAGACCCCACCTTCTGCAGCAATACACATAGTTACCCGAGTGTGATCTGTGTGTGCCGCATTCCCTAACTTCGGTTGTTCGGATGCTAGGTATAATCTTTTCGCTGTAAGAAAAATCCTAATGTAAACACTAGCACGTGATTGAAGTGAGGCTTCATTGGCCGCTGTTTGGCACCATAGATTCTCATTATGTGTTCCCGCCTACTGTTGTGCATTCTGTTTCATGTTAAACATTTCCCATTACTCATCAAGTAGGTCTAACCTCACTACTATGCATTTGTTTGCTTAGGAAACATTTATTTTATAATTACTACAATTAACTTATTTTTAAGTCTTATGTCTTCACAATGGACAGTTGAGGGTACAGAAGCCATACTTCAGTACCACGTGCTTGCGTGAACAACTGCGAGCTCAAGTGACACCACCTTGTTACAAGAACAGACTACCTCAGTATTACTGTTGGTATTCATCCGCGTTCATAATACATAAGAAAATATAAAAATAACTTTTCTTTTACATAGTGTTTTACATATGAGTAAAGTTAAATGTTTCATCATATTTAACAACTAGAATTCAATGTTTTATTTTCAAATAATACAAGATTATGGTTTCCAAATACGAACTATATTTTCCTGTGTCATGTGAGTGTTTCGACTGGGAACCAATCACGGGTATGACAGCAACGTGCTTATGTTTACATTAGGATTTTTCTTACAGTGAAAACAGTATAGATACATTGTACCGGTGTTGCGTTATCTCTAACCTTGAGCCTGATGTCACAAGACTTTGTGTTACTGCTATCAGCTGTATTGTAACGCACAGCTCAGACGTCCAGAGAGAGAGACAAATTTACGAGCATGCATGTTACAGAAGAAAAAACGTGACTTTATCCAAAACTATTCAAAATCGGACACATGTATATATGAACTTTTTTCATCAGAATGATGTTAGAAATCACATCCTAGAGTATTGCACAATCTTCGTAATCACCCTGTATGATTGTAGTGGTATACTTATTCATTTATTTACTTATTTTCTGATAACCGTAATTTATTTGTTTATTTATTTATTAGCATATGGGAAAACACTGAGAAATTTCACTCATATACATGCAGATATATGTTAGTTTATTGTAGAGTGCTGTAGCACTTGAATTTAATGCCATTTGCCTATAAACTTCGCGCACACGAGATTTTATTAGTGTTTATTTTTTTTGTGCATTTTCTCGTTTCATTTTATTGTTTCTCCTTTCAGGATGATGTAGAAGATAGAACTACTTCACCTGAGGATAACTACGTTGAAGATGAGAACAGAGAGGAACTAGAAACGGAAGAAGAAGAAATATCAGAAAATAAAACTCGAAAGAGATTGAAAGACAAAGAAGCAGTCTTAATGTGTTACACATGCAATGGGACTTTCGAATCTCGAAAACAACTGAGAGAGCATCTCGTTTTTCACCCTGCTGGGAGAATTATGAAGTGCAGTTATTGTGGGAAAGGTTTTGATAGACCAAGCCAAATGAAGCTGCACATCCGCATTCATACAGGTTCGAAACCATTTGTTTGCAAACTGTGTGGGCGTGCATTCGCAGCAAAAAGTGCCCTTCGAAAACATATTGACATCCACACAGAAGACAAAGGCAAGATGTTTCAGTGTGCTGTGTGTAGCAAATCATTCTCAAGAAAAGAGTATCTGGAGGAGCACATAAGGACACACACAGGTAACAAGCCTTTTGAATGTCCTGTTTGTCACAAGACTTTTGTTGGTAGGACTGGTTTGAATCACCATAAGAAGACACATGCAGATGATGATGAGAAAAAAGATTCAATGTGTGAAATCTGTGGAAAGAGTTTCACACGCCATGCTCTTTGGACTCACGTCAAATCTCATGAGAAGACCCATTGTTGCCATCATTGCAACAAGTGCTTCTCTACTGCTTCTGCACTACGAGTCCACATTACAGGCACACATCTTGGTTGTAGAAGCTATCAGTGTGAAATATGTGGCAAAGGATTCATTCAGAAAAACCATCTTATCCGTCACATGAAGGTGAGTGCATTGTTTATGCTCACAATCAGCTAACACATTTTAGTATTTCAGTCATTTTCAGAAGTTTAAAAATATTTGCTCTGAAGATCTGGATGTCCAAAGTAAGAATCCCAGAGCACAGTCTGGATTACAAATTAACAGGGAGATCACTAGTATGTTCCATGAAAAGACAGGAAGAAAGAAAAATGTTGTAGATGGAAGACATACGGGAAGCCTCCGATAAACAAAAATTTACCATTTTGACACTTCTTGACTTCAGCAAAGCCTTTGACTCAGTTGACATAGATCTGTTACTCTGCAAGCTCCGAGCCCTTAACCTATCAGAAAGTTCAGTGTCGTGGTTTACCTCCTACCTTCAAGTATGCCAACAATGTGTGCGGGTCTGTGATCGTTTTTCTTCCTGGCGCACTGTGGGTGCAGGTGTACCACAGGGCTCAGTTCTTGGACCTCTACTTTTTATGATCTACATAAATGACATATCACAATCTATTAAACACTGTAGACATATCCTATTTGCTGACGACTTACAAATATATACCTCTGCACCTATATCGGCACTAAATTACGCAATAAATGAAGTAAACAATGACCTAAAATCAATTATTTCATGGACGAAAAAGTTTGGACTGAAATTGAACTCAGAGAAATCACAGGCAATTATAATGGGACATCAACGACTTTTAAGTAAATTAAACACAGGTGACTTATCTCCTGTTAAAATGAGTGAAACTTTTATCCCTTACAGTGATAGAGTAAAAAATCTAGGAATTTATATGGACAAAAATTTAAGTTGGAATACTCAAATCACACACACGTGTAAAATAATTTTTATGAAAATTCATGCACTAAAAAGAATTCGAAATTTCCTTCCGTTGCTTCTCAAGAAGAATTTAGTGCAGTTGCCCTTGATGCCTCATATTGATTACTGTGACACTCTCTACACTGACCTTAACATAAGACTGACAGACAGACTACAGCGTGTTCATAATGCATTCGTTCGATTTATTTGCAACATCCATAGATCTGACCGTATCACACCTTCACTAAATATGCTGTCCTGGGTCTGTCTCAAAGAGCAAAGAACTATTCACTCTAGATCTAGATTCATTTTCCGGGCTGAGAGGCCGTGGTCTATTGGTTGGTTTTATACCAGACACTTCGTCTGCAACTGCGGCAGACATCTTCAGTGGAGTGGTATCGCAAGACTCTTCTCTGAGGCAACTGATCCTGTGGCTGGTTGTGCGGGCGTATTTATAGTGCGACTAGCGGGGCAGCTGTCCGCCGGAGTTTACAGGATTCCGTGTTCGTGTGGGAAGGTCTACATCGGTACTACACAGCGGAGCGTCAGGACGAGACTGGCAGAACATAATAGGAATTGCTGCCTAGGACAGATCGACAAATTGGCAGTGGCAGCACATGCCTATCAAGAGGGCGATCACAACATACGTTTCAAGGACACGGACATCTTGAGCACGACGACGCACTTCTTCCCCCGTCTACATAGAGAAGCGATCGAAATATATTAAACATAACAACAACTTTAATCGCAAGGAAGAAGGCGTAAAGCTAAACAAGTGTTGGTACCTGGTCCTAAACAGAACAGATAAGAAGCCACTACAACAAAAGGATGGAACCCAGAACAGGAGCAGTGAACAAAGCGGCGCGGACCGCAGCGACAACAGGCCTCGGCCCGCTAGTCGCACTATAAATACGCCCACACAACCAGCCACAGGATCAGTTGCCTCAGGTACGCCGAGAAGAGTCTTGCGACCTCGGATACCACTCCACTGAAGATGTCTGCCGCAGTTGCAGACGAAATGTCTGGTATAAAACCAACCAATAGACCACGGCCTCTCAGCCCAGAAAATGAATCTAGATCTATAGACTCCGGCCGTGAAAGCCTACGCGGTAAAACTATTCACTCTCTCACTTTACTCTTCAATATTCTTCAAACCTCTAACCCTAGCTACCTAGCTTCTCGTTTTCAACATTTGTCCTCATATCACGAAACAGATACTCGCTCACAACACCATATCACACTCTCCATTCCTAAACACAGAACATCCTTCTACTCTTCATCTTTCACTGTCTCTGCAGCTCATCTCTGGAACTCTCTACCACAACATGTCAGAGACTGTCGGACATTGTCTCGTTTCAAAAATAAATTAAAATTGCACTTTTTTAATTAGATTTCTTTCAGTTATATTAAGCCCTTTTCTCTGCCATAGTTTTGTAAAAATATGGGCTATATATTTCTTTTTCCTTCCTTTCCCCTTTTTGTTCTCTTTATCAGCTGATGAATTTATTATCATAGCCTTTTTATCATGAATTTTATTTAATTTTCTTATTTCTTTTCTTTTTTATTATTATTTTATTACATTCCATTTTGATATATTCTTCCTTACGTTTTTCCATATTAACCATTTGTACTAAATGAGTTGTTTTCATTATATTCCAATGTATTTTACTTTTCTTTTTTTTTCTATTATGGTATTATTTTCATGTTGTTTAGTGCCGATTTTATTGTGCTATTATTATTATTATTTTTTTGTAATATGTTAGTATTCTGTTCTTTAACTTTTTGTTAAATTTTAACTGCTTGTATACTTTGTGACCTGGTAGAGTGTAAGAGAAGGCCCTATGGCCTTAACTCTGCCAGTATAAATAAAGAATTATTATTATTATTATTATTATTATTATTATTATTATTATTATTACTATTATTATTGTTATTATTATTATTATTATTATTATTATTATTATTATTATTATTATTATTATTATTATAGTTCTTTAAGGAATATAATGTATCAGGAGATACTGATGTTGGTGATGAATAAAAGTTTTTTTTAATCTAATGGCATGCATATTGATGTGTAGCCATTTGCGTCTCTGCCTACTCCTTGGCATTATGATGGAGAAGATTTTCCATGAAGTTGGAACACCCGTTAGGTCAGATTCTGTTCACCCCATATGATAGGATGACATATGAGTATGGAAGTAGGCAGGATGAATGAAGAGGAAGGTGCTAATGATGGCGAAGTGAACCCTGGGCCTGGTGCCGAAAGTTTCCCAGCATTTGCTCTTAATGAGCTGAAGGAAAACCAGGCAGCCTGTCCCAACCAGGATTCGATTGTGGACCCTCTGGTTTTGCAGTCAGACGCATTGACCACTACTTCAAAGCAGTGGATTGATGTATAAAAGTAATAAATTATATTTAGTAACCTAAAACATGGTTGATGTTGATTTCCTGCTGCACTTTTGATTATCCATCAAGTCTGCTAACATGTTAAGACTTCTTTAGTAGACCTGGCGATTTTTCATAGAGATTTCCTTATGAAAGTGTTTTCCAAGCTCATCACTTATAGATCCAAGTTGTCAGAAAAAATCCGAGTGATAGTGATGAAGTAGCTATATTTGAGATACACTGCATTCGATTTCTTTATATTGTTTTGGAAAAGTTCATGGACAGGTTGCATGAAGTAGTTTCTTATATAGTTTCACCTAAGTTTTTATCTTTCATCAATTTCATAATTTGAGAACCAACAGATATTTAACTTTCCTCACTAAATTTTATAATTTTATACTTGAAGTTTAGGAACCAACTCCCATTATGATTTTATGATTATTTTTTCACAAACTTTTTCATTGGCTGTGTATGCAGAGGCAGTAAATAGTATTTTTCATAAATAATTTCTAGCTGGTTAACCATATATTTTATTTCTGCTGTTAATGTTTCATGTATTGACTATTTTCACTTTTACCTACAGTGAAAACTCACACAAGAATGTACACCTATAACTCACTTAAAAGAGCAAACATATTTAGATTTCCATTGACGTGCCAGAAATAATTTCTATGCTGAATGTTGGTTATACTTACTTACTTACAAATGCCTTTCAGAGAACCCTGAGGTTCTTTGCCACCCTCACATAAGCCTGTCATTGGTCCCTATCATCAGCAAGCTTAATCCAGTCCCTAGCATTATATCCCACCTCCCTCAAATCCATTTTAATATTATCCTGGTGTAGCTCAGTCGGCTAAGGCGCTTGCCTGTCGATCGGCAGTTGTGCTCGGGTGGGTTCAATCCCCACTTGGGCTGATTACCTGGTAGGGTTTTTTTCTGAGGTTTTCCCCAACTGTAAGGCGAATGTCAGGTAATCTATGGTGAATCCTCGGTCTCATCTCGCCAAATACCATCTCGCTATCCCTATGCCCAATGACGCTAATTAACCAATTAGTTGATACACCATCGTTAAATAACCAAGTAAAATATATATAATCCTCCTATCTACTTTGGCTTTCCCAAATATCTTTTTTCCTCAAGTAGCCAAACTAATACTCTATATACATTTCTCGATTCGTTGATATGTTTTACAGGCCCTGCCCATCTCAAATGTCTGGATTCAATGTTCTGAATTATGTTAGGTGAATAATACAATGCGTGCATAATAGATGTGTTTACTTGTTCTCTTTTCAAAGTATCTTTCTTTGACAGTACATTCAATTTCGATCTAAGGTATCCTTCAATAATAAAATGTATTCAAAAGTGTTTCAGTAAACCCTTCACAGTGACTTTGTTTGGTTAAAAAAAACACAATTCTCTTACAAAACAGATCTTTCAAATCAGTATTGATGAATCCACCATCGTCTTTGCCTATGCTGAACGAACAACAAATATAAAGCAACTTTGGCTTGATAATTTATCAGATCCATCACAAAACAAAATCACAGAAGAATTAGACCGCAAATGTTGCTAGTGTGGCAAGTCTTGTGGCCACACATAGCTACATTTGACGCAGAAACTGAGCAGTATTTGTAGTGTCGTCTGGCCACCCATTTTGCGACAATTACAGCAGCTTCATTTGTTGCTGAAAGTCAGCTACATTTACTGCTCGTCTGGCCATACCCTCAATGGAACACCCAACTTATAGAAAATGTGGAATGGATGTTGAGTCAGTGCCTCACATTCTGCTGTATTATCCAGGTTTAAGCCACATCAGGCATCATTACCTCGGAAACATACACTGTCTCCTGAGAAAATACAGGAAATTAGGTAAATCCAGCAGCAATTGAAGCTGGACACTGCAGTCTGCTCAGTTGATTTCCAGTCTAGGGAGCGCAAAATGGGCTATTTGTGTGTAAGTGCTTTAGTAGTTGTCTATGCCTGTACTGAAGAAAAAGAAAAACAAGAAAACTTTCTACACATTCAGTAGGCTAAATAAAACATCACATTAGTTTCAAGAACTTTATTGACTTTCATATTTACAATAAATGTTCAAAGTGATGTTCCCTTGCAATTGCTATTGTTATGTTTTATTTAACGACGCTCGCAACTGCAGAGGTTATATCAGCATCGCCGGATGTGCCGGAATTTTGTCCCGCAGGAGTTCTTTTACATGCCAGTAAATCTACTGACATGAGCCTGTCACATTTAAGCACACTTAAATGCCATCGACCTGGCCCGGGATCGAACCCGCAACCTTGGGCATAGAAGGCCAGCGCTATACCAACTTGCCAACCAGGGCGACCCCTTGCAATTGCGCAATAGTATGTGGTATCAGCACGATGGTGCTCCATCTCACATTGATCTCCTGGCCTGCACATATCTCACAAATATCTTCAGGAAGAGAGTGATATTGGAAGGGGATGCCCAGTCCCTTGGCCTGCGTGCTCCCCTGACTTCACCGATCCTGAATTTTTCCTATGGGGATACGTGAAGGCTATTGTGTATGCAACACTGGTAAATGAGCTTACTGAGTGCATCTTTACAGTGTTCGATACTATAAGAGGGAGTATGGAATCTTCCAGAGAGTAAGAGAAAACATGGTTCGTCATCGCATACTATGTAACAAAGTAGACAGTCGTCACTTTGAACATTTATTATAAATGTGAAAGTCAGTAAAGTTCTTCATATTACTCTGCTATTTTATTTAGCTTATTGAATGCATAGAAAGTTCGTCATCACAAGAACAGGAAAAGCAACATCTCACAGTACTGTAGATCATTTCCAGTCATGGGTTCCCCGGTAAAAAAATCTTCACCATATTGTCCTCTACATCTCCCCAAATTTTGAAAAAGTCATTCATTTACACACCCTGTATAAAATGATATAGAAATTGTTAGTTCATAAAGTGCCTGTCCTGTATTTTAAAAAGTTCAGGCCTAAAAAATTTTGAGTACAGTTTTCTTTTAATTTATTTCATTCACTGTTAGGCCTACATGCTGAATGATACTGAATTGTTATGGATATTTTTTGAGTTTAGTTAGATATTTTATGCATGTAGTTGACAGGCATGCATATGCACACACTTATGCACACGTGTTTAGGAGGACAAAAATTATATTTCTTTTATCTTTTCATGAAGTTAGTGATTGTTATCATGAATTGGTTTCATGTGTGAATGAACACAATTCGTAAGAATTGGATGAAATAATGACTGTAGATTTCAGGTTGTAACATTAGTCATTTTTTTAAGCTTATGTCTATCATATCAACCATTATAAAGGCTTATATCTGTATTGTATAGTGAAGACACTGATTACAGTTATGTAATGTTAATCTCATGCCAGAGGAAGATGCAAAGAAAAATACTGGGCATCACGCTACGAGACAGAATGACAAACGAAACACTGCAAAGACTGATGAACACTACTGACGCAGCAGAACGAGCTACGGCAACGAAGTGGACCTGGATGGGACATGTGGCGAGACTACACCAGGCAAGATGGACCCATGCAGTCACGATGTGGGACCCCTACGTCGGAAAGAGAGGACAGGGAAGACCATGGCTCAGATGGTCTGACATGTTTACCAAAGAGGCAGGGAAACAATAGTCGAGGACAGCAAAGAACAGAGTTTTGTGGAAAGAACTAGGGAAGGTCATTGTAAATAGATAACGTAATCAGTGTTAAGATATTGTAAATAGTAAAGTCAGTATTAGTGAAAGTGTAAGGTAAGTTTTTTGTAAATAGTAAAGTCAGTGTCGAGAAAGTGTCAGGTAAATAGTATAAATAGCAATCAGTGTTCGTCAAAGTGCCATTGTCAGTATAATGTGTGTAGTGCAAGAAAAAAATGAACAAAGAACAGTGCTGAGACTAGTTAAAGTTGAACAGAGTTATTAACAATGTCACAAAAGTAGTATACACGACAAGCTCGCCTGGATTAGCTCACCAAGCGAGTACATTTGAGCCATCCCTGTCGAGGGGGTTCTAACCCCATCACAGGAGGCCTGTGCCAAACATGGGACATCATGGCTAACATTCATTCATTCATTCAATGTTAATCTGAAATAGTTTAATTACCAGTACTTCTAAAGAAAGAAGTGGACTTAAAAATTAATATGCTGTATGTATTAGTTTAACTTTTACAAGAATTCACTCATTCATTTAGTGTTCTGCCCAAAGGCAGGTCTTTCACTGCAAAACCAGCTTTCTCCAATCTTTCCTATTTTCTGCCTTCCTCTTTGTTTCCTCATATAATCCATATATCTTAATGTCGTCTATCATCTGATATCTTCTTCTACCCCGAACTCTTCTCCTGTTCATCATTCCTTCTAGTGCATCCTTCAGTAGGTAGTTTCTTCTCAGCCAGTGACCCAACCAATTCCTTTTTCCCTTCCTGATCAGTTTCAGCATCATTCTTTCTTCTTCCACTCTTTCCAACACAGCTTCATTTCTTATTCTGTCTGTCCACTTCACACATTCCATTCTTCTCCATATCCACATTTCAAATAGTTCTATTCGCTTCTCTTCACTTCGTCATAATGTCCATGTTTCTGCCCCATACAATGTCACACTCCATACAAAGCACTTCACTAATCTCGTCCTTAGTTCTTTTTCCAGAAGTCCGCAGAAGATGCTCCTTTTTCTATTAAAAGCTTCCTTGCCATTGCTATTCTCCTTCTGACTTCCTGGCAGCAGTTCATGTTATTGCTTATAGTACACCCCAAGTATTTGAAGCTGTCCACTTGCTCTACTGTCCCATTTAGAATTCGCAAGTATATCTTCTGTATTTTTCTCCCTATGACCACGCCCTTCGTCTTATTTGCATTAATCTTCATCCCATACTGCTCAGAGCTGTCATTTATTTCCAGTAGCATATCCTTTAGTATCATTTCCTCTTTTATTAACAATGCCATATCATCAACAAATCTTATGCACTTTATTCTTCTCCCTCCTACTATCACTCCTCCCATCTTCTGAAAACAGTTCTTTACTAAATCTTCCAAGTAGATGTTGAACAAGGTAGGTGATAAAGGGTATCCTTGACGTACTCTTCTCCCAATTTCACTTCCTTCTGATATTTCTTCTCCTATCCTGACTTTGACTCGCTGTTTCATACGAGGCCTGTCTAAAATGTATCCGACCTTAAATTTTCCCGCGCAAAGTAGTGATTCTAAGGTGGCGCCACTGTGCACGGTGGAAGGAGGAACCGTAATGCGCATGCTTGAATTTTTTCACTGCATTCACTTGTGCCAGTCACTGGCTGGTGGTCGCCAAGTAAGGTGCTGTTCTAAGTGTTTGTCGGATTTAGTTTTCTCGCAAGATGACTGAACGAATTGAGCTAAGATACTGCATCAAATTTTGTCAAAAGCTTGGTGATTCTCAAAGTCAAACAATTCGTAAGATTCAGCAGGTGTTTGGGGAAGATGCGATGGGTGTAACACAAATTAAGGAGTGGTTCAACCGATTCAAAGATGGCCGCACATCAGCGGAGAGTGAGCAGCATTGTGGCAGGCCCCAAACTGCTTGGAGTGCAGCTGTTGTTCAGAGGGTGCGAAATTTGGTGATGGCAGATCGTCGTTTGACCGTGCGGGAGATTGCCGAAGAGGTTGGAGTGAGTAAAGATTCTGCACATGCAATTTTGCGTGATGATTTGAACATGAACCGAGTGGCTGCGAAATTCGTGCCCAAGTTGTTGTCCCCGGAACAAAAAGACCTCCGTCGTGACGTTGCACAGGACCTTCTGGACACCGCCAACACTGATCCTGGGTTTCTGAACACCGTGATAACTGGAGATGAGTCATGGGTGTACGGGTACGACCCAGAAACAAAAAGACAGTCGTCGCAATGGAAGCATCCCGAGTCTCCAAGGCCGAAGAAAGCGCGGCAGGTGCGATGCAAAATCAAGATGATGCTGACTGTTTTCTTTGATATCCGTGGAATTGTGCAACAAGAATATGCACCGGAAGGACAAACGGTGACAAAGGAGTACTATCACGATGTTCTCCAGCGACTCCGTGATGCAGTTCGGCGCAAAAGACCAGACATGTGGACAGCGAACAACTGGCACTTGCATCACGACAACGCCCCCGCACATTCATCCCAATTGATCCACACTTTCTTGGCCAAACATGGAATTACAACCGTTCGCCAACCTCCCTACCCTCCAGACCTGGCTCCTTGCGACTTCTGGTTGTTTCCAAAATTGAAGACACCACTGAAAGGATCCCGTTTTGAGATTAGAGAAGAGATAATGCAGAACGCGACGACGGAGCTGAACACCATTCCAAAAGAAGACTTCCAGAGGTGTTTCCGGCAGTGGAAGGATCGGTGGGCTAAATGTGTGCAAACACAAGGGGCCTACTTTGAAGGGGATTAGGGTCCCAACCCCGTCAGGTATTTGAAATATTTTTTCTGGCTAAAGGTCGGATACTTTTTAGACAGGCCTCGTATAAAGATTACTGAACAGTCTTTTCTCTTTCCAATCCACACCAAGTTTCTTTAGGATCTTCATCTGTTTATTCCAATCCACTCTGTCAAAAGCTTTTTCTAGGTCCACAAATACTACATACACTTTTTTACTCTTCTCTAGGTATCTTTCACCAATTATCCGTAGCAGTCCTAGCAATCCAATTGCATCTCTCGTACCTTTTTCCTTTCTGAAGCCAAACTGCTCTTCTTCCAACTGTTCTTCCATCTTACAATATAAATGTCGATTCAGTATTCGCAAGAGAATCTTTGCCGAGTACGATATTAGGCTGATAGTCCTGAACTCCTTCATTTCTTGGCATTATTTTTCTTCATAATTGGAATCAACACTGTCTCCGTAAAATCTTAAGGCCATTCGCCTTTCTCATATATTTCGTTGCATAATGATAGATTTTGCTTCTTGTCTTCACCCAAGCATTTCACTAATTCAATGGGGATTCCATCAACTTCTGTTGCTTTCCCATTCTTCATTTCCTTAAGTGCTAGTTCAGCTTCACTTAAAATAGAAAATCCTTTTCCATCTCTTCATACAGCTTCTTCATCTTCTATAAAAAAAGGTAAAGGTAAAGGTATCCCCGTAACATGCCATGAAGGCACTTGGGGAGCATGGAGGTAGAGCCCCATGCTTTCCATGACCTTGGCACTAGAATGAGGTGATGTGGTCAGCACCACGCTCTGACCGCCTTTTACCCCCGGTAAAGACCCGGTACTCAATTTTATAGGAGGCTGAGTGAACCTCGGGGCCATTCTGAAAGTTTGGCAACGAGAAAAAATCCTGTTACCACCTGGGATCGAACCCCGGACCTTCCAGTCCGTAGCCAGCTGCTCTACCAACTGAGCTACCCAGCCGCTCTTCATCTTCTATAGCTAATTCATCTGGACGATTCCTTGTCTTATATAACTCTTCTACATATTTCGTCCATCTGTTTAGTATTCCTTGTTTGTCTGTTATTTTATAAGAATATCAGTATCTAATAATCAAACTTATATGACGTCATCTAATTCCATAGCAGGACATGTATAATCTCCATGTTTCTTACTGTATAAATTATTGAAAGAAAAGTTACATATAGAAAAAGCTATTTCTTTCTAATTAAAGTAGTCACAAAATAAAAAATATGTGTGTGTATGTGCGTGCGTGCGTGGGTGGGTGTGTGTGTGTGTTTGTGTGTGAGAGAGAGAGAGAGAGAGAGAGTGAGTGAGTGAGTGAGTGAGTGAGTGTGTGTGTTTTTTTTTTTTTTTTTTTTCTTCTTCCAGTTTAAGTATTCACCCTACTCATCATATTATGTATTGGTCTCAACGTGCAGCAAACATCTACCCAATGTTTCTCAAAATTTCTAGCTGCACCCCCCAAAAAAAGTACTTCGCAACCCCCCTCCAAGAACTTCATAAAATAATAATAATAATAATAATAATAATTTGTATGAGCGACTAGTTCAAGCTATTTGGTACCTTGATAATGACATGTTTGAATCAATATGTTTGCACATGATGATGTGTACGAGTGTTGACTTTCTGCATACATCAAATGTGAACAAGCCTTGCTTACCAGTGCCTATTATGAAAGAAGCAGAACAGAAGACAAGGAATCATGTTCGAGGTTGAGGATGGTGCTTTCATTCAATTTTTCAGAAGTGTAATTTCACTAGTTTTCAGGGAGTATGTTTTAATAGTTGTGTGCCTAATAATTTTTTTAATGTATTTAATGTAATGTGTTTTATTCCTTTTGTACAGTACATATTAAGTTACTTTTATTTCAAAACTCCAGTTTGAGAAATGTTGACCTCTACTGTGGACAGAAATTTATAATATATTTGGTGAAGTATCTTAAATTATTTTTGAATTAATAACATAGAATGTTATTTTAAAAATAAATTACATACTGAACAACAAAATAAGCGTATACAAGATGAAATAATTACAATGTTCAGATTTACAGAAGTATGTAATAGTATCAGAGGTCAGAGCGTGTTTTGTTTTCAATATACTCTCCCAACTAATCACAATTGTTGATATGAGAAAGGCACCGTCGGTATCTGGTATATCAGCTCAATTTGCAGAAGAGTGATAAACATAAACATCTGTAGGCTTATGATCAGAAACATTGGTATTTTCCATGGTTTGTTCAAAGATAAGTAGATGACAGTGATATTGAGTTCTAGACGACTTGGAAATCTACAGACAAGAAACGGAGCCCCACAATCGCCAAGAATCATCTGAACACAAAAATCACTATTATCTCTAACAGTGATTTTTCCAAAGCTGTCACAGTTCACAGCTGTGATGGCAAAACACTGTCACACCCCACCTCTACATTCAAGTTGCACAAACTTGCAAAAAGTATTCTTACTAATCCACTCATTTAGGCGATTAAAGAATTATCTACTCTTTTAGTACAAACACTCGTGATGCCCCACTTCGATTACTGTGATATTCTGTTTACTGATCTAAGCTTTACTTTGACTCAGAGACTGCTACTTGTTCATAATATGTGCATCAGTTTCGTCTGCCTGATCATGTAACATCATCCTTCGAAATGATGTCTGGATACATCCACTGTCTTTCCCTTCTCTTTCATATATTCCATTTCTCCACTCCTGTTGTATCTCATGTCCCATTTTAAAAATGTATCCACTCACCATAATCTAGACACATGATCCATATCCTCCCACCAAACATCCTCATATTCATCTTCTTTCACTGTGGCTGTTCCTTGACTTTGGAATTCCCTACCGAGTAATGTCAGAGACTGTGAGACATCAAACGAATTTAAGAATAGACTAAGGAAGCATTTATCAATTCTCGTAGGAATAGTAGTTGTTTCAATTTTCCAGTTGTTTAAATGCTTATGCATATAACATGATAAATATTTAAATTATTTAATGATACTCTTATTATTATTATTATTATCATCATCATCATCATCAATGTTTGTTAGTGTTTCAGTAACACTACTTATCTAACTTATTATTTCTTTTTACTTTTATTATCTATTATTACTACTCACTGCCATAGTGTTGTACATTCTAGATCATATTGTAATTATTACCTACTGTACAGTGGTGAAACGTACTCCCCCCCCCCCCAGGAGGCCCTCAGGACAGGGGAGGGGGGGGCCGAAAACGTTCAGTAATTACTGACGCATATTTGGAAATGAGTACGAATTACAGCTCAAGTATTTTCCATAACGCATAACCACTCTTTTCACTCTCTGATATACGGAAATCTGTGGTAATGACCGCCATGACTGGACCCGAAGATGCACATACGATGATCCAACTGGCAGTACTTTGCATCATACATCCCCATCGACTGCCTCAGTAGACTAACCCACACTGCCTGCTGGATCACATCCTTTGGCTGCGTAACTGCCTGCTCATTCCTCTTCCTTAGCATTGAGTTTCGCGTGGACATTATTGTCCAGTTTTGACACTAGAGCGCAGCAAGTAACTGCCGTTGAATTGGCTGTACTAAATGTGTAGAATTAATTATACTGTCTTATTTGACATCTTAGAAGTAATTACAGTGTTTGTCAGTTATTGTTTATTAATGATATGATTTTCTTCTTTAAAATACATTGGAAGAAAGGAACATTCGGTTTGAAATACATTTAATTTTGTGAGATATAAAACTTGGTTTCCTGAAATAACAATATTAATTATAATATAATTGCAATGGTGTCTTGTTGTGTCCCTTTCTGCAAAGTGCACAGAGGAAAATTGAAATTCAGAAGATTATCATTTCATGAATTTCCATCTAATAGTGAGCTGCGGGAAAAGTGGTTAAAGGTTAAATATTATATCAAGAGAAGGTGACAAAAGAGGAAGTAAGTGGATTCCTTCTGATCGTTCATGTGAGTGTAGTTTACACTTCAAACAAGAAGATTTTAAAGAAGATACAAAATATAGGAAACTGAAAAATTTGTCGATACCAAGTATATTTCCTGGATATCCTTCATACAAGAAACCTTCTAACAAGAGGAAGAGAAAAGTCAGAAACTGAAGTTCATCATTCTCCGAGAAGAACAACGTCTCAAGATTGGCTGCACAATGTCAGGAGGACATTGAAGCTGAATATCGTGAGAAAGACCTGAAGCCGAAATTATAAAAGACAAGGCAGATGTAAACGTATATTCCAGTCATATTGCTGTTCAAGTAAATACTGTAAGATTAAGTGAACTGGAATATCATAAAAAATTAAATAAAAATCTTCGAGCGAAAGTGTACAGACTCGAAAACAAAATTGTGGAAATAGAGAAGGAACTTCAAGAGGCGAAGGAAGAAATTAATAGCTATACTGAGAGAAAGTCAGTAAAAGGTAAAAGGTAAAGGTATCCCTGTAATATGCCATGAAGGCACTTAGGGGACATGGAGGTATAGCCCCATGGTTTCCATGACCTCGGCACTAGAATGAGGTGGTGTGGTCGGCACCACGCTCTTATCGCATTTTACCCCCAGGAAAGACCTGTTAATCAATTTTATAGGAGGATGAGTGAACCTCAGGTCCGTTCTGAAAGTTTGGCAACAAGAAAAAATTCTGTCACCACCTGAGATCGAACCCCGGACCTTCTAGTCCGTAGTCAGTTGCTCTACCATCTGAGCTACCTGAGAGAAAGTCAGTAGATAACATAAAGAAATCAGCACATGATGGCTACAAAATGGCTGCATATATATACTGGATCAAATTAGAAATTAAAAAAAGAAATCGTCCAAAATGGTCCGAGCCAATTATTCGGTACTGCTTATGTTGGCAAATATCGTCTCCTAAAGGCTACGACTTTGGAAGAAATTTGAAATTAATACAAGCACCGTCGCGCAGCATATTAGATAGGTATATGGGCTCAACGGAATATGGCGTTGGTGTTTCCCCTTTAATTAAAGACACTTAAGTTAGAAGCCACAAAATTGAATGAAATTGAGAAAGTAGTTTCTCTTATATGCGATGAAATGGCAATAAAAGAAAGCTTGCTTTCTAATTAAGAAAAGGGTAAAATTTTTGGTTTAGTCGAAGCTGAAGGAGTTTATAATAAAGAAATAGGAATAAATCCCGTCTTAGCCAACAAACTTCTGTGTTTAGTTATTCATGGATTATCTACCAAGTACACAATACCGGCAGCATATTTCATGGTACGAAATTTGCAAGGAAATGATCTGCTCTTATTAGTTCAGCAAGTGTTGAAAGCTGTAAAGACTGTGGATTTCATGTGCTTCGGCTTGTAACTGATAACCATAGAACTAATACTGCTATGTTTAAGGGTTTAGGCGGCGGAGATCTACAGCCTTGCGTAGTACACCCATGTAACTTGCAACATAATTTATATTAAAGTTTTGATTACTGTCACATCATCAAAAACATCCGTTCACAGTTTCTAGACCAGGATATAGCAGACATAGAAGGAATGATCAGTTCAAAATTCATCAAGGAAATATACAGGATACAAAAGGACTTAGCTGTGAAACCCATTCGATTTCTAATGAGGAAGCATGTCGAACCCAGTTCCTTTGAGAAAATGAACGTTCTTTATGCTGTACAGACATTTTCACTGGAAGTTACAAGCACGTTGGACTATATGAAGGACAATCATATAGGCCTACGTCTGACATCTTGGGTAAATTTTTCAGAAGCAGGACCAACAATACGTTTAATGAAAAATGTGTACAAATTTTTTACTGTACACGACATAAGCGATAAATTATCTGTTTACAGTATTTTACTCGGCATTTCTTTTCGGGGACGGGGGAGAATTTTCTAATGAGCGCAAAATTTATCACACTTCAAATGGGCCTTTTATATATGGGGAAGTTACTTTCTGGCAATACTGAACTTAATAAAACAGTAGACCAAGTGTCCGTATAACAATTTCATGGATTGGAAGATACTGCAGGAAGATACCACATACTGTCGTTAATTCAAACCATGATTTCCTATAATCTCGTAGCTCGGTTAAAGGAAGCATATATTTTTTCGTAAATATGTTTAAACTTGTTGAAATATTTTATATAAGTTTCAAATATTATTTTTATTACGTTAATTGATTTTAATAATAATTTTAGTAAATGCCTAAAGCAAGTATAGGCCTACTTGTTTGGATGTAGTATCGCTTAGAAAAAAAATTAAGTTTTAATTTCAATATTAATAGTATTACATATTAAGCATTGCGGAAGGATTCGGACACCCTGGGCCATCGTTTCCATAAGCCCTTGTCTCTTCTGGTACCTAAGACTTCGTAATAATAGTTATTTTAGGGTACTTTGCATATACTGATAATGTTAATAGTGGTGGGCACTACCTGCCACCTAGCGGCAAAATAACTTTTTTCAAGACTCGCACATAAGCGTTGATTGAGCAGGCAGTGTAAACAGCCATAGGATGTGATCCAGCAGGCAGTGCTCACCCACAACCATACTGCAGTGACGCCATCGTTGAAAATGTGACATAGTGATTTTTACGGATAGAGACATTGTTTCTCGTGGTGTATTTTCATATCATCAGGTTGCCAGCCATAGTCACAGCATATAAACAGTAAATGCACATTGAAATAAAGATGTTTTGTATAGCAACACATCTGCTTGTTACCAGAATTCATTTTTCTCGTGTTTTGTGACAATGGAACCTTTTAAAAATAATTATAAACGTTTAAGTGGTGCAGAAAAACACAAAAGGAAAAGAGAACTTGAAAAATCTGTTTCGAAATTGACTAAAATAAACTCAGTATTTTGACCAAGCAGTCAAAAACAAGCTACCTGTGGTGAAACTAATCCCAGTGTTCCAGTACCATGACTCAAGAAAGACTTAGTGCTCTCAGTGTATTAAGTATTTGCATGTGAAAAGACCTAAAGACTTGATCTATACGATTTGATTGAATTATTTGCTTCTCAAAAGGGCAGAAGGGAAAAACGCTTGTTAACTAAGCTTCACATTAAATTTATCTTAGGTATTATTGTGTAGTTATAGCCTTAGTAAAATAATAGTTATAGCATTTAATTTTTTTTCATTTCTGTTCACTTAATTTTGTTAAAAAATTAAGTATTTTGCTATGCCAAATTGTTTTATTCAAATTAGATGTAAAAAATAAAATTATGAAAATATAAAAAAATGGCACTAAGGAAAGGGGGCCAGATTCTCATTTTTTGCTGGGGGACCTAGATATAAAAAGTTACGCCACTGCTACTGTAATAGATAAGATTGTTGTACTGGTATTCAAATAGAGTCTGGCTGAGAGGAAGAGAAGACCTGCTGGCCTTAGCTTTGCCAGATTAAATAAATTATTATTGTAATATAGGCTATGTATTAAATATGTAGACATAAGAATTAACCAAAATGTCAAGTTATGTTGAACAAAATTAAACTACAGTAAAATCCCTAATAACCGGTAATATCAAAACAATGGCACTTTTGGCAGGGACAAAAAAAGTTTAAATCTGCCAGATTGCCACAGTCTTGGCCGTCAGTTTTGCCACATTAGGAAGTTTGCACGAACTTTCGTTTTCAGTGAATATTGTAACCTAAAATTAGTGTATTATTTCTGTTGTGTGATGTGTTTTAATAAGGAAAATCCACACAGTTGGTCCACACCTGTGGAGTAACGGTTAGCGCGTCTGGCCGCAAAACCAGGTCGCCCGGGTTCGATTCCCGGTCGGGGCAAGTTACCTGGTTGAGGTCTTTTCCGGGGTTTTCCCTCAACTCAATATGAGCAAATGCTGGGTAACTTTTGGTGCTGGACCCCGGACTTATTTCACCGGCATTATCACCTTCATCTCATTCAGATACTAAATAACCTAAGATGTTGATAAAGCATCGTAAAATAACGTAATAAAATAAATAAAATCCACACATTTTTTATGTTTATTCAGTTATGAGCAAGTGATAGAGAAATATGCTTCATATGGTTGTAGTTTCAACATTTGGCACCATGAAATACAAACTTTTTTTTTATATATATATACTGGTATTTATTCAATTATCTGGCAAAATCTCGTATCTGGAACTAGTCTGGTCCTTTTGATGCCGGTTAAGAGGGATTCTAATGTATTAAGTACTGAATCGTGATAACACATTGTTAAAATTTCTACCTTATAAGCTACTGTTACTATGACTCACTGTTAAGAGATGGAAAGCAAGAGGATGAAAATGTTGTTCAAATTATTGGAAACAGATTTAGGCAAGTGGGCATTTTGATGAGATAAGTTCATGATCTTGTTCAGTCATGACTAAATTGTATGTTGGTAATTTGTGGTTCACACCTTGAAGGAATACAGATTGCAGTTCTGCTCAGAGTTCAGCTTGCTTTTTTTTATAAGATCTGTTTCCTGTTATTATGACTGTATCCACATTATATTATTAACTTTCTTTTTCATGTATTTATATTTTTCAGGTACATGACAACTCAAAAGATATGAAAAATACAAAACCGTTTCTCTGTGGAAAATGCCCACGTACATTTAAGACTGAAAACAAACTTGAATCTCACACGAAGATTGAACATCAGGAACCAGGTGAACGCCCATATTCTTGCGAAATATGTAACAAACGATTCGCAGGCCGAAGTACAGTCATCTACCATCGCCGCGCACACACTGGAGAACGTCCACATAGATGTTCAACTTGTGGAAAATCATTCATGCGGCCTGATGCTCTTCGCCAGCATCTTACATCTCATACTGGTGAACGTCCACATCAGTGTTCAGTCTGCAGTAGAAAGTTCACAACAAGGAGCACACTCAACAAGCACGTTCTCTCCCACAAAGGAAGTGCTGAAGTATTATTGGAAAAACAAGGAAATTTGAGTTGCGATGTGTGTCATAAAGTTTTCCAGTCTGAATCTCAACTTTCTGTACATGCTCGAGTTCACAATGGCTCTAGACCATTGAGATGCCATGTATGCCATAAGACATTTCGTTACCAAGACAGCCTGACAAAACATCTCCATATTCACAATACACATGTGAATCGAGAAGAGAATCCCGATAATGATCTGTCTTGTATATATGCACTTCAAGTTTGTGGGCAGACATTCGAATCTGTTGGTGATCTAGAGGGTCACACAAAAGTAATCAATCAGCACAATTTTACAAGTGAGAATATCATCCATAATTCAGATAAGAACATTATAGTGGATTCCCTCCAGCAGTACAACCTTCCCACCAGTTCAGTGAACAGCAGCATCTGTGCAAGAGATGTAACCAAAGTACCCATCCGTCGTCCTTACAGTATAACAATTGATGGTAATCTGTGTTGCAATACTGATGATCAGCCTCCAGGTATTGTAGCTGATGACGGAAACTTAAATTCATCCACAAATCTGCCTCCACCTCCTCCTCCTCCTCCTCCGCCACCCTTACCAGTGACTCTCCACACCCTGTCCCATCCACATCAAGGATTAGATATTCATTCAGTGATAAGTCTCGCATCTTCTCGTACAAATGAATCAGAAGCTCACACTCATATTGAAATTGTTGGTAATCCGACCACATCTGCTTCATATATTGAACCACTATCTAAATCGTTCTTATTTATTGATGATAGTAATCACCTTGCTCAAGAAAATAATAAGCAGAAATTAAACAGATGAAATGTCTGAGAAAAAATCAAAGGAAATTTATTCATGTTCTCTTCCACAATGTTAACTGTACTCTTATTGAACATTATGTCACAGCCTTTAAAATGTTCAAGTGTGTCCAGTTTTTCAAAGCCATCAACAAAGTGATCTTTTGGCTGTTTGCGTTTTCTCATATTGTTCATAACCTCGTGGTCTGTAGCATCCTGCACCCTTTTAAGACTTCCTGGGAAGATTCAAACATATAAAGGGTACAATGCAAGAAGGCCAGGAAGGGAAACTTCTGACTGCAATTTCTGCAGGATCCCCTGAATGTATTTTGAAATATGCTGACGCACATTATTGTGTAACAAAATAATGCCTCTCTTTGGCTTCACTATCACTTGTTCTTGATTGTTAACTGAAGTTAGTTTTGGTAGTCAATTACAACAGGTTGACATTTACCAGCATTAAGAAATTGAACTCCCAGTTGGTCAATTTATATGGATTTTTCATCATAAAACACCATATTCGAATGAGTTTTCACGATCAGCCATTACGATACACAGTAAAACCCCAATAAGACGCTGTTCAAGGGACCGGGTGTAAACCGCGTATTAACCAGGACCGCGTATTAACTGGGACCGTGTATTAGGCGGGTATACTAATTTTGACTTATAATACAGTGTCTGTTAGCATTTTTCTTTATTGAAATACGTGATTCATGAAAGGTAATATATAGTGTTACTCCATTATGTAATTACTGTACTGTACGTCAAAGACATTTACAATATGTACTGTACTTAATTCTTTCGGAAAAAAGTCATTTATAGTTGTTTGCTGTGTGCATGTTCTCCAAGTCCTCATGTTTACCACACTTCAGTTTTACTGCGATTATATTCTCCCGATGATGTCGCAACTATAGTGATTGAGTCGCGATTTTTTAATATCGTTCTTAATATCGATGATGGGATTCCTAATGAATCAGAGAGTTGTTTCTGAGTAAGAGTACTGTTTTCATTGTACTTTCGTAAGATTTCCAATTTTTCCGACACAGAAAGTGCTTTTTGTTTAACACTCATTGTAATAATATTCACAGACAGCTCAATACACTTAAGGACAACAAACTGACCAGCAAAAATTTCCAGAATTTTATTACGGCCGTGAGGAATGTTGTTTGAGAGAGGGTTAGCAAGAGGGTGAAGTATTGTAACTGTATGTAGGCTTTAAGCGCGCAGGTAAAGAGTCGAATAAGAGAGCATAACAAGAGGGTGGGATATACTAAGGTATTAAGTATGAAGGTTTAAATGCGCAGGTAAAGGGTCGAATACCAATACTTTTCAGGTTAATGGCACCAGTGAGTTCAGTGACCAAGATGTTTCATTGCTGTTACAGTACATTGCTGAAAATTACATCGAAAATATTCCACAAAAACAGCGTATTATGTGGGACTTGAGCGCAACAAACGGGGTATTTTATAAAGGCGTTATATATGACATGTGCAGGGACTGGACAAAAAAAAATCATATTACACTGGATAGCGTATGGGGGTTTTACTGTATTCTGAAGGAGATGGAAGTGCTATAGGCTACACATACCAGTTCAATCCAGTCACTATTTAAACAAATGCAAAGAGATACAAGTAAAAATAGAAAGGAAAAACAGTGAAAGGCACATTCTTTGAGTAATTTACACCTCATAAAGGCAGTAGTGCAAACCATGCACTCTGCAATGGGTTTTAAATTAACTTTACAGGTAGGAAGTCAACATTAGAATGAACTCATGGAAACTGATACTCTGCTGAAGGACAAGTGTGAGGACATCAACTCATTATTAGTGCAAATGAAAACAAGACATGACCCCCTTCTAGCACATGCGCATTGGAACCATCAAGTTTAACTTGTCAACCAATAGCTCATTTCTGGTCCTTCTATAGCAGAAGTACAGGAAGTACTGTCTACAATGATTTAGGATTTCCATGCTCCATTGTAAGAATTCTTGATAATGCAGTGCATATGCTCTTTCCCAATGTAAAGTTCACTTATTGGGCATTTTACAAATTACCTTTATTCATGTCTTATTCAGCTTCTTCTGCAGTGATGAGACAATGCTAAGTCATGTTCATTTCCATCACTGAAATTCTATTTCAATATTCTGTTTGATGAGATTAATTTCTGTGTTATGTTCCATGCAAGAAGAACTCGAGGAAAGATACTTTTTAATTAATATTTTAGTATTATGTTCAAATATTGTACAACAGTGGAATAATTAGCAGTAGCTATTAATTAACGTTTTAAATAAAAACACGTGCAAAATCTTAGAAGCAAGTAATGATTGCTTTTTTGTCTATGACTGATCCTTCACTGAAACATGAACTTTGTATTTTTTTATTATTCCAGAAGGTGATATATTTCAATGCGAAGTTTAAATTAATTACGAATGTGTTTTTCTAAAGCATAATTATCTACTTGAAGTTCTGATACTTCTTGAACACATCACACCAAAAACTCTCTTGTAAGTGGAAAAGAGGTTATTGAGAAGTGTAAGATAAAAATAGTTCATGAACGAAATGCACATAATTTCGGTTTTCAGTAGGAAAAATGTTTAAATTTCCATCCATTGTGTGAGGTATTACAGAAAAATGTAGATATTAATGTATCTGTGTTTAATTCGAAGTTGGTCACATCTCCTTTTGTTGGTGTTAGTTCATTCATTATAAAACAAAACCAGTTTGTGTCTGAATACAGATTGTGCCTGTGTCAGTGAGACTAAAACTGAGATGTGCCTGCCTGTCTCATTATAACTTAGTGCCTAGTCACAAATAAAACAGAAGAAATTGTGTAATCGCCCTCAATCAGATGTAAGATTAAAGTATAAATGTTACAAGAAATGTAATAAGTCTGTGCAAAGTTGATTCTTATTTATATTGTAGTCTTATTATGCAATGGAAAAATTTTTTAATTGATTTCTAACCACTTGTTAGACTGAATAAATGTTTACATTGCTGTTTGGGTAATGTCTAATGTCATTACTTAATGTCTAATGTCATTACTTAATTAACATATTACAAACTACTGCTGCTGCTGCTTCTGCCTAGCAACTTGAAGAAAAATTCTGTAAAATATGCCAAATTCTGGTCTCGTCTCTTTCTCTCTTCCCATATCTTTCAACAGACATCAGTCCCCATGAATATTTGAAAGGGTGCATAGATATCATAGCCAATAAAAAAGACCATATTACAATACTGTCACAATTACTGCTTCGTCATTTCTGTCTTTACTGTTGGCTAAGAAGATTCCGTAACATTAGCATTATATGCAATTAGTCAGTCTCAAATAATTTTTCCTACTCATACTTGATTTACACACTTTCAACACTTGTATATCACTTGTGGTAAGTTACCGGTATTATTAAACTTTTAAAATCAACAACTCCATTATCTTCGCTCTGTTCAATGTCGAAACTATGTGGTAAATTATCTAAGTCAGCATTTCTCAAACTATTTTGAAGTGGGGACCACTTTTTAAAGTCAGAACAGTTCCATGGACCACCTTACTCATGTTCCATTTGAAAGCAAATTTATCGTTTTCGTAGCATATTTTAATACCAGTATACTTATATTTTAAAATTGAATTAAGGTTCGGTACTTTGGTCCTCTGTTATGAATTTGGGTGGTCCCTGGTTGGGTTACAGGCGCGGCACCAGATGTGCAGGGAAAAGATGGCGAGAAACAGCACGTGTATAGTGCTTTAAATCCCTCTTTTGTTGCTGATAGTAGAGTGGGGGAATCAATAGAAAATGTCAGTACTGGGAGAAAAAGTGAAATTCGATTGCCTTGTTCATTTCCAAACTCTGAGATTTTAAGCTATGATGTGATATGCAATTCGTTTGAATTTTATGTTTTCTTCTGTCTTTTTTGAACGACCACAAGGGCAGACCTCGAGGACCACAGGTGGTCCGCAGACCATAGTTTGAGAAACGCTGATCTAAGTAACTAGTTTTGGCGGGACTTTATGCCATCTTCAAACTTCCAGTGAGGTCTTGCGCTTTGTTCCAGTTTCTTCTTGTTTTGTGTCATAGTTGTGAATTTTATGGGTAGAGGTGGAGGTGTGTTTGCATGTGGCAGTGTTGTGTTGAAAAGAGTGTGCCTTCTGAAATTCGGTTGAGTGTTGAAGATGTGTTTATGTACTATAACAGTGCGAAATGTAGCTATTTAAGCCATTTAAGTTGTTAATTTAACAAGTTTAATCATTTTTCTTAGAAGATTTGACACACTGTAAGTGGTCTGCTAGTACAGTAGGCCTACACTACAATCTTAACATTGTAAATGTCAATTTCATTGTAGCTGAGTTGCTTTGTATGTTCGTGCCTTACAACTAAGAAGAAGTTTCGAAAATTATATATTTCACATCGAATGTCTATAATATATTATTTAGAAACCATGTTAGCTTATTTACTGTGTCCCACACCATAGCTTCGTGGTCTAAGGCGTCATATCTGGACTCAAATTACAGAATGAGAACTGGTTTGAGTTCTTGTAGGGAAGGAATTTTCTCATGAAATTTCAGCCAGTGTATGGGACTGGTGTCCACCCAGTACGTGATGAATTTGAGTAGCTACACTAGGTAGGAAAATTCGGTTTCAAAAATCAGCTATAGCAGCCCCCACTCCCAGCTGCTAACCACATAATACCTCCATACTGGTTGGATGATCGTTCACCTCTGCTGAGGCATGTAGACGTGAAGCCAGCAGTCATCTGTTCGGCTTTGGCCCTTCATGGGCTGTGGTGTCACGAAAAAGAAAAATTAATAAATGTGCGAAAGCATTCTTTACTTTTATCTCTATCTCTTCTCTCTCCCTCCTCCCCCTCCCCCTCCCCCTCTCCCCCCTCTCTCCCTTCAGCATAATGAGAAATTTTACCATGGGAATAATAATTTCTTCAGTTTACACAATGGAAGGTGATTTCAAAAGAGAATTAGAATTTATTTCTGGGGAAGCCTAACAGGGCATTTCATCGAAATAACAATGATTCTTTAGCCAGGAGAAGAAAGGGAAAATTCCACTACTAGTAACATGATTTGCTCGATCTAGGATTTCTGTATAATTCCCTGTTGTTTAATTATCAAGTTTGACAAAAGTGTGAATTTTCATAATGGCATGATGAATAATTTCGAGGGAAAAATTGTTCCGGGGCCGGGTATCAAACCCGACATATGTCGGGTAGAGTTCCCGGGTAGCTCAGTTGGGAGAGCATTGGTACATTTAACCAAAGGTCCCGGGTTCGATACCCGGTCCCGGAACAATTTTTCCCTCGAAATTATTCAAATTAACTTTACAGGAAGTTATTCCTGAAAGCTTGATTTGCATAATGGCATGATGTTAAAAATGTTCTCTAAAATGGAAATGAATGACATTTTCTTTAGAACACAGCCTTATGTTATAGATTCTTGTTTCAGAATGTTGTTTCTGTATCATGTCATGGACATTTTAAGTGGTTTGAAGAAACTTTGTCTTTATTTTGAGTTCTCTTTTGAAACCATGTCGATCTTGCACAGACCCGAACTGTATAGTTAATGTGATAATTGTATCTGTTATAAATTGTTGTGTGAAAAAAAAATGACAGAAGAGCATATTCTTGATATATGAAAATAACATTCCATGCTTTTATACATAGGTATTCTTTCTTTGTGTATATTTATTGTCCAACTCAGAAAATAAATAAAATTACAAAACATATATGTAGAATTTTTTATTTTACTGAAGGAAACACAAATGTTGTAATGATTATTCCCTGTAGTGTTATTTTTATGCATGATAGTTCCCTTAACTGTTGCCTTTAGTGACAGAATGGAATGTAGTACATATTTTTTGCTAAATCACCAGAGAAAACAAAGATGTCGCGAAAGAACCCTTTTATTTGGTGTTGGCAATTTTCTGTTTTACGCAACAATTTTCTGTTATGCTGGAAAGACAGATCAGTTAGATTGGGTCTCCACATTGCGTGTTTGTGTCCAGTTTCGCAGCAGCATTTCTGCAGGAAGATGACAACTCAGTTATTCAGGTGTGGAACCTGGATTCCGTTTTGTGTAGAAGGGGCACCAAATTTCAAAAGTGTCCATATAATTGCTAATAAAATTTAGCTACCTCAATTATAAAATATATAACTTTATCATCTACAATAACGAATTCTGGAATTCATTTCTGTAGGTACTTAATACTTCAATCTGTTTATGTAATCTGTTATAAAATTCAGAAATAATATAGAAAAGATAGGAACATTGTAGATCTGAAATAATCGATGATATATTTTTCAGGAAATATTTCTCTTATTTCCTTATTTGTCCTTAAAAGAACTAAAAGCCATAGGATTTCCCGGAATTAAAATTACAATTACAGTAAAACCTGTCTAGTTGGACACCTCTATATCCTGGACACCTCACTACGTTGGACGGTTTTGATTGGAACAGGCGATAATCCTATAATATTACATGTCCACAATACTCTGTATCTTGGATCTTGGACAGTGGAGCACATTGTCTTCTGATTACCTGCTGAAGTATTGAATACTGGGCAGTATTTTGAAAGGGGTGAGAGGGTCAGTTTCTCCAATGTCATGAAAGAGGAGTGAGGCTAGATGACGGGTTTTTCCTATAACTGTACACCCTCCAGTGTTATGAAAGTGGAGTGAGAGGGTGGGTTTCTCCAATAACTGTAAGATTCTTAGCTTATTGTTCACTTTAAAATTAAGAGCTAAATGATGGGGTGTGGAGTGCCATTGTAGTCTTATTGCAAGTGCGAACATTAAGTTTTAAGGGGACACTCAACTTAAAAATTGGAGAAAAGGTGTCATAGAAATGAAAAATTAAATTTTCTACACTAATTTACGTGACAGAACTAAATCAATACGCAGATTTCTTCCCTATTCATTGAGAAGCCACAGTCAAATGCACAAAGCCAAAAAATAAAAAATGATAATTAAAAGTGATATTTCAATTAATGATTGATTAAAAATTGAAATATTTTTTATTTTGAAAAGTGTTGGATCTAATGAGCTGAGATTTGCATGTTACTTTCCATGTGTACATATATTAAACTTTTTCTCCAAATTTGAAAAAGATTGGTCAAATAGGAAAAAAGTTCCAAAATATAGTTGAGTGTCCCCTTAAGGTCTGCTCACACCAACGCAGGATGTGGGAGCAGCAGTGAAAGCAAAACCGACGCGAATTATTGTGAGTACAACGAGATATGAATCCACTCACACCACAGCAACACAATCCCACCTGGGTGGCAGGACTACAGTGTACTACTTGCAATTTGCTGCAAGCAGCGTTTTCCCGCGTCCCGCATTCATTTTGACAATGGCAACTGAACAGTTAAAAGAATGTGTTAGGAGACTTTCCATGCTATACGACATGAGCAATGAGATTGTAGGAATGTAAGAAAGAAAGATCAGTTGTAGGATGAAATAGGGAAAGAACTACATGCACCTGGTATTTATCACTGTTTTATAACTCTTTATTTTTTTACTTGTGTATACAGAAGGTAAATCTCAAAACTGCGTTCATATTTTGTTGGGTCCAACAGTATGTCAGAGACTGTCGAACATTGTCTAGTTTCAAAAATAAATTAAAATTGCACTTTTTAATTCAGATTCCTTTCAGTTATAAGCCTATTTCTCTGCGATAGTTTTGTAAAAATATAGGCTATATATTTCTTTCCTTCCTTTCCCCTTTTTGTTCTCTTTATCAGCCAATGAATTTATTATCATAGCCTTTTTATTGTGAATTTTATTTAATATTCGTATTTATTTTTTATTATTATTTTATTACATTCCATTTTGTTATATTCTACCATTATGTTTTCCATATTAACCATTTGTACTAAATGAGTTGTTTTTACTATATTCCAATGTATTTTACTTTCTTTTTTCTATTATTATATTATTTTCATGTTGCTTAGTGTCGATTTTATTATGCTATTATTATTATTATTATTATTATTACTATTATTATTATTATTATTATTATTATTATTATTATTATTATTATATTTTATTTTTGTAATATGTTAGTATTCTGTTCTTTAACCATTTGTTAAATTTTAACTGCTTGTATACTTTGTGACCTGGTAGAGTGTAAGAGAAGGCCCTATGGCATTAACTCTGCCAGTATAAGTAAAGAATTATTATTATTATTATTATGTCAAATAGCAATAAGATACATGTAACATGGTATATTGTTCTGAATGAAGGGAAGAGCTCAACGGTGAACTGTTCAATAGTTGAGCAGTTTGGACTTTTTCCATTGCTAATTGGCAAAAATTATAACAAAAGTTTTGAAGAGTGGATCTCTCTTCGTCTTCAGGTAGAAACCTACTGTGGGGATCGTTACAAACAGGTAGCCTGTCTGGCTGATCGACGACCATCAGGTCAATGCGAGATATAAAGACGGAAAACCCAATATCATAAGCTGCCATTATATTAATTATTTATATTCAAGTGTTAAAAGTAGTGTACGAAAGATTCAACATGGATGCTAAATGAAGTTAAATCAGTTTCAAAATGTGAAATTGTCGTTAAAAATTAATACTAAACACAAAAATATGAGTGTGTGTAGCCTACAATGGTTGTATGTGTAATCCTGTAATATGTAATTTTTAAATAGAAATTTAAAAAGCATGAGTCACTAAAAATGTCGATAAAATATTTATTTTTTTTTTTATTTTGAAAAGTTGGGAACCTTATCTCTGCTACGTAGGTAGACTATTTAACACATAATCTGAGAATATCATGTTATTTGTAAGGGCGATTGATAACTTATCACTATCAGTTCAACAAATGCAATTGATGTCTCCTGATATGGAAAGAAAGCTAACCCATACAGTAGAACCATTTCAGTCACTAGTCAATCTGCCAATATCTGTATTTTTGTTGCAGTATTCCGTAAAATGGGACCCACGGCTTTGAATTTTACGATAAAAACTTTGAGCTAATTGAAAAGTACAGCATGGTACCTTAATATTTTAAAATTATAATTTTTGTAGTCTTCTTTGTGCCCAGTGTGATAAAAACTTATTTTTGTAAAGGGTGCTGCTTCTCCTTCAAATTAAACCATTAGATGGTCTAAGGGGCATCGTACATCACTTCCACCTTCATCTAAAATACCGGTACTGGTACTGCTGAGGTTGGGTAAGCCATTGTTCACTATCTGGCCATCACATTAGGGCATATCGAAAAAGACTGAAATTTTATGTATTTATTTATTTTTTGCGAAATAAAACATTTACGTGTTCGCAAAAGTTGCATTATCATACCAACGTTTCGCACAAAAAAAAAGTTTTCACCTCCTAGAAGCACTTTTCACCGAGCTGCAGAGGGGTTCATTTTGATTATCTTACTTTCTTTTCTAACATAAGCATGTTTGTAAGTCTCCACTTGATGCATACTGCTATGATTTGTTATTTTTTAAAGATGAAAGAAAATGGATATTATTTCTAAGCCCAAAGAGATGGCAGGAATGCAAAGTGAAAGGTAGAGATACATTACAGCTGCATCAATCCAGAATTCACCACGGGGAGATGGCTGTTAATGAATGCCATCTACCCACCTACCTGCTACTATTTATATTTGAAGAGTCCACTGCAAGAATGATGGATGTCACTTTCTTATCGAAAATGAACCAAGACTGTCAATGCATAGCTTAAGACATATAGAATGTACATACAGAGTTATTATTAACACTGATAGTCATTGTCCAGTAATGATCGGAAAATCACAGTTAAGCTTTGAGCCCTAAGCATTTCAAACTTTCATTTGCTTCTCCTGCAAAATGTATTCCAAATGACATCCATCATTCTTACAGTGGACTCTTCATTTATTGTTTGTTTATTCTATTTTTGTTCTCATTTTCCTATCCGTAAAAAATATTCTGTCTTCTTCTCAAAGGACTGAAATTACTGTCTTGTATCCAGTGTGGACCTGATAAAAGTACCCAAAGGTCTTTTTCCCTCCTGCCTTCCAACTAACACTCTGTATGCATTTCTGGATTCGCCCATGTGTGCTACATGTCCTGCCCATCTCAAACGCCTGGATTCAATGTTCCTAATTATGTCAGACCCATTCCGATGCTTATTTTGGGGTTTCGTAACAAGCTGCTTTTACAGTGATGGGTTGTTAGCTCTTCGCCCAATCCCCAAACTGGAGGACCACCACTTATCGACTATCTGTGACTACTTATTCAATATATTCGCAGCTATCCTCCATGTCTGGAGGCCGTCTCCTCTATCCGCAACCTGAGGATGCGCCATGCTGTGGTGACAGGGACCCACAATACATGGCGATGGCATCTCTTCAGTAAATAAACTGCATAACTGCACTTCATTTAATTCTTCCTCACTCTCCTTATGTTTCAAGATATGTTTTCCACGTCCGTCACTAGGGTGTGTTTCAGTAGTGCTTGGCCTTTAATAAATGACATATCTAACAAATTTCTCATGTTTACCCAATATGCTGAGAAAACAGTTGTTTGCATACAGGAATCCTGTGACCATTGATCTCAAAACTGTAATCGTATATAGCATTTCCCTTGCTAGTTCTGATGCTTCCTAGTTTTTTACTGATTACATGTTTGCAATAAATGCAACTTTTCATCATGATTACCAAAGTATCCTGAAAAAGTATTTTTTTTCTGATATCATTTTCCAGAACCAGAATGCATTGTTTAAGTGGTTTCATTTTCCTAACGTGTACTCCCTTTCCACTAACATTAAAGTTATTTGAAAGAAATGTTTATTCTATGTGCATGCTCTTGTCCAAGAACGTTGTGAAGAACTGGCTTCAGCATTGACATTGCTCGTAGAAGAAAGCCCAACTCCATCTTTCGAAGAAGATATGTCCACTACATTTTGGGAGAACAGTTTTCAAAATGTGCTCTTGTTGCAGATCTGAACCATCATGAGAGACTTTAGTAATAGCTATTTTCTTTCTTGTCTTATATATTAATTTCTTCACACTGCTTTCACTTTCTGATCCTGAGGTATATGTTTTGTCTCGATTGCTGTAGTGATTGTAATCCATAAGATGTGGCAGTAAAAATCTTGGATGTTTTGTGAATTTTTATCAGATATTTCCTTCAGTGATATATTATCTGGCAATTTTCCATAGTTCATCTGGTGGCGACGACAGTACTTAATTATCATCAGAGCATCCATCTATAACAAATTTAAGTTTCGCAGGAATTCAGTGCACTCAATATCCTTTATGTATATTTGTTTTATTATTGTTGTGAGAAATGAAATTCGAAGAAAATTTTATTGTAGTATACAAAAAATAATCCATACAAAACCAGTTTATGTAGTAAATATGTGTCAATCACTGAAATAATGATTTTAATTTGATTCTGATCTATAGAGCGAGCCAATATGCCTATTTTATATTAAAAATATAAATATTTTAAGAAAATAGTCCTATTAAAAAATACTCTACTTTTGTCAATGTGAGCTTGCTTCTGTACTAGAAGAAGCATTTTCTTTCTACGAGAAAACATCTTACACTTTCAATAACTCGTTAATGCTATTTTTTCATATTCTGTAATTTAATAAGGGTGGAAATATAAATCTTATAAGCTTCCTTTTTTTTTTAGTAGGTTATTTTACGATGCTTTGTCAACATCTTAGGTTATTTAGCGTCTGAATGAGATTAAGGTGATAATGCTGGTGAAATGAGTCCTGGGTCCAGCACCGAAAATTACCCAGCATTTGCTCATATTTGGTTGAGGGAAAACCCCGAAAAAACCTCAACCAAGTAACTTACCCCGACCGGAAATCGAACCCGGGCCAGATGCGCTAGCCATTACTCCACAGGTGTGGACTTCGGCTTTGGATGGCAGTGCAGTCCAATGTCTGTAAGAGTCTTCATGTAGCAATTTTCTGGTGGATTTGAGATGTAAATTTGTTTAATGTTGAATTTGCTCTCCAGTAAGTGGTAAATGATGAAGGCAGAATGTAATTTCACTATAATATGAAGCTCTCTATTCGCTTCAGTGTATGAGTTTCCCATAAAATTTAACCATTTGCATATATTAATATGCAGAATAAAAGCCTCCCATTGAGCTTTAAAAATTCCAAATCCTCGCAAATGAAGTGGTGCATAAATCACCACATCAGGGCCATCAATTGGTAGGCCGATAATGTCTTTAACAGAACTACTAATCACTTTATCAATGTCAGTAAGAAATTTGATCGCTCAATCTTTGAGAGGTGCACATTGAAGTGTGTATACCAGTCGTGGCCAGGTGTATTGATTCAGGATATTTAATTTCTGACCAGAAAGAAGGTTCAGATTCTTTGTAAGCTGATAAATTGCTGTACAAGGATGAAATTTAATTTCATAGTGAAACATTACCCCAAGATATTTAATTGCCTCATCTGGTGAAACACAATCGATTTTGCTTCCATCTAGAATAGTGCGAGCAGAAGAATTCAGCTGACCTTCACAAATTAAAATGGCTTTACTTTTCTGGCTATTTATTTTGAGACCAATTTTAGGTAGAGAAATTATTACAAGATCTATAAGATGTTTATGAGTTGGCAACACTGTAATAGTGGTCCAAATATATCACGTTGTTTAATACGAAGAATTGGTATGTCGTGCCTCAAGATCTAGCACCCTGGTTTTACATCCAGGCGGCCTGAATTCAGTCGTAATGGAATTTCATCATCATCATCATCATCCTTCACGAATTAGGCCTCTGTAGACCTGTTTCAGCCCCATCTAGCAGTCTTCTTAAAGGTCTTCCTGGTCGACGATGTCCTCTAAGTTTATACTGCATCATAATTTTTGGGATTCTTGAATTTTCCATTCTTCTTACATGATCTAGCCAATTGAATGTATCTGCTGATTTTTTCTTCTACTGACTCTACTTCTAATTGTTCTAAAATTTCTTCATTCCTTTGTGGTGGACAAAGCAGATTTTGCATAGGATTTTCTCGTGATATTTCTGTCTTCCTGTATCTTTCCACCTATACTTCCTTTCATTTCATGTATCACCTGCAATAGCTAAAAAAAAAAAGGCTCTGGTGATGCCTTGAGGTTACTATGGGTTTCCGACGCTTATATAGGATTGACTATGGACTCCGGGCCCTGGGCTTTTCAGGTGCTCGTTTGAAGACGGGACCTAGTTCTGTCAGGGCTAAGGCAGGACAGTCCACCTGTCAGCATCGAATTCACGGATGCCATCCAGCCACCTGTCGGACTTGAACAATAATTTCATATATAGGGTGCACAATGGACCACAGCAAGCCTTAGTGCAAGGATCAATCTGGGTCCAGTCAAACCTCTCCTAGCCAATATGAAGAATGTTCTCACAGGACCAAACTTCCTGCACCGGATCCTTTAAGGTGCTCTGTAAGTTCCATGGTTGGATTAATTGAAAAGTGAAACAATTAGAAGAGATATGACGACTAATAGAAGTGATTTACGGAAAATATGTGAATAACAATCAGGATGGTGTAACTGTGGACATGATAAAAACTTAAAAGAAGTTTGCCAAATAATAAAAGTAGATTGTGTATGATTTGGAATACGTGCCTGTTTTACAAATCATCTGTCATTTCGATGGTGAAAACTTCACTCATGTGTCAGATCACTATCTCTAAATAAATAAGTAAGATTTCCGTACTTACCTACATTAATTCGTGATCCATTATCAAGAGATAACTGAGCATTGTGCTTAGATATTCGGTGTTATCAGATGATAGAGTTGCGGCATTCTCTTAAACAAACTTTGCACTTGTTGTCCAAACTCAGAAATTCTTTGTCTCCAGTTGATTAAATGACTAACACAGTAACTTCTGCAAGGCCTTTTAAATGTGCTTCTAATTCGCAATCTTAAAAATTTAGCACATTCTGTAGCCTAAAGAAAAACTAGTATGAACCTACTGTCTACTTAATGTTCTCTAGCTCCAATAGATACGCTGTTTCTGTTCGGAGTGACATGTGAGGACGATCAGCTGAAGGGTGGACGGTCTAGGAAACGAATTTCTGAATAAACTATTGACCTATTTCTTACAAGAAAACATATTACTAATTTTATTTGTGCAGGAACACAAAAATGCTGTGAAACAAATATTGGGAAAAACAAAGTTGTTCAGTAGCAATATGGGCTCTGACACTGATCTCGGAGACAGCTTAGAGTCTTAGAATTGAAAGTAATACTCATTAGCATTGTATATAATAATAATAATAATAATAATAATATTATTATTATTATTATTATTATTATTATTATTATTATTATTATTATTATTATTACTGTTTATTTTTATCCTTACGTCTGGCACTAGGCATTAAATGTTTATGAGCCACCACCAGGGGCGAATCCATAAGAGCTGCGGAGCTGCAGCACTCCCTGCTTTGACAGGAAAATAAAAATAATATTTATTTTAATTTTTAGAAGAATTGTTACAGCTTTTATTGGTAAATTGCTTTATATTTCATCTGGCCGGGAATATGTACTATTATCTTATGCATAATCTTTTTGCACGTCGACTGTATTGGAATTGACACTGCATTCAAAGTCGTCCTGGGATCTGCAGGGTGGTCAGCTCATAGAGAGTGTGTCTTGCATGGTCAGGGGGTAGAGAGGTGAGGGGAAGCAGAGGGAAACTGCCGCTGTTTAAAACCCATATCTCGCTGCAGTGGCTTGCAGAGCCAGGCCACAAGGGATCTTTCCTCTCCTCCCACACCGCTATTGTAATGCTGCGTCAAATGGATTCTCTATTCTCTTGAAACTTAATGACAACATTTTTATTTTCTTTTCACATACTTATTGTTGTAGAATCTTATCGAGTTAATATAACGAAATTAATATTCTCTTTTGCCCTATTATTACGTATATATCCAGCTTCCAGCAGAATCTAATATTTTCCGTAACTCAAAATGATTGCACGAGTAGAATCCTTTTGATATAGCACGTAAAATAAGAAAGAGACTTCTTTTCCAGTTTTAGAAAATTGTTGACCATCAGTATAGCTGAGTGTTGCTTTGGTGTGACGTCTTAATACCATAACTTAACCAGTGCAAATTTGCAAAGCATGAGTGTGTGTGAATTACAGAATATCAATTTTATTCTTCTCAACTTTCCCTTGCGGAGAATATTGATGCAATGAAGTGAAATTAAAGAGTCATCCGTTACCCGACTTAAATCTTACTTAAGCTTCATCCAGCCGAAATAGTGCATATATGTAAGGAAGTATAACAATGAAATTTACGCTAAGCATTTGTGGTTACGTGGATGTGAACAAAAAAAAAATCTGTATTTTGTTTTCCTTGCCTCCTCTTCGGTGGTGATGCTGCATGGACTAGGAGTGGTGTGACAGATTTAGGACATTTGCCCCTAAAAAGCAAAATGCACGAATCTTCGCAGTCTCACCTGAAAAATTTTGTTTCATTGCCCATGTTACGCAGCTCATACTGCTGTGCAATTAAGTGAAACGAACAGAACAAACATTCTCAAACATAATCAAGAAGTGAGAAAAAATCGTGAAATTATTTTTAAAAAAATATTGATTGTATCAAATTTTGTGGCCAATATGATCTTCCCCTTAGGGAACATGATGAAAAAACGATTCGAAGAACCCTGGTGTATTTCATGGGTTGCTACAGTTCGTGAGTAATCTAAACGAGCTTCTCAAAAATCATTTGGAACATGCCACTGTTTAAGGTTATTCTAAGACAATTCAGAATGAACTGGTAGATTGTTAGTTGAGTGTCTGCCGATCTGAAATTCAGACTGAAATCGATGATATTAGTTTTTCTTAGGGATTAGCAAATGGTCCCACAGACATCTCCCAACTAAGTCAGGAAGTTTTGGTTTTTCGATATGTAGTGCATTTATTTTTGTCCTATATTTATTAGTAATGGTATCAAGAAGTGAAATTTGTATGTACCGAAATCTGCTGCAGCTCTCCCAACCCACAAGTTCACGAGCCGCCACTGGCCGCTACTGATATATAATTATATTAATTTTACCATGTAGAAATTTTGAATCATCTCTGGGATCACTCTGTCCACTTTAGTAAGTGCGCTACAATAATAAAAACTTTGTATGATGGTTCTCTGAGCCACTGAAGTGAAACGTGAATTTCTAGTGACTTCTTCATGTCCACCAGGAAGAGCGCTTTCAGGTTTTAAATTACTATGCTAGGAACACGCAGAGTAGAACTGTCCACACCTGTGGAGTAACGGTCAGCGCGTCTGGCTACGGGTTCGATTCCCGGTCGGGGCAAGTTGAGGTTTTTTTCCGGGGTTTTCCCTCAACCCAATATGAGCAAATGCTGGGTAACTTTCGGTGCTGGACTCCGGACTCATTTCATCAGGCTTGTGATGTATATAGACCGGTTTTGCAGTAAAATTTGTTCCTGAGGCCAGAACCGCTCGTGCCAGGTCTGGCTTCTGAATTTCCTGTATTTTCGCGGGCTTTGAGCTTGCGCTTAAAACGTTGTAGCTGAGGCACAATTCGTCTAGCCTCGTGACCTGGTCAGGTTTCACTTCTCCCATCCATGGGCCGGCCTCAAGGGTAGTGTGGGGTGGGAAAGCAATGGTGACTTGTCTTCCTAACTAGACCATAAATAACAAAAATTCCAGCTCTTTGGCAGGCAGAGACCCACACTATTCTCTTCCCTTATGTCAGTTTATGACTTAAGCGAGGGTGTTGCACTATTGTACTTCGTAGTACAATAGTGAATCTGGACCAATGTTGTTATGTATTTCGGGAAAATATAAACAGAAACAAATGCGAGAAATAATGCTGGTGTAGTTAATTCATTGTTAGAGTGTCCTTTTTCGAGAAGAAATAATATTGAAAGAAAGGAAGTTTTAAATAAAGAGAGAGTCTACCGAGATTCCTACGACATCGCTGACAATTTTCTGACAGGTAATCTTAAAACGCGAGTTTTATTGCATCCTGGTATGGGCAACATAAATGGTTAAGTGGTAATGTAGTATAAAATAACTTCTCTGTTGGCCTTGTTCGTTGCTGTCAAGGGAAAAAATAAAAGAAAGCAAGGGGATTTTCAACATATAAGTAGTGGGTTGCTTCATCACACTGAAACAATCACTGAAACTCACAGCATAACAGCTTATTTGGTGAGTGAAATGATTATTTTTCGTTAATAGTAGGCTAATAATAATAATAATAATAATAATAATAATAATAATAATAATAATAATAATAGTAATAATAATAATAATGGTAATAATATAATAACATAATATCATAAATAAACTTTCCTATCGGAGGCACTTAAACTAGTTGCATCTGGCCTCATCGAGGATTTCGATCACCGGCCACTACTGCGTCTTAGTAATTTCAAACCATCATTAGGGTAACTGTGCGTGGTGAAACAGCTATTGTATTCTGTTATGATGTCATTATTTTGATGATCTGATAATAAGTACATTTTTTTTGGTAAGACGCTCCTGGAACTACGAGAATGCTATCATGCAGCGCTATCATTATCGATATTTCAACACTAAATGTAAGATAAAATGGAAACAGATAAAAGAGGGAATTTGAAAGAAGTATTCAAAGTTAGATTTAAGTTGTGCAATATCTCTTCTTATCTAAATATGCTCGCCTCCCATCCTCAACCAAGATAATCTAACCTTATCGCCATTGATATCTGTCATTTCAAGCAATAATACCTCAACGGACAGTATTAGTCGCTTCATTGTAGCCACAACGTCAGTCCTAATTTTGGAAGTTTTAGAACAAGCAAGTCTTCCATTTCCTCTCGCATTAGGAATTGGTGCTAAATGAATTTGTGATTTTTCTTCCGGTAAGTACAAGTGTGATATACTTTGTTTTTTACCCGTCTTTGGTGAAATGGTGATTTAAATGTAACTTAAAATTTAAAATGTCAAATTATTATTCTTCTCCCAACTTATATACTGAATGGCTTACTGCCGTTTTCAGCAACACTCGTGTTTTGTGTTATGAGCAAACAACTATCAAATTATTTGTCTTGTCACGAATAAAAATTGTTTCACCACATCCAATCAGCAAATACTTGACTTCGCGTATGTTTAACGATTATTTCGTAGAAGTATACACCTAAGTATAAATGTGTCCTGATTGGTTAGTCAACTACGAATGGTCATCATCATCATTATCCTTCACGAATTAGGCCTCTGTAGACCTGTTTCGGCCCCATCTAGCAGTCTTCTTAACGGTCTTCCTGGTCGACGATGTCCTCTAGGTTTATATTGCATCATAATTTTTGGGATTCTTGAATTTTCCATTCTTCTTACATGATCTAGCCAATTGAATTTGTATCTGCTGATTTTTTCTTCTACTGACTCTACTTCTAATTGTTCTAAAATTTCTTCATTCCTTTTTCGGTCTAAAAGAGTATATCCTGCTGTTCTCCTGAAAAATTTCATTTCCGTTGATTTGATTCTGTTCATGTCTTTTTTCTTTAATGTCCAAATCTCGCTTCCGTATAGAAGGGTGGGTAATGCTAGTGTATTATATATTTTTATTCTTGTAGATTTTTGTACTAATTTAGCTTTTAATGTATTGTTTATTATTCCTAGAATTTGTGTAAATTTGGTAATTTTCTTGTACTACGAATGGTATGTGTATTAAATACAAATTTATTGGAAATTGTTAGGTTGTTTTTGACAGAAGAACTATGAAAATGAGTAATTTCAAGTCTGACGAGGAGATTTAATGCCTGTAGGCCTAATTGAACTCTATAGACAACAATTTAGAATTAAAAGTCTGTTGAAAAAATTAAATCGAACGTGAAGAAATTTTACGGAAAAAAGTATTGTGGTAAAAATAGTGTGAAATTAAACTGTTAAATAAATTTTAAAAGAACACCATTACGAATTTTATTATTTTCTGCCGTGAAGTTAGTCGCGCGGTATTTGTTAATTAGGACAGAATTTTTAATAAAACAGGAGTTGACAAGCAAATAATGGTCACTATTACTTTCTGATGAGTATTAAGGATTTGTTTTCAAGACAACTGAGATACATCTTAGCTAATCATATTTAAACAATTTGCTTAATGAGCTAAAATAATACTTTTTATTTCATCCACAATATTTTAAAACTTGAAGTAAATAGAGGTCTAAGTTTCATTTTCATGAAAATTGTGTTTTATTGGAAATGCTGAAATGCAATAATTTATATAAAGGTATCCCCGTAACATGCCATGAAGGCTCTTGGGGGCCATGGAGGTAGAGCCCCATGCTTTCCATGACCTCGGCACTAGAATGAGGTGGTGTGGTCGGCACCACGCTCTGACCGCCTTTTACCCCCGGGAAAGACCCAATTTTACAGGGGGCTGAGTGAACCTCGGGGCCGTTTTGAAAGTTTGGCAACGAGAAAAAATCCTGTCACCACCTGGGATCGAACCCCGGACCTTGCAGTCCGTAGTCAGCTGCTCTACCAACTGAGCTACCCGGCCGCCAATAATTTATATTTATATATATATATATATATATATATATATATATATATATATATATATATATATATATATATATATATATATATATATATAAAACATAAATAAGAATCAAAGTCAAGACTCATTCATTTATCTCTTTATTGTGTTCTTAGATCGTGGAACATATGGTTATGTGCTTATCATGGACCTTGGTGCTTATATATTAAACTTACATATTTAGAGTATAACTCATTCTTCTCGAATGTACTTCAAATCTTCATTTAGGTTCAGCCGCATTATACTGATTTCACTGCTCTTTACCTTACCTTACGAGAATGCAAAATCCGACAGTTATGCGCCATATGTTGCAACTCTTCTCCACTACGAACACTCATCGAAGTCATAAATCCCAAGAATACAATCACTAATGTTTATATTTAGAATAATATAAATTTTATCACGTACATAGTTAAATATTTTATTCAATGTAAAGTCAATTGACTTGAAATATATAATCATATCCTTTTTTCTCATTACGCAAAATTGTGGTGTCTTAATTTAGAATTTAATTAATTTTAAGTTTAAAATATAAAATAATTTCGATAAAAGCCACAATTCATAAGGCTGTGGCCTACAAAATATCTAACTATAGAAAACATTAAAACATATCTAATTCAATAACCTACATTATATAAATTTCGTAGAATGAAAGATGTGATTTGTAGAAAAATCATCTACGTTCAGGATTATAGGAATTGTACATGATACTGCATTTTCGAGTAGTTTTTTTTTTCACTGAGTTAGAGTGTATTCTTGGGACAACAAGTGCGACTTGTACCTGTTATAGTACTACAAGCAAGGCATTTCAGTTATACCTAACCGTCAGCGAGAGAAGGGCCTATCAACATTGCAATGAGGAGCATCGTTTCAAAACGACGTATCATTATTTTACAAGAGAGCCAAAAAAACTCATATCTGCTGAAGTACAAGCACTTTTTAAAGTAAAGTTGCGGCGTTATGTTTAGAAATTTGAATTTGAGACATTGTGATGAGTGTCGAAAATCATTGCCTTAAAGTAAAGCCGTTATCATTGGTTAAAATTTTTAAATCGCTGGACTTATTTCGTTTTGCACCATTTATATGGACCTAAAGCTTTTTAAACATGTGTTCCACATAAGAAATACTAATTTCAGTCGAGTTGCTTTAATAATTATGTGTTTTATTTTTTACAATGTAGGGTAACTTTAATATTTTCTAAAATTTAAATTCTTTTTCAACAATTTGGACACACTGTAATTAAGATAGGATCTAATAATGATATGTAATACACAATAAAATTATTGTACTTCAGGTCTGAACAAGCGATCTATCAACATAGGTTTTATATCTCCACTCAAATTGAATTTAAGTCATGTTCCTCTTCCAAATAGCCACACTCTTCATTCTCACTCAATTTCTCCATGGGTCGTGCGTCATCTTCATGTTTTTATGTTTTCAAAGAAATTTAACTTATTATTTTAATTCCATTTGTCACCAAAACATTCCTTCAAAAGCTTCAACAAATCATTATTATTATTTTTTTAAATTTTATAGTGTGCCCCAACGGAAAAACGAGTAGATGCGTTATTTGTTCCTTTGCTACCCTTCTTTTAAGCATAGAAACGAAACACATCTAGTCTGTATGACATTTCCATTTTGAAAGAAACGTAAGGCTTTTTCGCCTTCAGTTTCCTTTTAAGTATTATCCTTTTCATTTCCCTTAAAAACTAGAAAATATTCTTGAAATCATGTACATGCTAATTCTTGCCAAATTCTTGAACAATTCCAACCTTACGATATAAGACGTCAATATAATCCTTTTCATTCTTCTTCTTATTATAGACTAGCCATACCCGTGCGCTTCGCTGCACGTCTTGTTATAAATAAATATCATTGACTTAAATCTGTTATATTTCCAAATACAGCTTTGTTATTATTAATGAATAGGCCTAATTAGTTGATTATAAGTCGTTTGCTTCTGAATTATTTTCAAAGTTGTGTTTAGAAGTATGAATGAAACTGTTATTACCATGCAATACACTCTGGAGTTGTTCAATTAACTCTACTTTTAAGCTTGGTATTACGACCTAACAGCGTCTGAAACAGAATATATTTGTAAGAAGAGGGGATTGTTCTCTCAGCTGGAAGAAGGCTTTGTCACCAAACGACACCACTTGGAATAAGGTGTCACAATGGCTTATATTATTTAAAACGTGTGTTGATAACGGATGTACTACTATAAGTTTTTAAATGATTGTGGGTGATCTTGTGTCTCAGAAATAACGTTTCCAGCAGCACAACATAATCCGTTTGGTCCTTTACCCCATTTTGCGTTTCATTTTATCTGTTTTACCTATTTGAATATCATGGAAATGAGCATAATCGATATTTAGATCGTAATGGCAGGTTAACAAACATATTAATATGCGTATTAACTCTAGCAATATGCTCTTGTTGTTTGTTAATTCTCTGAGAACGTTCAGCGCTATTTTCTCTTTTTCGACGCTGTAAGTTCGAACTCTCTTATTGGCATGTCAATCAAAGCATTCGATGCTAGTTTCTCTTGCTCGAACCACTGAAATGTTTGCATACGTGGTTATTTAAAAAACGATTCTTCCGATCTTCCTCACTCTTATTAAGTCTCCGAATATTGTTTTGCCTTCAAGCAGAAGTGTTTCGGTATAACTGAAACATTTCTTTAGCATTTTGAAACAGCACAGGCCTGCCTGCCTAATGATAACGTATAAAATCTTTTCTCACAGAACACCAGTGGCGGCTCCTGCATATTTCTTAAGAGGAGGAAAGAAGTTAACAGCACAAAATGACACCTTCTTGAATGAAACATGCTACAAATTAGCCTACTTGCATAGCCCTATATGTAAGACTAGGTAATGTCGGGGTTGGCCTTCCCTTTTGCATAGCAATAACTGTTCTTGTAAACTGAGTTTATAAATTGTCCAAAATATAGTATGTTTTCACTTCCATTCATTGTTGGATAATTGTATAAATTCATAATTACAAGGAAATTCACAACCTCGTAGCATTTTTCGCGCACACTACAGCATCACACGTGTTGGAAGAGACTAACTACTAACACATAACCGGAACCGTTTTACGGAAGTGGGAATGGGAAATAATCTGTTAGGAAAGCGAGAACACTGCACCCACCCACGTGGTTTGTGTTGCCACATACACATTTTAAAAGTCAGTATCACATGCTTTTGAAGAATGTCAGTTCTTGTAAGTCATACTGCCATTATTCTTAAAATAAAGTTTGAGCATTTAAGGTTCAAGTGAGCTGCCGGTGGCCGATTAATTCTTTTTATGTTAAAAATAATGTAGTTTGAAGTAGACCTTTGAATTTCAAATATATTTATACAAATCGACAACTTGGCTGTCGCCCTGTCTAGTAGCCAATGAATGGAAGTGAATTTTATTTCAGGGGCCCAAACTATTTCCTCTTTGTTTTATATAAACCCGACTTTAACTTTCAAATATCCTCGAAAGTTTCAAACCATGAATAGTTGCCTATATAAAGTGCAATGAATAATATTTGATTTATAATTTTAAAATGTTTATATCGTATCTTTCATAGCTCTGCATTAAAACTGTATTATGCATCCTATATGTTATAGTGTGGTTGAATGTAACATCGCTAGATGGGAGCGGTAGCGACCTTGCTACATGATCAGTCGGTTTCTGTCTGCTACATTGTTTCCCTCTCATGCACAGAATCAGAGGAGGATCTCCTCCCTACCCGTTCATTTACCTGAATAAAATTCGTTGGTCTCTTTAGGAGGAATTGCTGTTAATATACATAGACTATTGACAAATGAAATGCCATATATATATATATATATATATATATATATATATATATATATATATATATATATATATTTAGAATATTAAAAACGTGTAATTTCGTGTAAATCGGAACAGGAGAAACAGAAATTTTATGTTCCAGAAAAGTCCCTATCTCTAACATTACTTGCCACAAGAGAAAAACTCTCATAAACAGACGTCAATCATCAATGACTTGAAGTTAAAAATAAATGGACTCTCACAATTAGGCTGCGATAGTGATTTTTTTAAAGATAAAATCTCCATTTCTCCTGTTCGAATTGAATGTCGTGTTGACTATGCTGTTATCGTTGCTGTCGGTAGAAAATAATTGATATCTGTTATCAAAGACAGTAACTTGGCCATCAAGGTGTGTGTTCGGCCACAGTGATAAGATTAACAGATAAGCGCCCTCGCTTGCAGTTTTAATGATACAAGTGTAGGCGAACCGGGATTGACCAAATCGATTCCCGGACATTTTCTCGAATTCGCATTCCCGAACATCCATTTTCCCGTATACAAAATTCTCGAATCCACATTCCCAACAGATATTTTCCCGTTTTCTTTGATTTCCATTTTCCCGAATACAAAATTCCCGAATTCACATAATACACGATTTCTTAAATTTCCATTTTCCCGATAATACAGTAGTGTATATTACCACAAAAATGTATTTAATTAATTAAGCTTTCTCTTTCCAAAGTGAAATAATGTCCATGTATCCTCAGGTGATCGAGGTGTCTGTTATCGGCTGCATAGGTGTGATAATCCTGCAGGATAATTCGTATTCGTGTGTGAAGTTGTAGTCACTCTCTCTTCGGTTGTGCCCTCACGCGTGTACCCAATGTGAATTCCGCAATCATGGTCCTCATGTCGCTCTCTTCCTTTTGGAGCTCAGTCAAAACAGGATAGAAGCTTGGATGGTGGCTCCCAACACCACTTGCAGACGACTGTGGGAATGCGGTTTCGGGAAAATGGGTGGGAACGGAAACGGACTAAATCAAATTATAAGTGATTCAAACAATCAAATTTGTCGAAATTTAGTGTCTAATATAAAGTTAGGTCTACCATTAAAGAACACAGTACAGATTTCACAAACATTACTGTAACTGTAATAGATATACCAGTTTTTTTTTTTTTTTTTTTTTTTGAAAGATGGGACATGACAATTAAGCGGCCGAGCTTGGAACTACACGTTATGTTGCCAATATGGACTACCACGCTGCCAACTGATGGAAGCTAACAATTGACGTTAAGATGGCTGATGTTAAAACATTCATTGACCATTGACAGGAAGGTAACAAAAAAAACAATGCAAAAATCGACAGAAAATGAAAGACGAAACGTACTAATGCTAACATTGTGTGCACAATAAATGTTGCCCAGAGAGCTATTAAGCACTCGCCACGTGGGAACTGTAAGTTTGGCAACTTAACCGTTGTTACCATAGCAACAAGCCAACCACGCTATGTGACATTCAGTTGTTTTTCCGATTGCAACGCTCCTGTCATGTCCCATCTTATAAAAAAACAGGTATAGTAAATTGCCATTCCTTTGAAATGAAGAGCCATCATTTTCTATTAAAATTGTTTTATAATTTAATTGGAAATGTATAATAATGAAAAGAGGAAACTATTGCTATTTCCATAATAATAAAATTATACTTATTAAAACAAATGAAAGTAGATATTATTTTAAGATATGCGAATTGCCTTCCTCAGCAATGTTTGTCAGAGTTTTATTGACAGACATCAAATTAGTAAATTTAAATTTTCTAAAATCTAAACTGTTTCACCAACATTCATGACTAAAAAATTACCACTTATGGTTGCGTAGATTCTTTAGTTAATCGTCATCGTTAATCATCATAGATGTGTCGACCTCTTTTAGTAGTCTCTTCATTGGTCTTCCAGGACGTCTCCAACCGTAGGATTATAATCTATCATTTTTTTAGGGATTGTTTTATTTGTCATTCGATAAACCTGTTGTCACAAATTTATTTTGTAGTTTTATTTGTTCAGATGATATCACCTTTATTTCTCTCAAAATATCGGTACCGCTATCTTCACTTATCATCTCTTTCCTGTAGTGTTCACTACTATATAATAGAGTTGATAGAGCCAAAATGTGGTATACTGGTATTCATAATCTTGAAGTTTCTTTCTACATGGCTGAATTTTAATGTATGTTGTTCAGAATTCCTAAAATTTGTATGTATTTTGACTGTTCTGGTTTATATACACTTTCTTAGTGTCAGATAAGTGACAAAACAGACATTTAAAGCAATAAATTTGTTCTATAGAATTATCATGTACTATTACATTATTATTATTATTATTATTATTATTATTATTATTATTATTATTATTATTATTATTATTATTATTATCATTATTATTATTATTATTATTATTATTATTATTATTATCATTATTATTTCACTTGTTATTGCATTTCTTCCAACGAATGCCATTACTTTTTGTTTTGCTGTTGAAATTGTCATTCTAATATCTATTCGAGGTGAATATATCTCTCAGTAAATTATATTGAGGATTTGCAATTAACATAGGTCATGCACAAATATATATTATTTTTAAGATTATTTATTCATCCTTTAACATGTAGGTCATATCGCGTGTGTGGAATCTTTGCCGTGGACTATTGTGATTTTGTTTTTATTATCATGTTGTATTATATAGCTAGTATTCATTTAACTGATTTCAGTTTTGTTTACTGATTACGATAATGGTGATTAAGGTAGTGATAAGTCATGGTATGTAGATTTCTAATCCGGCATTTGCCCTTGTGACTAAGAGAAACATGAAAAACCTCAGTCAATGGCCGGCCACAGGGTTTGAACCCGGGACTTTTCCAATGCCAGTTTAGTGCGTTACCACCAAGCCAGTTCGCTCGGTAAGAATGTATTTACAATTTGATTTCTTTCATATAAACTGTGTTCACTTACATGAACATTAAATGTAATGTATGACTAAGGTTATATTTATGTAAACAGGTTGCCTCATAATTTTTGACCAATGAAAGTGTTGGCGGGGAAAACGTCACCCAGTATGCTACGTTTGAATTTTCTGAGCTGAAGTGTATTGAACTTCAATTCGCTTGATGGTAATAACAATTAACATGCAACTAAACATACCTTGTACGTTAAAATTACTTACCAAATGATTCCTTCTGTTGATATTTTTCACTGAAGTCAGCCGAGGCACTATAAAAACTAATTTTCACTGAGTTTTGTTTTGCTACACTTCCTAGTTCTGTGGGCGAAATACTTTAGTACCAATATAATGCTTGTAAGTGTTCAATGTTAACACAATAAACAGTCCTTTTAAAATATTATACAGAGTGATTCACGAGGAAAGGTAAAAAATTTAGGATGTGAATTCTGAAGTCATTCTGAGTCAAAAAGTTCATGTCAATATGAGTCCGTTTTCGAACGGTTACGAAGATATGGCTCTTTGATTTCGCAAAAACTTCTGAAATTCCATTGTAGTAACTCGCATTTAGAGGCAGATAACGGACAATTTTAAAGTTTATATTCACGTATGCATCATACCTAATATTCTAGAAGTCGGGGCGATGTTTTCACACATTTTAAAAGGTACCTCCTGCTTCAATGCACTGTTGCGCTCGGGCGTGAATCGCGCTCATCGCTCGGGAGAGTTGCACATGGCTGTTCTTTATTCCGCATCCAAAATACCGTCGATTAGTGCCTCTCTCGTTTCACCCTTCCTTTGCTATACCAAGTCTTTCATCCAACTCCATAGACAGTAAATATTCTTCGATATGGTACCCTTCTGTTCGGAAAGCGTCGTTCATATTCAGCGACGGTACGCAAGGAACTTCCATCGCACAAACCATAAACATACACAATATCGACGTATTCTGTAGTCGAAAATTTATAAGGCATCTCGAATAATACAACTTAACACTTCCGATAACTGTACCTGTATAATGTGCTGGTTCTGTGTCATTGCATCACACAAGGGCAGGCGATTGGACATTTGTAATGCACCCCTCACCCGGTTTGTTTCTCTTATCTACATTGCTCACAATGCAGTTTCCAATGTCACGTTATTCATTGCGATCAGTGACCTTGTCTCACGTTCTCATGTCAGCAGCATATGGTAACGTCTGATTTTCATTGGGACGAGACGTTTTACCAAAAAAAAAAATGCAAAAAATCATTCGATTTTATTTATTTTATTTTAGTAGGTTATTTTACAACGCTTTATCAATATCTTAGGTTATTTAGCGTCTGAATGAGATGAAGGTGATAATGCCGATGCAATCAGTCCGGGGTCCAACACCGAAAGTTACCCAGCATTTTCTCATATTGGGTTGAGGGAAAACCTCGGAAAAAACCTCAACCAGGTAACTTGCCCCGACCAGGAATCGAATCCGGGCCACCTTGTTTCGCGGCTAGACTCGCTAGCCGTTACTCCACAGGTGTGGACCCATCGTTCGAAAACGGACCTATGTTCAGATGAACTTTTTCACTCAAAATGGCCTAAGATATCGTATCCTAAATTTTTTACCTTTCCTCGTGAATCACCCTGTATACAACATAAAAAGGATACAATGTTACAAGAATTTCATTTTTATTACAACAAGAATGTTATCCAATAATTTTCTTAATTATCTTATTTATTTTTCTTCCTGAATCACCATCAGATTTTCTCTTCGTAGAAGTAGTGGAGATTTTGTTCTTCATAATCTTGTTCAGATAACAGATTCGAATGAATATTCGTTGTTTGGCGAAGCTCCGCACTAATACAGAAGGAATATTTGGCTTGTTCGAAGAAAGGAAATGAACTGTTTTCATTACAATGCCTGATTTGAAAGAAAACTGCAAAATAGCATGTCCATTTCTTCACATTGTTTTAACCAGCTATCTGATGGTTCAACTAAGCCGCCAAATGATAAACTCCTGACCCATGAAGGCTTGCTATAGGAGTGAAAATTATTTTCTGCCTTGTACGCGTGGAGACCCAGTTCTGGAAATTTAATGTTTCTTTGCCAAGTATGCAGCGATATATTGCAGCCCATCGCTTTCTGACATACTAGTACCGGTACGGCTGATTGATGGTTCTGAAATATCCAAAGAATTGTCCGGATTTTCTGTCTCCATTTCTTCGAATCCACCTGATAGATCGCCAAAAATATATTGCTTTCAATGTTTGCTTCTTTCAGAACTCTTAGAAAGTAAGTATTCTTCACCTAAATCTGAATTAGCATCATGAAGAGTGTTCGTATTCTTCTGTACAATGCCAGAATTCTTCCCAGTAAAATCATACAAATTCTATATATGGCATTCGAGGGTGAAGAGTGGTCATGGAGCCCGACTCGTGTACGTATTTGAGAAAATAAATTCTCTAGACAGTTTTAGTTTAGTCGATATGTAAGAATGTAGGTAATGTCACACTTTTCCTTAAGACTTGCGTATAATGACATTAATTAATTTATTGAAATTGAAATGCCTTTCTGAAAAATCTGTGCTGTTCGCTTATTTAAGCAACTCATTCCAAATATAGTGTTACTTGTATTTTTCAAGACCTCATCCTGGGCCTCTAGGTTCCTCCCATATAGTTGTGACAGTGGCATTTGTGCTATGGGGTTGTAGGTATTCATGAAGCAAAACCAGTAGTTTATTAATTGAATGAAGTTCCCGGCATTTCTTGCTAGCTGATGGTTGTCCCCAGGCAAATATCTATTTAATGCCACTGCCGTGTCATTTGAAAATAATTGAGTAGCTAAAGCCACAATCTGTCGCTGTACCCTTTCGCAAGTTAAATGAAGGTAAGTAAGCTTATAACAGCTGTTGATTTCAGAATTCGTTGTCCTAATAAGGTCCACTACTGTCTCTTTTGAAATAATTGTTCCATCATTCAGACAAAACCCTGTGTCGAGAAACCAATTCCCTACTAATTTAAGTAGGTGAGGAGCATCAGCGAAAAAGAAAATTCTATCTTCAGTGACAGGATGAAAACGATATGTTTTTTCTGTGCTGATATCTAGCTCTTTCCATAGCCCCATGTTTTCTCCCCCACAATCCGAGGCACAGGCAACTACACTGTAATTGACTTCATGCAATACAGTTATGATTTCACTAAGTAAGGCTTTTGTTACCTTCTTATCAAATCCTATATAAACTGGTTGTTTCCAATTACTAAACAGGCCTCTGGTCATTATTATTTGCATATAATTATGAGGCCCCATGATTTTGTCTTCTTTTCTATCATATTTGTGAAGAGATGTGACTTCCATTTCATCGAATAATAACACTATGACACGGTCGCGGGCGCTGTTTGTTGCACCAGAGATATGCATAATCTCAATCACGCTTTTGAGAAGTCCGTCTGTTAAACACAAATTTGCTGCCCAACGTTGCAAGGTAGAAATTCTTGGCAAGGGATATTTCAGTTTTTCCCTTGCATATCGTAATGTAAAGGCCTTGGAAATTTCTTCATTCGACCACCTTGCTTTACTTTTCTTCTTTGTTACCATTTCTAATTGATTTTCTGAAAAGAAGTCTGAAAGTGTTTCTTTCATTATATTATTAAAATCATCTTATTTTATGTTTATCATATTGCTCAGTTTCGAATAACGGGCAGATAAAGAGCCTAAGTCGCTTTCTAATTTCCTTATTTTGTCTCTAAGATTTTTATTTTTCTGTAATAGATCATTATAATTTCTTTGAATTGTTTCGAGAGCTTTTTCTGCAAAAGGCACTTCATTTTTGTCGGAGTTATCATTGACATCACTAGGCTGGGAAGAGATCAAATTTTCTTTCACAATTGCTGTGTTTACCTTTTTCTTAAATCTTTCGTTCCTACCACTTAAGGATTGACACCTGCTATAACTGCACTTGTACTTTAATTTACTACCGGCAATATATTTAACGAGGGAACAGCATCTGTCTTTAATTTTCTGGGTAAAGAATTCGTCAATTCTGCCTGCAATCTATATTCAAAATCCTCGCTTTTGAAGTATTTACCACAAATTCGTTTGTTTGAAAGATCGAATTCATCCTTTCTGTAACACTACAACACCCACTGCTTTCTTATGTTCTTGTCTTTCGGGAAAGAAAAGAATGACAAGCGTTCTCCTGCTTTCTTAGACTGTTCAGAATTACTCTTGCATATAGCAACACTACAAAATAGTCCCCGTCATTGTTCACATAACAAAACACAACACACAAAACAAAACAAACTAAATAAAATAACTCATGTTATTACACTTTACTACACTGGCCAGCGCGTTTCTCACTGTGATTCCCGCTCGTGGCATACACAATGACGCGGCCGAATCCATGGATATCCAGAGCATTTGTCTATGATCCAGAGTACCGCAATCCTTTGCGCCGGCAAATGCCGACAAATCCGTCATTGTTAGTCCAGCGCGCGCTATGCAGTATACAGTTGTATGGGGAAAGAATGTAATTTAAATGCGAAAAAATGCAGTGCTGCTATGTTCAGAACTGTTCACAGAGAACTGAAATAAGCGCACATTTTTTTCTCTGTGACAAGGTGAAAGAAATAAGGAAAAAGGAAAGAAGTGACTATAAATATAAAAAGAAACGATCCACTACCTAAACGAGCATACATTGTGAGATTAATGAATGACTCTATTTTGATATTTATTTTTTCAAAATTTGGGCCCCAAAATATTTTTCTAAAACTAATCTAGAATTTAAGTTGCTTCAGCAATGATATTTCTACATAAAACAATTAAAATTAGGTACCAATTAGGTTCAGTGTCAAATTTCTACCATCTTCTCACTTTCAAACCAAGCATTTCTGAATTTAATCCTAATTGCTATTTGCAAGAATGACATAATACAGTATATTTGTGAAAATTCTGAATTCATTCTTGAGACAAGATTGTATTGTTTGGATCGATTGGAAAATAAAAAGACTGTAGAAACTAGAAACCGTTTTAATGTTAGACTGATGTGAAATTTCAATTTTCTAAACTATTCTAGGTAGATCTCTGAAATTTTGTACATTCAGTTTTTAATTTTAAATTGTGTAAATTTAGGTTTTCAAAAATTGCTACTGTTTTGTCCAGAATTTTTGTCTACATACGTGTCAGACCTTTAGAAACAAAACTTACAGTAGTTTTCCTTTTTATTTTACTAAAAAAATAATTGAAAATATTTAATGCACTAAAAGTCTAAAAACAGAAAAAAAATTCAACTCGAGGGTAAAAAAATTAATATTAAAATACCTCTTATTCATATTCTGGCTGATATGTATGTGTGTGTGTATATATATATATATATATATATATATATATATATATATATATAATTATTAGGCAGTACATCTCACTTGACGATATGTGACAGAGGAAGAACAATTGTTTGTATGCATCTGAAGTCTGATTAGTGGAATATGTAGCTAATCGGCGAAGTATACATTGGAAGGGGAAAGGAACTGGCCACCCTACCCCATTATCGCCTGGTCTAGTTGTCTCATGAGTGATGCCTTATTGGTGTTACTTATGAGGTTCAAACCTATCTTCGGACAGTTGACTAAATAACAACAACAAAAAAATATGAGTGTTAGGTATAACCCCGATAGTAAGTTTTGTTAAGAACATATTCAAAAACCTCTGCAAAAAATCATGCATGTAATACAAAATCTGTAGAAAGAGTAGGATTTTTAGCAATGCAAAATTTACAGAAAATTAAAGTGGAGAAAATTGTCTTCAAAGTTTTGGATGATAATAATGAACCAGGTCTCTGTCTTTTTTTTTATTTTCTAGGCATTTTGAAACGTATAGACCTAATATATTACATGCAGAACTTACCCTTATATACACTACCACGCTGTGCACACCTAACCTACACTAGTAAATAAATATGACGACTGAAAAAAAAACTATGTAAACTTATGAAAACCCTATACTAAATAAATATTATTTACAAATCACTATAGACTGTAGACTGTATTATAACACAACAATAAAACTGTTAGAAACTGTATCACAAACAAGAACCAAGCATGGAAAACACGTTGTTATGGCTACTAGCAACAAGTGGAATTTTCCTTTAGACAAGAGTTGTGCTCTCCTTTATAACTGAATATGTTTCAAAGGAAAGCAGCCTTTGAAGTAAGCCTAACATCTATTGGATTCTATGAAGAAATATTTCGAGAAGTGGAGAAGCTACACTGGCTCAATTGGAAATGGAATATAATAAATGATGTATGAAATACAGCGTAATTTCCAAAATGGCCGCAGAATTCAGAGTGGAGGGCGTGGACGGAGCATTTAAATTAACAGTCAGAGCGGGCATCCTTTTAAGAATGTGATCCTTAACAGCTGATAGACCGGTCGTATGTCATTAAAATTGGCAGAGGGCATCTTTAGACCATAACTAATTTTTAAAGATAAAAACAAACAAATGATTTTTTAAACAAAAATGACAAAATCTCACATCAGTGTATCCTAGGGGATAATATACTGAAATTACTGACTTCCATATTTTTAAAGCTAAATTCACAAAATGTTTATCACTAGTACATCTGTTTAATAATAACACATGTACAAAATGTTGTCCCTCTATGATAAGTGGTTTGCATTTTATTAATAACTTAATGAAATATTGTATTGCTTTATACAAAAAGTCCCTTGCGCCACAATTTACATTATTTTTATTTGATATTCACTTATATGATTCTTTATATACATTGGAACAAACATTACTATTGGAATTTTCTGTAAAGTGAATGGGTAAATTACTAGGAATTTTTATGACTATTAATTTTTTTTATTTTGTAATAAAAAATTCTAGTAATTTACTTATTAATTTACAGCAAAACCCTATCCCTATAGTAAGCTTTGATTCCATGTATGTAAGGATCCATATAAGTAAATATCTCTTGAGAATAATGTCAATTGTTGTGAAACGACTTTTTATACAAAGCGGTTCAATATTGTAATAAAATATTAATAAAACGCAAAACACTTAACACAGACGGATGAAATGTTATACATTTGTCATTATTAAGCAGATAATTATACCAGTGACCAAAATTTGGTGAATCTGGCTTCGTAAGTGTGGTAGTTATTGATTTCGCTATTGTAAACTCTTAAAACTAATTTCAGTATAGTGTCCCCTTATATGCGGAAGTCGGAGAGTTTGCACGAGGAATGCAGTTGGAAATGTTTAGATTTATTGTCTTCTTTATTTGCAACATTGTTGTTTTCATTTGTTATTTGTAATTTATTAAGTTCGTGTTCCTGTAATACCTACAACTATGATGTCTATGAAGGAGTGTATTGAACACTTAAATGTGTATTTACGCTCTAATAATTATTAAATTAAGTTTTTATTCATTGGTATATTGACTGACAATAATGTTCTAAAATGTAAGAAGATCCTTTACACGTTTTTGCCCTTCAAATTAAAAATATCTGAGTTTTACTTTAAATATTCCTATCCCATGCGTGTTGAAAAGGAATAACAATGGCGGCCAACTCGGTGATTGCGTTACTTTTTTTTAATGCATAATTGATAAAGAAGTAGTGTCAAAACCACTAGGTTTTTTGCCTACGCATAAAAACTGAACAACATGAGAGGAAAACAAGTGGGAGAAAACCACTAAACCAAGATTCAGTGGTGATTCCATCAGAATGAGAATAAAGAAAAACTAGTCAATAAACTAAAAGCATAGGGATTAATGGCAGATTTTGGTGTCTTGAATTTGCTGAACTGCCGAGGATAACTTCCTAATATATATTTTTTTATTTTAGTAGGTTATTTTACGACGCTTTATCAACAGCTTAGGTTATTTAGCGTCTGCTTCCTAATGATGAGATGAATGGGCTGTCACTGGAATGAAGTTTCTGGTAGAAGTGTCTTGTAGCTTGTAGAAGATGAGTGTGGAGATAGTCAACCTGTAGATCTTCATGGACTTGTATGTTGATGGTAAACCAATCGCAGGCATGGATGATCCGGAGAGCTCTGTTTTGCGTTGTTTGGAGTGGCTTGAGGGTAGTCCGAGGTAGTCCGAGCAGTAGCTTTAGTAGTAGTAGTTTTGATGTGTTGTGTCCAGAGTAAGTGTTTGTCAAGAATGACTCCAAAATATTTAACTTGATCAACATATTGTAGAGACTGACCATATAATGTAAGTTTACTATCAGGGTTTTTGGTGCACTTTGTGAAAATCATGGATTCCCACTTGTCAGGGTTGATTTGTATTCTCCAACACAGGAACCAGCGTTCAATGAAACTCACATGTCTTTGAATGGCGGCAATAGCTTTGTTTGGATGAGATTTGGTGCAGTAAATTATGGTGTCATCAGCGTACATAGAAGTTGTTATTTGTAAAGATGTTGGTAAATCAGAAGTATATATGCAGTAGAGGATAGGGCCGATTACAGATCCTTGAGGAACTCCGCCATTGATGTGATGCACAGTAGACAGATGGCCATCAACTTTAACACAGTAAGTCCTTTGATGAAAATATGATATGATATGATATGATATGATATGATATGATATGATATGATATGATATGATATGATATGATATGATATGATATAATATGATATATGATATGATATGATATGATATGATATGATATGATATGATATGATATGATATGATATGATATGATATGATATGATATGATATGATATGATATTTATTTGTCAGTCAGCTTTACAATTCACAGTTATGGTGGACCTTCACATTTCTGTTTTTCGATCCACCATCCCTTTAATACATATAACTCTTTTCTATTAATGTATTCTTTGCCGAGAATTTCCTGATTACTTTCTAATGTTCTGTTATGACTGAATTGCTATATGTCCTTCCCCCTCTGTCCTCTTCTATTCTCTCCCTCCTACCTAGACTGTCTCCCTTCCATTTCTCGCTCACCTATTAAATATTGCATCTTCCTTCCTTAATAATTTGCGTTATTTATTTATTTTCTTCTCTACCCTCAAATCCTACCTATTCTTAATCATTGTTTTCCCGCTATTTATTCCTCATAACTTGCTGACTTTTCCGTTTACTCTATTTTACAACACTTACATAACTTTTTTTCATATCCTCTGTTTATTTACATATTTATCTCTTTCTTTTCGCTTCCCTCCTAAATTTCCTATTTTTTTTTTTATGAAAATAACTCGCAATAAGTCTTGTGAGAGCATCTGGAAAATGGAGGAGTAATTTATAAAGCAGTCCATAGTGCCACACGGAGTCAAATGTTTTCGCAATGTCTAGTAGAAAAGCTGCAGTATAAGATTTATTGTTAAAGCCTTTTGTGATTTCTTCAACCAGAGCTAGAATGTTGTAGGTTATGTTTCTATTCTTCTGAAAAGCCATCTGATAATTTGGGATAATATTGGAAGCATGGATAAGTAGTCTAGAGAGAATTTTTCGTTCCAACACTTTGCCATGAGTGTCTAATAAACTAATTGGACGTCTATTCTGAGGTATTGTAGGATCCTTTCTTGCTTTGGGTATAGTTATTACACTCGCATGCTTCCATGCTGTTGGAAAAGAGTGAAGTCTGAGAGAAGCATTAAAAATTTTTGTAACATGAAGAATAGCTTTGCTGGACAAGTTTTATAGAGCGATATTTGGAATTTTGTGATGACCAGGCGATTTCGAGGATTTTAGACGTTTGATGATTCTTGAAACTTCTGAAGGTGATATGGGTTGTATGACTGCTATTGGTGTTTGAAGCAGAAATTTGTTGACTTCACTAATGATTCTATTATTCTGTTGAGAGCAGAAAGGATGGACTGGAGCTGGCGAAAATTGTGACTTCAAATGCTGCGCAAGAACTTCAGATTTGCCTCTGGGGTCGTAAACTGGCCCGTTAGAACTTTGAATAGGTTTTTGCTTGGAGTGCTGAGAGGGTTTTGTAAGCCTCTTTGTTATACGCCAGATATAGTTTGAAGAAGCCGAATGTCCGACATCTTTTTCAAATTTGTCTAGTCTTTGGCAAAGAGCACTCCTATGGACCCTGTTTTTGAGATTATTATATAGATCTTTTGAAGCCTCAGATCGGGCATGTTGCCACATTTTCCTTTCTCTGCGTTTTGATTTTATAATTCCAAGAGATCCTGATTACATTTTGTCCTGTTGGTTGGCAACTCTTTAGAAGTAGAGATACAAAGAACATCTTGAACTGTACTGATATACATTCTAACAGCTAAGTTAAGATCATTTACATTAGCGATAGGTGGATTATTAGAAAGTGAACTGGATAAGTAGTCCCGATAATGTTTCCAATTTGTAGTGTTCTTCTCAGTCTTTCGAAAAATTGTAGCTGCAGGAATATGGTCCAGGATTAACAGAACAGGATTATGATCTGACGTTAAAGCAGATATAGATTCAATAAAGAGAGAAGTAAGGTTACTATTGATTAGAGCAATATCAATTATATCTGGTCTATGCCTGTTATTGTAAGGATAATGGGTGGGGTTGTATGGCGCTATCACCATTTACCCATTTTGTGTTGCATGGGATCCTAGGATTTTGCCTCGGTTAGTAGTTAATTGAGAGTTTCAGAGCATATTCTTGGCGTTAAAATCACCGGCGGCGTGTACATAGTTAGAAGCAGATTGATGAAGAATTTCAAGATCAGAAGGTAAAATAGGCTTAGAAGGAGAAACATACACCAAGTTGGAGCGTAGTTACATCATTCACGGGCATGGAAATAAATGTTCCCTCATTTCAGTAAATGGAGGCGTCGAGACGGAGGTATGATGTAAACTCTGTTTCATGATAATCGCTGTACCCTCATGAGGCGCACGCGGTCCATCATTCCTATATGTGACGTAATTTCGTAGACTAATTTTCTTGTTTGGTGTTAGATGAGTTTCGTTTACAAGGACAACATCAACGTCATATTCTTCTAAAAACATTGGAAGAATGTCTATATCTCTAAAAATGCCATTGGCGTTCCAAAATACAATACGTAATGGTCTATTAATGGGAGCCATTTTAGCATATCTAATTATCAAAAAGAGAGGTACATCCTTCTAGAACAGCACTGAATTTACTTAAAGTGTCAGTTTGATTATTCACTTTAACCATGATATTTTTAAGTTTTTTGAAGAAAGGAATAATATTAAGTTTCTCAATGAATGACCAGATTTCCTTTAAATCTTGTATAAAAGAATTCGAACCAGCAGGTTGATTATCGGTATCGGTATATTTTTCAAATCTTGAAAAACCCGGAACAGTTCGGTTAGTTGCTGGAAGACGCGAAAAAATAGTTGAGTTTGCGTTGTCTGGACGACGATCGATGCGATCTTTGTTACGCGCATTGCCATTAACGTACGCTTGTCGCTTTATGCATGTTCGAGAGTTTGCTGTATGATTCCCGTCGCAATTTGCACACCTAGGTAGTTGATTTGAAGTCATTGTACATTCACTAGATAAGTGTTCACCACCACATTTTACGCACTTAGGAGAGACGTAACACGCGATAGCTTTATGTCCGAAACCCTGGCATTTGTAACATTGTAATGGGCCTGGCAAACTGACATAATCTTCAATTGTAACTTTAATATGAAATAAACCAGTTAAGTTAAGAATGTCTGGGGCATCCTGCATGACGTAAACAGAAACTACGCATAAAGGGAGAAATTCATTATACCGTTGACCTATATCTGCATTTTCTCTTCTCCTCTTGATTTGTCTGATAGATTCTAATGGGAAGCTCTGTAATTTGAGTTCACTTTCAATATCTGATGTAGTAATGTCTATAGGAAGACCCCTAATCACTACTTTACGAGTCTTCGGAGATGCAAGAGGAAAAGTATAGAATTGATAACTATTCTCCTTGAGGTAGGAAACCACAGTTGAATGGTCACATTCTGACAGTGTATACATTTTGATATCTTGCGGACAATGTTGAGCAGTTACTTCATCCTTTAGGTGAGACTTTAGATTTTGTTGTACTGTAAAATAGTTAAACTTTGAAACAACTATTTTTGGAGGCGGATTCTTCTGTACAGATTTGCTGCTGCCCGATTTGACAGTTTTAGATGTCGTACGAACATCCGTTGAGTTTGTGGAGATAGTGTTTGTATTTTGACTAACGCTAGCTTGAGTAATAGTTGTTGTAAGTTCCGTTGATTTTGTAGTTGTAAGAACCTGAAATCTATTGGTAGTTGGAATATTATATTCTGTCGCGAGTTTTTTTTAGACACGTCCGTTTTTATTGATTTCTTTGCTGGCTTGAATTCTGATTCCGATTTTCTGATCCGTGGATAAGTTTTCATACCTGAAGATAGTTGCTGATGACGAACATGATCAGATTCATGTGACGAGTCCTCTTCAAGATCAAAATCCATTTGTTCAGATGACGTTGGATGAAGAGAATCTTGAAAAGCCGCCCTTCGTGATAGGTTAAGCGAGTCACATGGCCTGCCTTACGGCCTGTATTAGATCACGATGGCAGTGACACAGTCTATTGAGTTAATATTATGCAAGAGAAAAGAATGAAATTGAAAAGTCTAAAAAGAGTCGAATGGGTATATTTTTTTTTATTTTATTGGGTTATTTTACGACGCTGTATCAACATCTAGGTTATTTAGCGTCTGAATGAAATGAAGGTGATAATGCCAGTGAAATGAGTCCGGGGTCCAGCACCGAAAGTTACCCAGCATTTGCTCGTATTGGGTTGAGGGAAAACCCCGGAAAAACCTCAACCAGGTAACTTGTCCCGACCGGGATTCGAACCCGGGCCACCTGGTTTCGCGGCCAGACGCGCTGACCGTTACTCCACAGGTGTGGACGAATGGGTATATATATAGGTATATATATATATATATATATATATATATATATATATATATATATACAGGGACATCATTTTATTTTTACTAACATTTCTAATATTAACCTGGCTATATCTTTGGATCAACGATTAAAAACCGGAAACCCCCTTCCACGACTGGAGTTCGATGATACTGGCGTAAAATACAAATATATCACTTTACTAGGTATAGGAGGGAAGAAAAGTAGTTCACCGATTTACGTAAACTAGAAAATATCGCGCTTTTGAGTTTGATCATTTTCATTAGGTTTTTGTTTAATGAAAATACTGTACAGTATTAACAATGAGTGTTTTTGCTCACGAACAGAGCTTTCTGTGCCGACGTATTCATGATGCAGTGTATATTATACTGTCTACAGCACATTAGCGTACACTATAGAGAATGAAGTTAAACTGAACAATAATCATAATATGGATATTTAGACACATTTTTGAAAATGGTGGCCGTTCATTTCGATACAGGCTTCAGTTCTAATGTGCATAATATTATCGCACTATAGACTATTGTACGTAATTCCAATTACCAGGTTCGTACTTCGTATCAGTAACTCATGTTGAAATAATTCTGTACATGCTCTATAAAAGAGACCTTACGTACTGTAAATTCAATCTTCACTTCTGCCCGATCCGAAAAGATAAAATTACTCAGACATGCCATCTACTGTCCATCCAAGTGGTTACGTCGCAGCGTCGTAGAAAGGGAGGAAATCACGTGACAGTTAATTACTTAACGAGGCCCTTTTATTTAAGTTATTTTAAACAATTGTATGGGTATAATATTACGTAGACGTCCAATTCCTAACAGAAATTAATGTTCTCAGATGAGAGCTAAGACAACCCAGCCACTAGCATTTACAGAGAGGCGAATAAAAGCAGGTGGGGGAAACCGGGATGCGACGTAGGCAAATGGAAAATGATGCAATATTGAAAGCTCTTTCGTCACTGGAAAACGCGAACATATTTTTGGAACGTACTGTTTACTATGACCGTACGGCTGCTATGACTGTATATGCGGTCTTGGATCTGTGTGGAGGACGGTTGAACTTCTTTAGTGGAAGGGGTGGGAGCGAAGTACATTAAAAAACTCAGGTACAATGAAAATTGAAGTAAAAATAAAATGATGTCCCTGTATATATACAGTCTACTATATAAGTCACGAAGCTTGGGATGATTTTTTTTGCCAACGAGTTGTATTTCTCGCGATAGTTGCTAGCCGCTTGGAGCGTTGTGAGTACTAGGAACAATAGACTGTGGCACTGCCATCGTGATCTAATACACGCCGTAAGGCAGGCCATGTGACAATCGTACGTACACTAATTTCATAGGAGTGGTATGGTAAATTTTCTGTCTACAATTAAGGAAGGTAGATGTGCTAAATTAAAATCACAATATAAATTCGTTTTTATTGAACCTCAAAATAGCTTCCATTCTAAACTTGAAATGTTGACGCGAACAGATTATGTTAACATGTAAAATTCTCTTCACATTAATATAACACAGTTTTGTAATTATTTCTGCAACATATTATGCAACAAGAAATACCGGTAAACGAAACTTATGGACAAATTACATTAAATAAAGCTTAGAAATGATAAGCAATAGAGTTACAATATAATATCACACTGAGCTTCTAGAGCGAAAAAACATTGACTGTGCCGTATTTTGCATTTTTGTGAAAAACTATGTAAACTGTGAAATGTTCTTTATCGGTTGCAATAACTGTAAATGGCTAAAATACAATAATTTGAATAATAATATGGGACAAGGAGACGTTTGTAGTACTATAAGTTGTAAGAAAAATAGGTTAGAGTTATCCTTCTTCCGAAAGATCCAGGAAGGTGAGTTTATAGAATATAATATATATAAAATTTACTTTGTCATACGTTAAAAGTGTTAAAATTGTAAAAAAAAAACAATTTTAACACTTTTAACGTATGACAAAGTAAATTTTATGTTTTTAACAAAGTGTTAACGAGAACTTTAATCAATAATATATATTTTATGAAAATAATATATAAACCTAATGTATTTCATATTTCAATAGTGGAAGGAAGGTGTTAATTTTTTCAAAGGAACACGATATCGAAAGTACAATACATTTTATGGTCTGCTAGGGTAAGAGTCTGAATCCACACCTGTGGAGTAACCATAGACAAATGGGAGTAACTGTCAGCGCGTCTGGCCGCGAAACCAGGTGGCCCGGGTTCGGTTCCCGGTTGGGGCAAGTTACCTGGTTGAAGTTTTTTCCGGGGTTTTCCCTCAACCCAATATGAGCAAATGCTGGGTAACTTTCGGTGCTGGACCCCGGACTCATTTCACTGGCATTATCACCTTCATCTCATTCAGACGCTAAATAACCTAAGCTGTTGATAAAAGCGTCGTAAAATAACCTACCAAAAAAAAAGTCTGTGATGAGGCGATAGTAGCGATCCTGGTGGTGAGCAACTATCTATGGATGCATATTTCAACTGTCTATGTTTGCATATTTAGTAAGTAGTAAGCTTCGTGACTGTATATAGTAGACTGTGTACTAGACTGTGATATAACTTTGTGACTGCATTCCGTGCGTTTTTTTTAAAGCGCTTCATGCCTTTGCTGCAGCAAAATGAGGGTCGAAAAAAACGTAAGTAGGTCAACTGGCTGCAAAATGGTAGACAATTAATATTGGCTTCTATTACTGCTTTAATAAATGTAACCTTAAAAGAACCGAACATGTTAAATAGTTTGGACTTCCATGATAAAGACATAGAATTATTATTACTAGATGATTTTAACAATAATAAACATTGGAAAAGACCAAAACATGCATTCCGCCATGATGGATCGTGCAGCAAACTCGTAAAGCGATATCACAGTCTATTATATACAGTCGCGAAGCTTGAGGTGTTTTTTTGCAAATCTCGTGATAAAGCGCTCCAAGCGGTTAGCAACTAGAAACAATAGACTGTCCATGGTCGACTTTGGACTGTGTCGTATTTCTATCGAGTGCTAGCTCGTTGCGTATTTCACATTGATGCTTGTGAAATGTTCGTTATTGGTTGTAATGAAAATGTTAATGGCTAAAATATAATAATTGGAATGATAATATGGGACAAGAAGGAGATGTTTGTAGTGCTATACATAGTAGCAACAGTAAGAGAAAGAGGCCAGAGTTATCCTCTTCCGATTTCCGAAAGATTCAGAAAGGTTCCTGGGTTTCCACAAGAATGCCGTGCAGAAACAAAACTTTTAATTTTGAAGTTCTTTGTGACTGTTAGAATACATTATATCCTTAAATTTCACAATGAAATGTTTCAGTCTAACCGAAAGGATATTAGATACCGGTTAAAGTTCTGCTAAATTACCAGAGAAATAAAGGTTAGGTCTACCTTTCTTTTCAGAGGATATATTTTTAATTGTAGCTATTAATTTTGTTATTATTTTTATGTTATTTTACCAAAGACGTAGAAAAATTAAGTTTGTTTTAATGAAATTTATTGATCACGTTTTATTTTCAATTCTGGTGGGATTATTATTGCTTAGGCCTACTTTTTTTTTTCAAAGGATATGTTTTTAATTATAGCTGTTAATTTTGTTGTTATTTTTATTTGTTGCTTTACTAGAGACGTAGAAAAAGTCTGTTACAATAAAATTTATTGATCACGTTTTATTTCCAATTCTGGTGTGATTATTATTGCTTAACCTCATCCCACTTTGTTAACTACCTAAGCCTACACTACAAGTACCGGTACACGTAAGTTACTCCATTAATTCATATTTCCATTATTATTGTTGTAAAGGAAAATGCAAATTAATATTTATTGGTTTCATAGTTCATTATCGCTATAATCTTGAATGAGTGAAGCTATTATAGTAAATTTCAGTTCGTTTTGCACAAACAAAAATTATATTAACTTATTTCTTGCAGGTATCTTCGAGTTTATGGTGGAATTTAATATACTTCATTAAAATAATAAATTAACTTTATGCATTTAATATTTCAATAATGGAAGGAAGGTGTTAATTTTTCCAAAAGAACACAACGAAAGTGTAACATACTTTGTCGTCTGCTAGGAGAGAGATCTGCGATGATGAGGCGATAGTAGCGATCCTAGAGGTGGGCAACTACCCCTGTTTGCTTTTTTTTTTTACTACATATTGAGCTTCGCGACTGTATATAGGAGACTGTGATACCGCAGTCTTATATACAGTCACGAAGCTTGAGTTTATGAGGGTACTAGGAACAATAGACTGTGCAAGTACTATGTCGCATTGTCTGTAATGAGGAGATAATAGCGATCCTAGTGGTTAGCAACTATCTATGGATGCATATTTACTTCGTATTGAGCTTCGTAACTGTATATACTAGACTGTGGCGATATTTTGATTTGCTGCACGTTTGCTACAGCGCTGCTGCAGTGGCGGTGAAGCAAATGTCTTGCTCACTACCGTCTGTATCTTTAAACTGCCTGCTCTATGCTAACCTTTCCGCGTAGCCAGTCACATCATAGATGGCAGCACCGAACACCGCAAGTCAACTATGTATATCTATACGTTCCACATAAGTATTGTGTGTTTTAGCCCTTAATTAGATCATATTGAAGTATATAAACTTTACGTAGATGCAAAATCTTACCTGGTAAATATAATAAAGATTCCTGAAGACCAAGAACCCCAGTTTATAACTTGAGAATCTTTCTGGACGAAGGTTTTGAATGGCAAACGGAACGGGACACTTTTTGCGTTCTTCTGTTTCCTATGTTAGTTAGCAAAGGTCTAACAAATTTCAGTACCAGTAACTCACTGATTATCTGTTGCTGATTTTGCTCCCCACACATCAGCAATTTGCACTGCGTTAATGGCAAAGTGACGTAAGTAGAAATAGTTTGCACTAAGCAGCTGGACTTTTTACAATAAGGCACAGCAGCTTCAACAAATTCCTGCAGGTGTTTGATTAAACCTACAGCACGGTTTAGGATACTTAAGTCTTCCTCTGTCCTGGTGACGAATTATGTCCATTAATGGTGTCGATACCTTAGGCATGGAAATATTGCTGATGCACATGTCGCAATTCACTCTTTCTTCTATCACTCGCACTAAATATCCACATACCAGAGCTTGTGAAACTGTTTGTAAATTAATATCTATCCTACAATCAGGAAGTCGAAATTTGTCCAGAATACACAATACATGATCAGGAAGAATTTGGTCGGAACAATGATTTACGTCCCCATTGACAGAACTGTTGCCTTCTGAGTTTATGGCTGTCCCACAATAATCACATATATTGTTGGCGACATTTGCAGATTTCGAAGGTATCAAGAGCCCAGATTTGACAATTCTCTTGATTGCGAATGCTGCCGTACATGCGTCAGTCATGTCATTGCTTCCACCACCCATTCTGACAGCACTAAATAAAGCTTCCACAGGATCACTAGAGAATCTTCTGGTGAGGACATAAAAAAACCATTGTCAAGAAGGTGGACTACACACTGAACCGTGGAATTAGCCGTAAACAAAAGAGCTTCAGCCGTTTCTTTTGTTAGTCCTTGCAGACTGGCTCGTTTAGATTCAATTTGAATTTTCTCTATATAGTGACAGAAATCTTCTTTCAACCATTGTAGTCTTTCTTCATTTGCTGCATAGAAATGCATAGAATCAGGATTGTTTTGCCGTAGATGTTGAGTTTTATCACTTACATCATGCACTGTAAAAAAATTTATACATGCATTTCATTAAATTTATTGTTGAAGTGGCGTCTGCAAAATTCAAATTAGTGACAAATCGATTGTGATTGTCCTTCATGAACTCTATTGTGGCGGTCACCGCAGGGGAGAAAATCTGAATGGCAGAAAGAACATTCATCTTCTCGAAAGAGGTCGGTTCTAAATGTTTTCTTGTCAAATATCGAACAGGCTTAACAGTCAAATCTTTCTGTAGACGATAAATTTCCTTCAAGTATTTTGAACTTATTCTCCCTTTGCCATCAGCCATTTCCCTATCCAGAAATTGCGACCTCACATTTTTTATGATGTGACAATAATCGAAACTTAGAAAAAGTTGTCTCTGCGGATGGCAGGGATGTGGAACAGAAGTTCGGAGATCACCATTACCAAAATGTTTAAACATAGAATAGTTGGTTCTATGGTTATCTGTCACTAATCTTAAGACATGAAAGCCACAGTCTTCTACAGCTCTGATTACTTTTTCAGTCAATAGAAAAAGATCAGGGCCCTGTAAACTCCTCACAAGAAAATGAGCTGCTGGGATGCTCTACTTGGTTGAGAGTCCAGTCACGACAAAACAGAGTAATTTGTTTGCTAAAGTAGGATTAAGGCCAATACATTCATCATAAACCCCCTCAGCATTGACAACTCCGAAAAACTTATCACTCGCTCTATCATATAGCAACCTTTCTTTGATTGCCATTTCATCGGCTATTATAGATACTATCTTTTCCATTGGTTGGAGACTTTCACATTCAGCCCTAAGTCTGCATTTAATCAGTGGCGAAATTCCAGCATCGCAATCAGTATTTCCTATATACCTGTCTAAAGTTGAGAGCGAAGGAGCTGACAATAATTTGGAATTTCGGGCGTGTTCATAACCCTTTGGGGATATTGATCTCCATGCTATACAATAGCGAATTCTCAACTCTGACCATTCCGGTTTTTTTCGTCCAAAATTATTTAATTGATCCATTAGATATACGGCTTTGATATCCTTTTTGCCCGCAGCATCTTTCAGAGTCATGACCTTATTCATTTCAATGTGACTATCTGACTTTTTTTTTTTTTTCCATTTTGAACATCATTTTCCAATTCCATAATTTTCTTTTGTAGCCTCAGAATTTTGGAACGAAGCCTATTAATTTCTTTCGTTTGATACTGACTTGCACTATTTCTTGTATCAATAATGTCTACTTGCATGGCTACGTCACATTTAGTGTTTGTAACTTCATCTTGGATATCGATTCTTGTGTCGTGAGAGATAGTTTCTGAAATAATCAAAGAGCGTACTTAAATTAAGAAATTCATACTTTTGTATTTAGGATTTTACATAAAATGAACATTTTTTTTAAATATTAAATAGGCCTACATACCGTAGTCTATGTCGATGCGAATTTCGTTCTTTGCTCTGGAGACAGCAGGTTCCTTTCGCGATTTCTTCTCTCTTGGTTGTAGGTAACACAGGTAATTTGGAAATTTGCTTGGTATGGCACCAGGTTTTAAAATTTTCCTTGCACAATTTTCTCTATAGTCTTCTGTGCGAAAGTGGAGACTACAAACACGAGAATGGTCGGAGGGAATCCAACTACTACCCTTACACGCGCCTTGTCTAGAAATTGCCGAAAGCCACTTTTCTCGAAGTTCCTTAGCCGATGGTATCTCATGATATCGTATACCTTTAGACTGAGAACTTCGTTGATTCGACTTACATAATGGCACACAACAATTTACCATTTTCAAAAACCGAAAATAACACTAAAATAATGCATGCACAACCACGTGCAAGACATGTGCTATTAGTACTGATGCGGTGTTCACTAGTGTACTCTGACGGCAGATTGTAGAAATACTTCTGCACGCAACTTTCCATACAAAACTTAAGCATAGAGCAGGCAGTTTAAAGATACAGACGGTAGTGGCACTGCCATCGTGATCTAATCGTTGCTTACGAGATTACACAAGCTGGCGCATAGAGCTTGAAAAACGAGTCTGAAGTGGTTCCCTCGTAATGCCAATTCCGCCGCTCGGAGCGCTGTTCTGCCCTATATATTCATAGCAGAACACTTAAAAGACATTGACATTTGGGACATTTAAAGGACTCACCATTGCTTATTAAATGCTTCGTACAATATTTTATGGACAATAGACGTAATTTGCAAACTTCTACTCCTCAATTATATTACAATAAAAGGCTGTCATTCTTGATATTAAAACATATTACATATAAACTGAGGGACTGTCTGCTCTGTACTTCAGTTCATACACCAAACATTTCCGGAAATAAATTAACTTGACATCTTACATATACGCACTATAGCCTACCCTTTTCACCTAATATTATTAATATTGTTATTAAATAAGACATTGCAACTAATTAAGGTACTGCATTATTTTTAATTTCCTCGAATTCATAATTAAGCATTCGCAAGAAGGCGTGACTTCTCCCTCTCTTTTAAAAAAATACGAACGTCACAATAATTGAGAAGTATAATTATTACGCAATTTTTTCTTGCAGTGGTGAAAACATTTCTATAGGCCTACTGATTAATCTATTGAGCATAGTAATAGTAAATGCTGTAGTATTCTTTTCTGAAGCCAAGATTTTCGCAAGAACTGAAGTGCGACACATGTAAAGATGAGGAAATGTCCCTCTTTCTTTTGGGAAAACTTGTGAAGCACTACTGGACAATATTGCCAAAGATATTTCCAGTAAATACGAAGTGATTAGGAAACTTAATCAGAAGCCCCTAAATAGAAAAGTGCTGAAAGTGCAATAAACTGGGCCATTTCTTAATTACATATAGAACACTGGAACTGACTATCTACAAGGACCCTCGTGTTATAAATATTATGATTATTTCAGATTGTGATACAGTTATAAGCGTACATTCCTAAAATTTAAAAGTAACAATGAGGATGCCCTATGTTATAGGAAAGTTTTAAATGTGTACATTTAACTTTTTTTTATGAATGATTTCCTGATCAAGATTTTCATTAACTATGTGCCAAACTTTTTAAATGAAGAGTGCAGTAAGAAACTGTTGGACATCTGATCAGTATTTTAATCATGTGCTGGTTACAGTACATTAGATGTCTTCTTGAATATACCTGATGAGGTATGTATATGAAGTCTGTATCGTCAGTATTCAAGTAGCCTACTTATGTATGTAATTTTTATTATCTGTACAGAAAAAATTTAGCTTACGTGATAGTATGAAGTAATCTCTCACGAAATAACAAGGAAAAGAAAGGTGCTTAAATTTAAATATTGAAAACAGGATGATAAGAAGAAAATAATTGTTACTTCCTTTCAATTATTAATGAAACCTGGCCACTCACCATTCGCAGTTGATTTCTATGGTTACAGGACTATTCTTCATATTCTGTAGCTTTCAAATAATTTCTAAAATAAATATTACGCCGACTTAGCTCTTGTAAAACGAAATTTTCACTTTCACTTTCAACGGAACACTCACTTATATTCAGTTCTTGTATCTTGCAGTAAATTATCCATTTGTGATCATCTTTCCAATATAACCTCCCATTGAAACAACCACTTAAAATCATGAGCTAGAATTTATTATTTTAAAAACATTTCCACGTACATACTGTTATAATTGTTATGAACCACAATACAAAAGACAGCACTGTGAAATTGAATTAATTTACCAAGATCAACATCAATACCGGTAGTATAAAATCACATATAGGCTTAGGCTATATTATTTCATTACTTTATGGTCTTAATTAGAAGAATTAATTTTGAAGAATTTACAAATATGCTGAAATAATTTATGACACCTCTTATAGAAATGTAAAAATATGTATGCACATTTTGAAACAATGGGTATAGCACCACTTGAAAATGTTGAGCACTTTAACAGTAACTTGTAAATTGTTCCATCACGTTGTCTATAGTGTTCATTTAATGTAGCACTTTTAGAATGAACGTGGTCCACATACATAAGAAGAAATGACGATGGAATGAGTCGAAGACATACAGTTTTCTTTAATTTTTAGCAAATGATGAAGTTGAATATATACTGTTACTTCATATCCTAACATAAGTAGAGTTGCCACCATAGATGTAACACCTCCGTAACACCTGAAATGAATATAAAATAAATTAATGTATTAGTAATGATACAAGAATAAAAAGAAATTAGGCTAGACATAACCTCACAAAATTACAAACACATGCTAAAAAAAAAACTTTACGTATCCGTATATAATAAAACTAGATATTCTAGATATAATTTGATTCACACGATAATCACCTCAGCCTATTTCGCAGCAGCCATTAGTTACCAGTTTGAGGTGCATTACCTAATCTCATACTAACCTTGTTAAGTTCTCTTACCTAATTCACTGATAATTACGTAACAATACACAGGTCTAAAATACAGACAAAAACACATTAATTACCTAATAAGTACAGCATGAAAATAATTCATTACTTTTGTCGGTATTTTCTAAAAGAGAAAGGGAAAACAGTAACAACATTATCTTCAATGTTTACATCACGTCGTTCACATTTTCATTAGGCCTATATCAGTAATGCTTGGTAAGTGAAACAATAAATGAAATTATTTTACATTTCGGGTCACATCATTCGAGAGTCGGAAAATGCAATTCGCCACTTTTAACATAGCATTGCTTGTTATATGAGAGAACTTTGACATTTACCTTAACCTATAAATATACGACCTGTTGGTACAGAGTTCTTCACATAGCAAAACACATACAATTTTCGAATATAACTTAGCTGAACAAACTTCAAATAACACTGTAATATGCTTGGCATATTTGTAATATTCGTACTCAATGAGTAATGCACAATTAATCGAACTATTTTCACGATGCACAATGCTTTGTAATGGTACTATTCGTCATTTCATAGGGCAGAGAGGCGAACCTAGCGGCAGAAATTGTCATGACTCACAGAGACCTACTCTCGATCGTGCTATGCGCCAGCTTGTGTAATCACGTAAGCAACGGATCTAATACAGGCCGTAAGGCAGACCACGTGACTCGCTTAACAACTGATCGCGAAAGGCGGTCTTTCAACCATATGAATTAGTTGCAGTGCATGAAGAATAACATATATTTCTCTGAAATGCAGTGTAATTGCGTCAGTAAAATTTTAAACAGTGATTGTGAGACACTTGAGACACAATTTACTTGCAATTTAAGGTATAATATTATTTTTGGTGTGAAAATTACGTTGTTGCAGGCAAAGTTCGTATGTGTAATACCTGCATTTATTTCGATTAAATATTGCGCCCTAATGTGGTTAAGTGAAATTTTGGTCTTATAAACAGTAGGCTAAATTTGTGTAATAATATATACGTGAAAGTGAAACATTGACTTGCATGTAAAGTAAGTTGTGATTGGGCCTAAGTGCAGCGTTACCGATGTTACTCTTGTCTAATCCATTATTGCTAGTTTACCGTATTTGTCTTATTAAATTTAAATTATTGCGCCCTTTTTATTTGTGAATAACCTACATTATACGAGTAAATAATACGACGTTTGATAATATACACAATTTGAACTAAAAACGAGATACATATAGTTAGTATATTACGAAAAATTATACCCTATAGTTTTCATTACTGTTACAGTATCTAGAATTGTAATTAGTTGAAATAAAGCACTCATGCTTCATTACGAAATTCTTGCACATTCATTTATGCACGTTTCAACAATTTTCAGTTGCATCGCACGCATATTTTAATGTGTTGAAGTTATAGGTTATGTTTATTCTATCAGTACTTGCCTTATTTCCATATTCGCAATTATGCGTTATAATTAAGCATAACGCTACGTATAACTCATAAATGCAATTTGTCTACACTTCAATTGTATTTATTCGTTTCAGACGGTACTCCAGTCTGAAGTCTGATTAGTTTAATATGTTACTAGGGCTAAACTAGCGCTGAGGTAGTTCCCTTCGTATTCATACATCTTGCATATACAAATTAGTTCGGTTCGTTCAGGATTTTAATATGCCTTGCTTATAGGATCAAATGCATCTCCACAAAAAATAAATTCAACTGTTTTCAGTTCAGAAATTACCGGAACTATACCTCAGCGCTACTAAGTAATATAACGTATGTACATTTCATAGGAGGGACTGTGGTGAATTTTCTACCTATACGTAAGGACGGTAACCGTGTTCTGAAGTTTATCCTAAAAATATATTCTTCTTTATTAAATCTCAAAACAGTTTTCGTTCTCAACTTAAGCCTAAAATGTTGACGCAGATAGGTTATGTTAACATGGTAAATTCTCTTCACATAAAAATAACAGTTTTATTTATTATTCCTGCCACATTATGCAACACATAAATGGAACTTATGCACATATTACATTGAATAAAAATTTAATTGTATTTATTTGTTCCCTACTATACTGGGTTGTAATGAATTGTATTTATCTAACCTACCAGATTAACACACAACTGTACATACACTAATTTCATAGGAGGGACTGTGGTAAATTTTGTACCTACAAGTAAGGAAGGTAGATGTGCTAAATTAAAATCACAATATAAATAATTCTTCTTTATTAAATCTCAAAATAGCTTACATTCCAAACTTAAAATGTTGATGCAACCAGGTTATGTTAACATGTAAAACTCCGTTCACATTAAAATAACACAGTTTTGTAATTATTTCTGCAACATATTATGCAATAAGAAGTGTGAAGGGATCGTATATACACATTACACTAAATAAAATTGAGCGCCGACACGCTATAAAGTAATATATTTCACTCAGCTCCGTATACTCAAATAGAAAAGCCCGACTCATCGAGTGACGTCACACAACCTGCATTACGGCCTGGTCTAGATCACGATGGCAGTGGTAGTGGTCTTGCTGCAGCGTTTTACGTCTTGCTTAAAAAAAAAAAAAAAACCCCGCACGGACTGTCATTCGACATATCGAAGTATTGACGTTGCTATCTTCGTTACTGTTTATGTTTACAAATTTATCTCGTGACGCGTGGTTTTGTGCTGTGGAGGGAAGATTTGGAGTTTTTGTGAGCGCGATGATTCGCATTCGATAAACAGAGACAAATCTGCAGTGTTGAGATAAATTGTTGGCAGTGAGGAAACCTTTAAACTTTTCCTTAAGTGTAATTTTTAAATTAGTAAGGGATAATGTTAATTTTACCGTAAGTTTTGTGAAATGCTGATGATGTTTATTTATGTGAAGATGTTGAAATTCGGCATGGTCTGTCACCAAAAATACATCTAAAGCGTGAAAAGTGTAAAGCAAATGCTTTTGCATAGTCTTTTTGTGATACCAGTATTAATTTTAAGTTTGTGTATACCATGATGTTTATTGGGAAAGGACTGGATGCTGGAAAAAAGTTCTGTGCAATATTAGATTTGCCACTACCACGTGCAAGATTTAAAAATTACAAGAATCGTTTCTGGGACTCCCTGGCATCGGATGATACAAGAAACATTATGCATGGCACACGGAGTGTGACACGTAACGCTGCAACACTCCTGTTCACATAGGGTAATGTTGTTTTTATCCCAATCTAGTAAGTCATTGAGTACGGAGTCGTCAGATAATGAATATCTTCTACTATTGTCAATAATCAAAAGGCGAGGAAAAAAGGGTCCAAGACGTTGAAAACATGGTGCATATAGTGTTTTATCGGTAGAGTTAGCACAGCATCCAGACAAATTCGCAGAATATTGTAGAATGTTTCGAAGTCCTGGACGCAGCAGTTAACTGTAAATTGAAAACTGCAGATATCATTTTAAGTGTGGACGCATTCTTCGCAACTTACTGAAAACAAGAGAAGGAAAAATGTGCCAAACTGCAGTGGAAAGTATTCAAGACTTTGATGCCACAGTAGTTCGAAAAAATTTTCGAATATCGTATGATGGCCGACCTACAGATGAAGGTGTGTATTATTTCTTGAAGCCCAGTGTAACTCTTCCTTGGCATTAGCGTAATAAGTATTATTTTTAGTGTCAATTAATTCTTAGTGACAGTAAAATATATTGTGGAGTAGAAAACTTATATTTAAGTGTAGACCTATTCTTAAATAGGCTAAATGAATGAATGAGTGAGTGAGAATAAATGAATATTTTCCCGAGCAATTCTCTTTCAGTTTATCTTTTACTTCTGCGGGTATCTCCACCCAAATTTTATTTATGATATTCTTCTTTGAATAGTCTGCTCCTGTAGAATCGTAAAAACTGGGTACCTCTCCACCACACCTAAAAACTCAATATTAAATTTTTGGTCGTCACTCATGATCAGAAAGTGTACACTGAGAACTGAACTCTGGACTGGGTAATTTCCGAGAAGACACTGGTCTTTTACAAGGTAGCCTATGTGACAAGTTTAGTGGGTTAGTTGAGGCACTGCCATCGTGATGTAGACCACGATGGCAGTGGTTGAGGGGACATCTAAGTGACGTGAGACTGAAGAATATGTGAAAAGATTTCAAAGATCTTAAATCATGGAAATCACTTAGATATCCTCTCAACTAACTCACTAACTTTGTAAAAGATTGGTGTTTTCTCGGAAATTACCCTGGACTGTAGTGATCAGGTTGAATGAAGCATGACACAAAGAATCCGCATGTTTTATCTTGTCTATGTTGCAAGGCACTTGCATTATCTGGTGTGAATAGCAGCATGCAAAGGTGTCCATTCATTCTTCTTTGATGCATGGGTCATGTTCCGTGCGTACTGCTGCATGTGTCTGTGTTGTTGAGTGTGTAATGTGCCTAAAGGTTACACTGGGCAACACTGAAAATGCTTCAGAAATTAAAGCACTGTAATCCATTTTGATTAAATTTGGGTCATTTACGTTGTGACAGCTGTGTTCTGTCCTTAAATATTGCACAAAATCAGAGTTTGTAGTAGTTTTATCGCCCTTGACTGAGGAGACTTGTCTCACAACTAACAACACCACCTTCACAGTACCATGCTGTCGCTATTGAAGTTCTTGTGGGTGAAAAGGCTTTTTCTGTACCTACTGTGTTCCCTTGTTTTGTTTTGTTCAGTTTTGCAGTCATAGTCGTGGTGAGATCTCATGTGATTTTCTGTTAGCAATATTTTTGTCTGCTCTTCTTAAATAAGATTATGGTGCTTAAATGTGTAAATGAGGAGCATCGTTTCAAATCATATTATGTCCAAAAAACAAAATTTTATAGGAATAACGAAAAATTGATTACCGGTACTCCTAATCCGAGTAATTTTTCACAAAATGAAAAAAGTGAAGTTATTATGCTTGAGGCGTAGCTACTTCAAGGAACTTGAAAAAATGAAATCACTTTTCATTTGTGTTCTTCAAATTGAAGGAAAATGTGTTGGACATAATACGTTTTGATCCAATAATTGTACAGATGTTAGTAGTCCTAATTAAAAAATTCTTAATTAGGCAAATACATAAAATAACCAATCATTATTGTTATTATTAAAGAATAACATTATTTGTTAATATAAAATTACAATTTCCACATTAAACATTTTGATATACAGAGTGTTCAGAACTTCTTCCTGCTGTCAAATGTCTTTAACAGATAAATGAACGCATAAAAACTATTATTATTGTTATTATTAAATAAAACATTATTTTATTAATAAAAAAATAAATATATACATTAAACAAATTTTATGTAGGCCTACAGGGTGTTCATAAAATCCATCCAGCTGGATTCATAGTGTTTGATTCTTTTTCACATTTTTTCGAATCATTCTTCTTCTTCTAAGCAGCCACAAGTAGCCATCATCCTCATTGCCAGTTACCACAGTAACTGCGTCGATAATGTTACCATAGAAATCTAAAGCTTCACACAATTGAAATAAGCGGCTTTTTTTAACTATTCCTTTCTGCCTTAAATTACTGTAGGTCATAGAAAGAAATGAAACAGTAATTTTACATTTTAAAAATTCGAGGGTAGATATTTTCAGCCCAGTTCCCTTCTCCGACATCAACCCCATGCCTATGAATTGGTAAATACCCTGATGCGTAAGAATGAGGTGAAGACCTGAAGATTTGAATGTTGACTTAGTATTGTATTAAATTAAATGAAAATTATAGGATTTCTACATTCATTAAATTATTTCCGGGGTGCGATAAATGTTTGTAGTGGTCTCATAATCCCTGCATTCTTCATTAAAATCTATTTTTTACGCACCTTGCCCCAGATTTCAGTTTATGTGCATGGTTTGTTTGCTTTTGCTTCTTTCGGCGTCATCCTGAACTGTCACCTACAATAGTTTCTTGTTCCATAATGGAAACAACTTCCATTTTACACACAGGTCACGAGAAAAAGACTGTGTTGTCCGTATTGAATGTGTAGCATTGTCGAAAAAAGTGGGCCAGATTGTAAGTATAACTAACATAAGAAAGTAATTAATTAATTTCATTTATACCAATTCTATAACATGAATATTGGACGTAATACGATATGAAACAGACTGAATACGATTTGAAACAACCGCTAGTTTTAAGCAGTCATTTACACTGTTAGTGAATATGATTTGATACAATCAGAGTTCACAGCGTGAAAGAGCGCACCCGAAACTATGCGAAAATGTATCAAACTCAATTTTGTCCACCAGTGGACTTAATACGATTTGAAATGATGCTCCTCAAATAGTGTGGACAATTCTTGGTACGTTTGTGGTGAAACATTACCCCAGTCAGAAAGAAAGCATACAATCTGTATTTTGGTTGTAGCGTAGAGGATAATGACAAAAAGTGGGCACCACACATTTGCTGTAATACTTGTTTTACCAACTTGTGGAAGTGAAAAAATCTAAAATGTCATTTATGCCCTATGCAGTCCTCATGATATGGGGAGAGACAATGGATCGTATAAGAAATTGATAATTTTAGTTTTGCATTCTAATTCAAGGCCTTTCCAGAAAGAAAAAGATTTTTAATTGTACCAATATACGATCAGCTAGTCATGACCTTTCTAATACTACCCCATTGATACATCCAACGAGGAACACGAGGCAGAAAAACTTGATGCTGCTATGCCATATTAACTTATGTGGTTCGTCAGCATCCCAAGATCCTAACTTTACAACTGATATCATCATCATCATCCTTAGCTCGACAACCCATCATGGGTCCTGGCTGTCCATAGGAGTTTCCGCCATCATCCCTATTTCTAGCAACACTCATCCAGTTTTTAACTCCAATAGTTCTGGCATCCTCCCTGATGCCATCTTCCATCTGACCTTTGGTCTTCCTCTTCGTCTACTTCCCCCTGGTTCATATCGGAGGACTCTGATGGCTGGTCTCGAGTCCTCTAATCTCATTATATGACCAGCCCATCTCAGGCGTCCCATTTTTATAAAAGATGTTATATTGGGTTCACTGAAGAGTTCATATAATTCATGATTATACCGGGCTCTCCATTCGTTATCTACATTGACTGGCCCAAAGATCGACCTTAAAACCTTCTGTTCAAAAATGTTTAATCTATGTATATCCTTTTTAGTCAATGTCCAGGCTTCTGAGGCATAAGTGAGGACTGGTTTATCCTAATTTTGCTTTGTGGGGTTAATATTTTAGATCTAATATGTCTCACGAGACCATAGTAGCATCTATTAGCGAGGAAGATCCTTTTACCAATTTCAAGACTCATATCATTATCTTGACTAACTATAGAGCCCAAATAACTAAAATTAGTTACTCGATCAAATTTATAGTTTCCAATCTCCAAGAAATCATCTGCACCACAAGCTCTATTTGGGTTAGATATCATGTACTTGGTCTTCTTTTCATTCACTTGTAGTCCCATCCTCTTTGCTGCGTCCAGTAGAGAGTTAAATGCATCTTCCAGTGCTGTTCTTGTTCTAGCAACAATGTCGATGTCATCTGCATAGGCTAGGAGTTGTACTGATTTATAATAAATCGTATTCGTTGTTTGTATTTCTGAATCTCTTATAACCTTTTCCAGTGCAATGTTGAACAGCATGCACGCCAGTGCATCCCCTTGTCTTAGTCCACTGGTTGCTTCAAACTCATCTGTGAGGGTATTCTGAATTTTGACGTTTCACATTGTGTTTTTCATCGTCATCTGAACTAGCCTGATCAATTTAGATGGGATCTTTAGCTCATACATAGCTGAATATAGTTGTCTGTTAATAGAGTCATACGCTGCCTTAAAGTCGACAAATAGATGATGTGTGGTTATATTATATTCGTTTGTTTTTTGTAGAATTTGTCTAAGTGTAAATATCTGTTCCACTGTGGATCTATTTGGCCGGAACCCACCCTGATAGTTGCCTAACACTTTTTCAGAGTATTTAGAGAGACGGCAGAATAGCACATTGGAGAAAATCTTATAAATTATATTCAGTAGGCTAATACCCCTGTAGTTGGGACAAACCATGGGGTCTCCTTTTTTGAGTATGGGGCATATGACACTATAGTTCCATGACTGTGGCATAGTTTCATCAATCCAAATGTGTGTCATTAACTCATTTATTTGTTTCTCAAGTTCTTGACCTCCCTGTTTGAGTAGCTCTGCCTGTATATTATCCATTCCAGGAGCTTTCCCATTCTTTAGTTTTCCTATTGCCTCCTGAATATCCTCCAACGTTGGTGGATATAATTCTAGACTGTTCCCTCTGTCCTCCAGGGAATTGCTGACGTGATCATTATTTAGTTCTTCAGAGGTCAGTAGGTTGATAAAATGTCTTCGCCATCTGTTTAGAATGCTATCTTTCCCCGCCAGTATATTCCCCTCTTCATCCTTGCACATGGTGATTCTTGGTTTAAAATCTCTTCTATTGTGATTTATTTCTCCATAGAATAGTCTGATATCATTCCTTGTTCTAAGGTGCTCCAGCTCTTCCATCTTATGGTTGAGATAGTCTCTTTTCTTCTTTCTATGTAGCTTCTTTTCAACTTTCCTGGCCTCCCGATATTCCTCTCAGACTGTCCTCGTAAATTTTCTACTATGCATGTTTCGGTATTTCCTGTTTTTCTCATCTGTCACTGCTCTACAATCATCATCAAACCAATCATCTTAGTTATTACTTCTATTATCTTGCCTGCCCAGTATTTGGTCCGCCGTTTCCTTGATCTTAAATGACAGCTGTGCCCAGCTTTCTTCTACTGTTGATGGTGTGTTCGGTTCTAGTTCAGGGCTCTTTAAGCATTCATCTAATTTATTTATGTATAGGGAGGCAATGTCAGGATCCTTGAGTCTATCACTATTAAATCTCTTATTTATTCTGACACCCTTATCCTTCCTCATGTTCGAGAGTCTAGATCTCACTCGGGATAGCACTAAATAGTGATCAGAATCTATATTTGCTCCCCTGAATGATCTCACATCCATCAGATTAGTTGCATGTCTTTTATCAACAAGTACATGGTCTATCTGATTAAAATGTACCTTATCTGGTGAGCCCCATGTGGCTAGGTGAATATTCTTATGTTTAAACTGCGTGGATCCTATCACCAAATCGTGGGATGCGGCAAAGCTAATGAACCTTTCTCCGTTATCATTGGTAATGTCATGTAATCCATTCCTACCTACCACTTCTCTATATATTTCTTCCTTTCCCACTTGTGCATTTGCGTCACCAATAACCATTTTGATATCATGTTTTGGGCATTTATTGAATATTTCTGTTAAGGACTGATAAAAGTTTTCTTTTTCCTGTTCATCCTTTTTACAACTAATATATCTTCATCAAATTCCCATATAATCTCTCAACATGAATTAGGCCTAAAGACCTTTTGAGGGACCTGGAATTTTTAAAGATCAAAGTAGAGCTGCTGGGATCCAGACCCCAACATTGGAAGGTTCTAGCTGAAGATATCAAGATATTCGAGTTCCGTACTCATCAGAAGTCCCTTGAAGATTATTTTTCTGTGGAGAATAATATAGTGTTTTGCACAACTGTATCTGGCCTTGTTACAAAACTGCATAGGCCTAATCCCGAAGAGTGACAGTTGTTCATAGACACTTCAAAACTAAGTCTAAAAGCTGTTTTGCTTCATAATGGAAATGAGTTGTCATCAATTCCAGTTGGTTATGCAGTGCACATATGAAAGAAATAGGCTATATGCCAACATGGCGAAACAGATAAAAAGCATAAATTACATTGAATACATCTGGCATATTTATGGTAAGTTTGAATTAGGCTAATAGCAATATTGCTTCGTCTACAGCTTGGTCTTTTTTATGTTAGTGGGATAGCCTTGATAAGACATTCCACTATTATGTTAAGAAAGACTGGCTACTCCGGGAATCTTGAGAATCATGAACAAAAACATTCACCATATTCCTGTGCTAGATTTCAGTAAGATTCTGCTTTCTTCATTACATAGGCCTACTATACTCGGTATAATGAGCTTCGTTAAAGGTTTGAACCAAAACAGAATTAATTAATTCAAATATTTTCGGTGTAAATTGCCACGAATAATTGAAAATAAAATAAAAGAGGGTATTTTTATTGTCCCTCAGATTCATGAACTCCTCCTTTGTACCACTGAGTCCTTTCATTACATCACCAAACACCACTTCTACTTCATGACATGTTTTGGTTGTTGAGTGTTATGAGTAATCACTTGCTCACTAATCAATACTCGATAGTGACATCACAAGAAAGCAGAAATCCAGATATTTACTTTGATTGGAACTATAGCATTGTGTTTCTGTTGTGTGAGCCAAGCAGTAAATAGTAAATCCAAAGTAATTAGTGTTTTAATTGTGCTGTCCAAATATGTAGGGAAGCAAAATTCTGATGATGAGGATCCTCCATTAAAAAGAATGTGTTTATTTAAAGAGGTGGGAAGATGTGTATAATTGGCTTGTGCACATGCGAAATAATCCCTCTGAAGCTCACAATGAACCAGAAATGGTCAAACAGTAGAAACAGATGCTCGCTTCACTGTGTTATTGAAATCAGAATTGCAAGTTTATGCCAATTCAAAACTGGACTATCAAACTTTTTGTAATGTTATAAAAAATAACGTGTTAATGTTAACAGATGGTAGATCTCCAGATAAATATCAACTCAGCATTAAGGTTCATAATTAACTTTATTAGTAAGATATTCATTTTATGAATAACCTTATTTAGTTTAATAAACAGCCCAGAAAATTTAAAATGTCAAAAATGCCTGTTTCCCGAATTTTTTCTTTAAAAAATTGGAAAATTTCGTAATTTTTGCAATACCCATTTGGCAACACTATTTATAAAACATGTTTTGTATTTTGAAAACCCCATGTCAACTTTATAGGCCTAATTTTCAACAGTCAAAAGATGAATCAACTCAAAATACAAGTTATAATATCATACTGTATTCACGAAATTTCTAATAATAAAAGATGGGAGAGTTTCAATGTACAACAAAATATAATTCCTGAGTATCCAAGGAAAACTGCAATTACATCCTTTTGATTATTCACAGGGCATGACTGTTTGCCAAAACACTTGAACGTATCGCTTTGTTTATCGTGTAGTCTTCAGAAACTTCAGCGATGTCCAGCCACTGTGTGTGAGAAATATTGGAGAGCAATTGGCTTTATTGCCAAGAACTTAGCATTATTTAACAACAACAAAAATAGGCTATATTAAAAAATGTGCACTATTTTATGACACTGTTTAAAACAAAAAATGTCTTTTTACTTTTTTAAGTAAAACTGCTTTTTCCCAGCCCTATACAACAATATGCAGCTAAATTAGACCAATTTATATACATTTTGTTGGATCACAGATAAGGACACAGTCAAGATCCAAGCCAGAGAGGTGCAAATGATCTGAGACTGAGAGAATAACACTGGGATTTGACTCGATCTTGAATAGGCTACATAAATATAAGTAAGACTTTTGTTCAGGGTTGAAGGTTGGGAACGTGTCATCAAAATAGGTTACTGAAAAAAAAAAAAATTTCTTGTATCTGTGGTACACTTTTCCAGAACTTCGTCTTCTATTTCTACTTTCTTCCTTTTTTCTTGAACCAGCTTTCGGAGCACACTGAACATGCACAACCCATTCAAGTGATCCTCTATCATTGTTGAGTGCAGCCCAATGTACTAAAACGAGTGCTCAGTAATAAGGTACTTGTAATACATGGTTGGGGCAAAGAAATGAGAAGAGTATGTTTTGTGGAAAAACATCATCACTTCTTTCACCATTGTCAGCTCCTCATATTCTTGTTCTTTGTTTTCTTCTCTCTCCAAAACTTGCAGTGAAGCTCTACCCCACTATCAAAATTTTTCAAATTATAAAAATCACAGAAACAATGCACTGTTTTGCGAAACTCTTTAACTGACATCTGCAACACAACAATAGGGTGAAATAATAGTGAAGAAAATATGACTAAATTGTCATTGTACAAATTTTTCTCCAATGAGGGTATCAAAGAACCTAGATAAAGAATTAGTAGTGATTTTTTCCAAAAGCCATCATTTGGGATGCCGGAGGATTTGAATGATGATTTGAATTCTCGGCCTTTGAAGTTCAGTGCCACTAGTTTGAGCTACAGTATTGGCAGATGACAAAATACCCTGGCATAAAACATCTGCTGCTTCACGATGTCCTTTTACAATGGTTAAAGTTCATTGTATGTGGTCCACACACTGTAACATATTCAGATTTTTTTATTGTTAAATATTTGCTATGGGTTTTAGCTGATTGAAATCCTTTGCAATTAGACCCATAAACAAAATAATCCAGATTTTGTTGCAACACTATGTAGCTGGAAAGCAGTTTTCCAAGTCCTAGTTTTTCTAGTTCTCCATTATCTTTTTTGATAGCTTGTGCGATACTTACGAAATGTTAACATTTTTTTATTGTTTTCGAATTTGTTATGCAAGCTTTATAAATATATACATTGAACCAAAATGAAATATTCAGTTTCATGAAAATAAAATTATTCCAATTGGAATAATTTTTTAATGTGGTAATACTTTTATACTTCTGAGACTAACAAGTCTCACATAAGGCTGGAATGTTGTGTACATACAAGGGTGCACCCAAAAGTAACCGGAATCGAACTGTTGTGCATGCATGCTTTGTAGTTACGAATTGTGCTGGTAGGTGGTGTTAGTTTGGGTTCCCCCGCGACCATTAGTGAGCTGGGGTCAGTCTGAGTTAAGTGGTTTGTTTGTGGTACTGCGTTGTTTGCGTTCCTGTTTCAACCGTTTGGTGATTAGTGAGATGGCCGACCACAAGGAACAAAGAGTGTGTGTGAAATTTTGTTTTCTGCTAGGGAAAACTGCAGCCGAGACCATTGGGATGCTTTGGTAAGCCTTTAATGATGATGCTTTGGGGAAATCACAGGTCTGCGAGTGGTTTTCCGATTTCAAATCTGGCAACATGTCAACTGAAGATGCTGGGTAACTTTCGGTGTTGGACCCTGGACTCATTTCACCGGCATTATCACCTTCATCTCATACCTTACCTCTTAGGGAGAAATCATGAGTGCCACAAAATATTATTATGAAAATTATTGATGGTAACTTAATACCTTTTTATTTTTTCAACTATTTTTTGTGGCCACAAATCAACATGACATTTAAGGGCCCATTTTCTAAGAAATTCTTAGCATCTACTACTGCTGCTTTATACCATTGATTCGAGACATGGTTTTTACAGGCTTTATACATGATTTGGTATTGAGTGAATGGCTGTGATGAAGGACCCAAACAGAGGCGGCACTATATAAAGGGCTGCTGTCTAGGGCCTCGTGCCTGGAAAGGCTGTGCAACTACGAGTATTTGAAATTTGATTTTTCATTCAGATACCTATGTTTCCTTTTATTTACGTGTTATTTCTTCCTTTGTTTCCACATTCTTATTTATTTTCATCCTTAATGTAATATAATAATAATTGACATCAGAGTCTAACTTTCAAAGTGCAGTCAACAATGTATTCATTCCATCCTTTCTTCTCACTCGATCGGCTTTCTTGGAACTCGTATTTTCGTTCCTCCCACTCCACGTGCACATTCGATCTACAGTGAGAAAATATTATAAATAATGATACAAATGAAATATTATTAAATTAAATTTGAAATATTCGAAACATGTTATGCAACGCCAATAACTGTCTATTTTCTTGAATTATAAAGTTTGTAAATATTCCATTACCTAATAATGAATATAAAATTACCTCACATTGTCACTCAGTATAAATTCTAATGAGCCATATTTATGTTACAAGCAGTACCACAGTTAACATCTGACTGACAAGTAAGGTTCGTTCTTGTTACGGTACAGAGCCACTGTTGTTTGTTCAGTTATATTTTCCCAAGAGAGTTATATACTTTTTTAAGTTTACTATGTTATGTTTTCGTTGCAATGTCTAGGAGAGAACGCGACAGAGCCATAAAATTCGAATCAGACCATTTAAAAAGGCAAAAACGGGCAGTGACAAAGCAGTTGAGGAAGCAGTTATGTGGTTCAATGTTAAAATATATTAAGATCGATGAAACAGTGCCCATAACTGAGCATTCTGCGAGAAGTGATAATTTTACTCTTCAGGAACTCCCCAATTCTACAAATAAATGTGAGTACAATCAATCTAATGAAAATAATATAAACAGTGACACTGGTGGTGCGTCTTCTAATGAAAACGTTAATGCAACAGGCTCAATTAGTTAAATATGCACTTTTGATAGCGCTGACCCTGGCAATTGGCCACATCCAATTCAGGATAAGAAAAGGCTGCAAATTGTCAAAAAAAAAAAACTCGTTCGAGAAGAAAATGCTGTGTTTCCATTGGACGTCAATAAGAGACACTTTTCACCTGTCCATTATTATAGGATTTTAAGCAATAAAGAAAAACAGGATCGATGTTGGCTTGTAGCCTATAGATAGAGTATATTGTTTTGCTTGTCGACTTTTTTCGATCTCAGTGACAGCATTATCTTCTCAGGGGTGCAACGACTTGAAAAACCTTAGTACTCGTCAAAAATTCCATGAAAATAGTCCAGACTATTCAGATGTAATTCAAGATTTCAGTTCAGTGGAAAGTAGAAACATGAAATGAGTTTTGATTTCGTATGCAGACATTTCAGTTCATTTCAAAAATATAACCTACTAGGTTACTGTGATCAAACATTTTATACTATTGTATTAGTATTATATTATATATTATATTATATACTTACTTACAAATGGCTTTTAAGGAACCCGAAGGTTCATTGCTGCCCTCACATAAGCCCGCCATCAGCCCCTATCCTGTGCAAGATTCATCCAGTCTCTATCATCATATCCCACCTCCCTCAAATACATTGTAATATTATCCTCCCATCTACGTCTCGGCCTCCCCAAAGGTCTTTTTCCCTCCGGTCTCCCAACTAACAATTATATTATATTATATTATATTATATACTTCTCACATATTGGCAAATGAACAAACAGGCTTCAGAACAAACAGATCTACTAATCAACAGGTCACAAAATTAAGCCAACATAATAAAGGATGCACTTAACAGAAAACATTCTTAACAGCAATTTTCGTTGACTTCAGTACTGCTTATGATTCTGTATGGAAGGAACGACTACTCCAAAAACTCCTCGGAGCTGGTGTAAACTCCAAAATGCTCCATTGGATAGAAGCCTTTATCCGTGAAAGAGCCTGCAAAGTCAATTATAATAACCACCTATCAAACTCCAAACTACTTCACACTGGTGTTCCACAAGGTGCTGCAACTAGCTGCACATTATTCAGCATCTATGTCAACTATCTGATTTTGGAACTCAACAAAATTACAGGAGTGAAATGTCTCATGTATACAGATGATTTAGTATTTTGGGTGGAAACTCCGAAATTGAAAGCCAAAATTAAAACTGAACAAGCTCTGAATGCAGGTCTTATTAAACTCAAAAATAGGTGCTCTCAAAATAATAAGACAAAATTTCAAACTTTCTTGTTAGCTCACCAAACCCTTCACCCAGAACTAATATACAAATACAATCACCTTACCCAAACAGATATGTCTACTTACCTTGGAGTCACCTTTGATAATAAATTAATCTGGAAACAACAGCTGATAGAACAGTTTATAAAATGTTTGACTATTTTGAAACAGCTAGCTGGAAGTACATGGGGATCCAAAAGGCAAACACTAATAACAACCTACAAGATGTATATTGAGCCTAGTCTTCTATACTGCTGCGAACCTCTAGTCACTGCACCAAAAACTACACTAAACCCACTTGTCAAAGTACAAAACCAGGCACTCAGACTTATCACAGGAGGAGTGAAATCTACTCCCATTAACTATATGCTTTACCTCACAGACATTAAACCTCTTGTAACAACAATAGAAAAAAGAGCCATTATTCTTTATGAAAAACTGATCAGAAGTAATGATGACTATTGGTCCACATACCTTAACACAGAAAGGTATCTGAAAACACAACACGGATTCATCCAATATGCAGAGAAACTAAAAGAAGAACTCGATATACCCAATCTCCTTCAACTTCTAATGCTTCCACAAAACCCACTTCAGATAGATATAATCCAATCAGAAGTAGACCTCCTAGAACAAATCACCAAAAATCAACACAGTAAAGAAAATTTAAAACAATTGGCCCTTGAAACCGTCAACATCAGATATCCGGAAGACTATTGGATAAGAATTTATACCGATGGCTCAAAAACAGACCCTCAAGAAATGTAGGAGCTGGTATTTTAGTAATCTATTTTGCTTCTATCTCCCAGTTGGTTATAATCTATTTGCCTGTGATGGAGAAATTGAAGCTATACATGTTAACTTAAATCAACTTTTATTCCATATGGATAAATTCACAAATGCCGTCATCCTCTCGGACTCAAAAGCAGCCATTTTGTCCATAAATAAAACTGACCACCCCTACACAGAACAAATCAATAATTGTCAAAAAATACTTGCAACTTTAAAAGAACATGGCAAAACAGTTGTGTTACAATTGATCCCAGGACATTGTGATCTATATGGGAATGAACAGGCTGACACATTAGCTAAGAAGGGTGCCAATCTCAAAATAAACCCACGGAAACCTTTGTAATTTAGCTCAGTAAAACAATATATCAAGCAACTCCAAAATATAATCACCAACAAGAACTGGACATAAACATTTCGCAACAACGTAGGAAATTACTGAAGGATATATCTCCTGAACCCAGAAGACTAGCAGTTGCAAGCTTTCGTCTTAACACTAAACATGACATCCTGGGTAAACACCTCAATCATCTTGGCATCCTTCCATCAGCATCCTGCATTTTGTGCCATCAACAGGAAGACATGGATAGACAACATCTTACAAAATGCACTGCTCTGAAATCCTCCAAGGAAGTCGACCGCTACTGGGAAGCCAGAGTCCGAATGTTTTTTAATTACTTAATCCGTAGTTTTGTTCACCACTTTCTTGTTTTTTGCTCAGTCAGTGATAGTAAATATCATGTACTAGCCATTAGACAAATAAATAAATATTATATTATATTAGTATAAAGTCTTTGCTGTGATTTATTGTCAGTGTGTAAGAAGATTTTTTGTAAGATTAAAAATGAAGGCATGGTCAGATTTCAGCTACATAGGCAATATGGAGAGTAGTTTAATATACTACTACTTCTGTTGTTGTTGTTGTTATTATTATTATTATTATTATTATTATTATTATTATTATTATTATTATTATTATTATTATAATATTGAATACAGGTCTGCCTAGGGTCTCACAAATCCTAGCGCTGCCACAGGACCCAAAGACACATTGCACTGACGCAGAAGTAGGAAGAAAACAATACAGTATAAGCACAATGCTCTTTCAGACGTAAACCAAGGAGCATAGGCCTTCAGCTACTTGTGGCTGAATTTTCTTTTTGTCTGGATGGTCTTCAACATCTTCTGAAGTTTTAATTTTTATCAAGTTTTAAAAACATGTTTCCAGAGTGTAGAAGCTGACAGAATATGCGAGATAAAGCACATTGAGAGAAGATATAAATGTGGCAGAGTGGGGATTGGTGGAATAGATCTGCGAGTTGCATGGCGCACATGTACCATTTCTTTATTCTGATTTGTTCATGAAAATTTTGAGCTCTATATGCTTGGTTGATGAAAAATTTGAGCTTCACACACAGGCGTGTATTGAATAGATCAATGAGCGATCATTTTCTGCAGTGTTCAATTCTTTAAAATTGTTAGTCTTGGACTATCCTAGATTTGGCACAGAAAAATAGTATCTTAACAAAATAAAAAAAGAAAACTTTTCACTATCCTGTATTGGCTTATATTAAAAAAAAAACGAATTGCATTGGCTTTCACTTAGAGTGGGTGCCTGCAATCAGGGAATAAATGGCGAAATTCTTCAAAGTTTAACATCTGACCCACAATCAACAAAATTAATGAAAATATAACATAAGCCTTAGATAATATGTTACGAAAATTAATTAATAAAATTAATATACGAATATATGTACACCGCTGTGGAGTAAGGCGTAGCATGTCCGACGATCAAATGAACGGGTCTATGTTCAGATCTAAGTTGGGATTTTTCCGAAGTTTTCCCTCTCAACTTAAAGCAGAATTGGTGTTGGACCTCGGATTTATTTTGTCTTCATTCATTTCAACTTCATCTGTCACTTTAATAGGTTAAGCATGACTGAGAGATTCAGCATATGTGCTGCCGTGATTCACCTACAGGTGTCGTCTGTATGGTGGAGCTGCATAGATCCCAGGGAGCCGAAGGGGCTATATGAGACAGGGCTCTATCTATGGGTTGAGGTATAATCGCCGCGCCAGCTGGAGTAACGACCGGCGAAGCTTTGATATTTGTAAGTCATCGTTTGTCGCTTGTGATTGTGGTTTTTTTAGACCCACCGCTCCAGTAATATTTAACAAGAAACTGTTGCCGCCAATGGCAATCCAGGATTAAATTTTGACATGTACGTATCAAGTCCACGTGGAATAAAAACTAAGGTTGCCATTTTTAATAAATGTTCGTTCAGTTTAGTAAAGCATTTCGAGTGGAAGTTATAAGTTGGTGTTAATATTTAAGATGTGGAGGCCGTGGGAAGGCGATGATGAAGTTGAAAGTAATGTAAATGCGTGTGTTCCTTCAACTAGTAGAAGTAAGACAATTACAGGTAGCAAATGTATGGAGCCATTGAATAAACAGTCTTAGAAAATAATTTATAAGGTGTACTCCTACGTCAAAAGTAATAAATTAGGCAAGGGACCGACTACAGAGACCGCAAAAGCTGTTGGATTAAGTAGGCAAGCCGTAAGCAGAGTTGTAGAAAGAGGTCCTAAAACACCCAAAAAAAATTTAAAAATAAAAAACAAATATGAAAAAGCTGCAATCTGATTCGTCGAACGGTGTATGATTTTTACAAAAATGGACAGTCGCCAACAGTTAGTAAAATATTAACAGAACTCCAAAACAAGTGTGAATTCCCCTACAAAGAAACAACACTGAGAGAATTATTGAAAAAGTTAGGATTCAGGTTCCGAATTCTTAACAAAAGACGCGTGATAATGGAGTCATCGAGAATAGTAACGTGGAGGTACAAATATTTGAACCCACTTCGTTCTAAAAGATCAGCAGGCCATAAAATTATATTTTTGGACGAGACATGGTATGACACCCATAATATCCCCAAAAGAGGTTGGGATGATGGGAGTTGCTCATGTGCCTTCAATGCTCCTATATCTCGCGGGAAACGAATTATGGTTTTGCCCGCAGATAGTAGTGACGGCTGGGTTTCAAATTGTTTGTTCCTTTCAGTCAGAAATATAGTTGACTCCAAAGCAGATTCACATGATGAAATGAATTCTGAAATTTTCGAGGACTGGTGTACAAACAAATTAATGACAAATCTTCCAACTAGCCCTCCATGTATAACTGTAACAGATAACGCTGCTTATCATTCCAGGCTACAGTTTAGGCCACCAAATAGATCCACAAGAAAGGATGATATTATTAGCTTCATGGAGCAACACAATCTAGAAGTACCCAATCCACTCCCCGCTATATCTGTATTTCTTGTACTTATAAAAGAAGCTAATATCAGTAGAGAGTTTGTCATTGACAAAATTGCAAGAGATTTCGGCCATGAGGTTTTGCGGTTGCCCCCATATCACTGTAATTTAAATGCTATTGAACTTATTTGGGCACGCTTAAAACATGAAGTTCGAAAATGAAATGTGATTCCATCATGTAGTGACAGTGTATGCAGAACTATATGAGAATGTGTTGAACTTATAAATTCGGAATTATGGACAAAGTGTGTTAACAGGACAAGAGCAATAGAACGCCAATATATTGTTCGCGATTCTGAAAACAACAGAGACTCGTTCATTATAAGCGTATGTGACAGTATAACAATGAAAGAAGCAGTTCAGATGAGAGCTAGGATGTCAGGTAATTAATAACTGTAATTTACATATTTATTTAATTAATGTAGTTAGATAGCATAAAGGTATTATTATTATTATTATTATTATTATTATTATTATTATTATTATTATTATATAATAAAAAGTAGTCGTGTTTCTCGTTTGTACGCCCTGCAGTTTGAAAAAGACGCGACAACATCGCTTTAGAACAGTATGCAATCGACAGGTCTGTTATTGTTGTTAACCTTTTCTTTGATCTGACGGTCGTTACTCCGGCTGGCGCAGCAATTATATCTGTGATGCTGTGATCTTTAGCTCAATACAGGATGCAGCAGAACGTAGTACGTGATTTGCGAACACACATTGATCTGAAGAGACTGCGGAACATCAACAGGGAGACTTATGATATTTATGAAAGATTATGAGAATGAAATTTACTTCTTTGAATATGTTGCATTTTATTCAGTATTTCATGCTTTAAGATGTACAGATATTGTTCTGTTACCTTGCTTGATTTCTTATTTACAATCGTTGCAGTTTCCCTCTGATTGAGGTTCTGGCTGATATTAATTCATATTTTTCTGCCCAAGGAAAGGTCTTTCACAGCAAACCCAGCATTCTCCAATCTTTCCTGTTTTCTGTCTTCCTATTTGTCTCTGCATATTGTAAATTTTATTAGTAACAACAATGTAATTTATTCGTCACAACAATAATTCCTTTCTACAATTCACCTTAAACGCTCTCGTCAACAATTGGATCTCCACTTAACACCGTATTCGTTATAGCACTCCACCGACGACAATGACAATTTACTTGGACTATTACGCACAACAATGGACTGTTAATCTTAACTAATATTTACAAAGCACTATTTACAAATCAGAACTACCAGTTCTCAGTTCACAGTTCTTCTATCTCAGTCACTCGAGTTCACGGTATCTCGAACCACAGACCTTCAGAGACAGTTCACTGTACTCGAACTCGGGTCCCTCCAACTGCGGTCCACTGCACTCGAACTCAGGTCCCTCCAACTGCGGTCCACTGCACTCGAACTCAGGCCTTCGGATGCTGACGCAGATGCGGACGCACACTCGAGTCGAACTCCAGCTGGCTTGCTTGCTCTGGCTTTCTCACTGACTGAATAACTGAAAACTCTGACTCTCGTTCGCTGGCGCCTGCTCTTTTATAGCAAAATCATAGTTGCGAGAACCTTCTACAGGTGTGTAGAGAATTATCTCAATATCTCTACATCGACATTTCTGGAAGGGCCGGGAAGGTCCGTTCCCCCTTCCCTCCGTAAGCAGCTGCGCGCGCGGACTCGTCGCGTGACGTAATACACCCTCTCTCTTCTCTCCACCGCGCGACGTCACTCAATGTTCCGTGGAGCCTGTGCGATCTGCTTTCATGCGGGACGCTGGTCGTGAGTTCGATTCTCACGTCGCTGTCACATTGCCCCCTCCTTAGGACTGCTCGTCTCGGGCAGTCCCTTGGTAGGCTGCTAGTCGGTCCAACGTTTGGGGTCCTCCGGCTGCTCCCTCCTTATGGTGGCGCCACCCCATCCTTGGCTTGGCTGGGCAGCGATACTCGTACTGCGTGGGCGCCATCTTGCTTTTCCCCTTGGCCCTCCAAGGAGAGCTCGCTGGCCACGGGTTGGTCCTCGGCGTCCATCAGGAACACTTCATCCCGACCAAGACGGAGTATGCGGCGCCGGACGTCCACCGTCGCATCGAGTAACCGCATGGCGTCGAGTCCCAGGACGACGTCCTCGGTGATGTTGGCGACGAACACCCACATCTCCAGTTTCCTCTTCCCCAAGGTCAGGTCCAGGAAGACCTCTCTCTGAATGGGCAAGCTCTCGCCTGAAGCAGTCCGTAGCTCGTATTGGCGCAGCGGCGTCCTCCCAGGTAGGCCCCGCACGACGTCTGGTCTGGCGATAGTGAGCATCGCCCCGGTGTCCACCAGTACTCTGCATGGACGGCCTTTTATCCGTCCTTCAGCAATCAGCCCATCGTCGCATCTTCTGTCGACCGGTTTCAGGACGAGCCGAGGGGACGATGATGATGGCGCCGACGTGCTCCTCCTAGCATCGGCCCCCTCTCTCTCCTGACTGTTGCCAGGTCGGTCGCAACTCCTCCGCAGGTGCCCAGGTTCACCGCAGGACCAGCAGGTGGGCACCCGTCGTCTCCGTTGCTCAGGCGACTGTTGGTTTCTCTCGGTGTCAGCCACCTCTCTCTCCTGCCGGTGGCTGGAGCGGTTGCAGTCCCTCCTTAGGTGTCCCGGTCTCCCGCAGGACCAGCAGATGGGCGCCCGTCGTCTCTGCCGCTCTGTCGACTGTTGGCGCTCCTCGACGTCGGCCACCTCTCTCTCCTGCCTGTGACCGGATTGGTCACAGTCCCTTCTCAAGTGTCCCGGTTTGCCACAGGACCAGCAGGTGGGCGCCCGTCGTTTCCGCCGCTCCGTTGACTGCCGCTCGGGTGGCTTCGGTTGGCGCCCCCCAGCATCCGTCGCCGTGACTCTCCTGATCCAGTGCGGTGTTGAGACTCCCGCCGCCGACTTGGCCGCCTCCATCCTGAGGGCCGCCGCCAGAGCTGCATTGATGGTACGATGCTCTGCCAGGAGTAGCTGTTGTCTTATTTCTGGGTCTCGAACTCCGCTGCCGAAGGTGTAGGCCGCCTCTCCAGCGATGAAGTCATTAGGTAGGCCCCTGAGCGCCTTATGGGCCAGTTGTTCCACCGCCATCGCGAATTCTTGCAGGGACTCGCCTGACTGTTGGACCCTCGTTTTTAGTTGGGTCCTAAATGCTGCAGCAAGTTGATGGTCACCATAACGTCCCTCCAGGGCCGCCATTATCTCAGCGGCTGTCCCATCTTCTGGAACGCTGTGAAGAATCTCCGACGCCTGTTCTTGAAGCGCGGTCAGCAACTGAGTAGTCTTCTCCGCTGGGGTCCAGCCATTATGTGCTGCGGTGGCCTCGAACTGGCGACGGAATATCGCCCAAGACGTCGTACCGTCGAACTTCGGCGTCTTGACGTTGTGATGTCTGGCTGAAGGCGATGGTTCCACAGGGCCACTATATGGAGTCCTCAACTCTGTGGCCGCTTCTTGCATGGCACGTCGAACTTCCTCGGCAACTATCTGTTTATGTTCTCTAGCCTGGCGATCCACCAACGCGAGAATGTGCTTGTTTTCTTCAGCATGTCGGTCCATCACCTCACTCGTCTGCTCTTGACGACGCTCGAGATCGCGGATTTTTCCGTCGAAATGGTCTACCTCCTGTCTCAACTCGGCTACTGTCTCGTTTATAGTTGTAAAATTCTGGTTTAATTTATCCAGATCGGCCTTAAGTTCGTCTTTCACAATGGCGACAATTCCATCTACGTGGGCCGAAACACTTTCGATTTGTGTAGTGACGTCATCTTTCACTCCGCTTATGTCACTTTTCATCTCTGTTTTCACTTCGCTTATGTCATTTTTCATCTCCGTTTTCACTTCACTTATGTCGCCCTTCACTTCACTTATGTCGCTTTTCATCTCCGTTTTCACATCACTTATGTCGTTCTTAACCTCACTGATGTGCTTGTTCATGTTATCTTTTACTTCACTAATGTGCATGTTCATTTCTGCTTTCATTTCTGCGATGGCTTGCAGGATCTGCTGTAGGTTCTCCATTGTCGATATCCCACTTCTGACACCAATGTAAATTTTATTAGTAACAACAATGTAATTTATTCGTCACAACAATAATTCCTTTCTACAATTCACCTTAAACGCTCTCGTCAACAATTGGATCTCCACTTAACACCGTATTCGTTATAGCACTCCACCGACGACAATGACAATTTACTTGGACTATTACGCACAACAATGGACTGTTAATCTTAACTAATATTTACAAAGCACTATTTACAAATCAGAACTACCAGTTCTCAGTTCACAGTTCTTCTATCTCAGTCACTCGAGTTCACGGTATCTCGAACCACAGACCTTCAGAGACAGTTCACTGTACTCGAACTCGGGTCCCTCCAACTGCGGTCCACTGCACTCGAACTCAGGTCCCTCCAACTGCGGTCCACTGCACTCGAACTCAGGCCTTCGGATGCTGACGCAGATGCGGACGCACACTCGAGTCGAACTCCAGCTGGCTTGCTTGCTCTGGCTTTCTCACTGACTGAATAACTGAAAACTCTGACTCTCGTTCGCTGGCGCCTGCTCTTTTATAGCAAAATCATAGTTGCGAGAACCTTCTACAGGTGTGTAGAGAATTATCTCAATATCTCTACATCGACATTTCTGGAAGGGCCGGGAAGGTCCGTTCCCCCTTCCCTCCGTAAGCAGCTGCGCGCGCGGACTCGTCGCGTGACGTAATACACCCTCTCTCTTCTCTCCACCGCGCGACGTCACTCAATGTTCCGTGGAGCCTGTGCGATCTGCTTTCATGCGGGACGCTGGTCGTGAGTTCGATTCTCACGTCGCTGTCACAATATGATACATATATCTTAATGTTGTCTATCATCTGATATCTAGTACTGCCCCGAATTCTTCTTCCATTTCTTTCTGTGCATTCTTCAGTAGGCAGTTTCCCATTCATCATTCCTTCCAGTGCATTCTGGGGTAGGCAGTTTCTTCTCAGCCAGTGACCCAGCTAATTCCTTTTTATTTTCCTTGTCAGTTTCAGCATCATTCTTTCTTCATCCACTCTTTCCAGCACAGCTCCATTTTTAATTCTGTCTGTCCATTTCACGAGCTCCATTCTTTCCGATCCATATTTCAAATGCTTCTATTTACTTCTCTTCACTTCGCTGTAATGTCTTATGTTTCCATTCCATACAACGCCACATTCCACACAAAATACTAAACTAGTCTCTTCCTTACTTCTTTCTCCAGAGATCCGCAGAAGATGTTCTTTTTTCTATTAAAAGCTTCCTTTGCCATTGCTATCCTCCTTCTGGCTTCCTGGCAGAAGCTCATATTACTGCTTATAGTACACCCAAAATATTTGAAGCTGTCCACTTGTTCTACTGCCTCATTTAGTATTCGCATGTTTACCTTCTTTATTTTTCTTCCAATAAGCATGTTCTTTGTCTTGCATTTATCTTACTGCTCACAGCTGTCATGTAGCTCTAGTATCACCTCTTCTTCTGCTAATAATCCCATATCATCAGCAAATCTGATGCATTTTATTCTTCTTTCTCCTATCACCCCTCCCATTCACTGAAAACAGTTCTTCACTACATCCTCCAAGTAGATATTGAACAGGGTAGATGATAAACGACATCCTTGACGTACTCCTCTCTCAATTTTCACTTGCTTCTGATATTTCTTTTGTATCCTGACTTAGAGTTGTTTCTTATAAAGGTTAAAGAACAGCTTTCTCCCTTTCCAATCCACACCTACTTTTTTCAGAATCCCTATCAGTTTATTCCAATCTACGGTTTTTACTTTTTTAATTGTATATTATCTTTAGTTTTTTATTTAGATCCAGTTTTTGTTTTGTAGTGAATTAATAAAAAAACTCCTGCAGTAACTAAAGTCGAATGCTTTTTCTAGATCCACAAGTGAATTGAATTGAATTTAAGAGAGGGAGGGCTTTAACAGCCCTAACACTGCGACCTAAAAGATCTATTGCACATCCCCGTCATAATATCCGATCAATCCAATAGTTTGATGTTCTTAATGAACTGAATCAAACTATGGACTGGGACAGTTGATAGCTCATCAAGCTTCGGAAAATGTTTTCCAAAGATGAGAGCTCTTGATAAGCAAGTGTATTGCATTCGCATAATAGATGAGTTAAAGACTCATTTCCCTATGAACAACGAGTACAGGCTGGGTTGATATTATGTCCCAATCTATACAAGTTCTTCTTGAGGGCGCAGTGTCCTGTAAGGAATCCAACTGCCCAGCGAAGCTGTTTTCTTGCTGAATTTTAACAGGTCTTTTGACCTGTTATTATTAAAATCTCTTATGAGGGCCTTTGAGTGTCTACAGCACTCACTTGAGTTCCAGTGGTTATGGCATGTTTTAGATCCACAAATACTACATACACTTCTTTAATCTTCTCTAGGTATCTTTCGCCAATTGTTCGCAGCAGTCCAATTGCATCTCTTGTACCTTTTCCGTTCTTGAAGCTAAACTGCTGTTCTTACAGCTGTCCTTCCATCTTACAATATAAACTCTGGTTCAGTATTTGCATGAGAATCTTTGCTGAGAGTGATATTAGGTTGATAGTCCTGTACTCGTTACATTTCTTGGCATTATTTTTTTGGTATTGGTAGCAACACTGTCTCCGTACAATCTTTAGGCCATTCACCTTTCTCATATATTTCGTTGCATAATGATATAATTTGCTTCTTGTCTTCACCCAAGCATTTCACTAATGTAATGGGGATTCCATTAAGCCCTCTTGCTTTCCCATTCTTCATTTCCCTAAGTTTTAGTTCAACTTCTTCCCTTAAAATAGAAAATCTGATATGGCTGCTTCGTCTTCTATAGCCAAGTCATCTGGACGATTTACTGTCCTATATAACTCTTCTACATATTTCGTCCATCTGTTCAGTATTCCTTGTCTGTATGTTATTTCATTTCCGATTTCATCTTCTATCAACCACATGGATTTCTTTTTCTTATTTGTGATGTCCAAACATTTTAGTCTGCGGTACATTAAATCATATCTTCTGTTTCTCTCTAGATCCTCTATTTCTTTACATTTCTTTTTCATCCAGTCTTCCTTCGTCTTATTGGTTTCTCTTCTTAGCTCGTTGTTTAGTTTCCTGTAGTTTATTCTACCTTCTTCTGTGTTGATGTTTTTCCATTTTCTCCTTTCTTCCATCTTCTCCAACATTTTCCCTGTGACTCAAGGTTCCTAAATTCTCACATCTTCTCTGTATCCTATTGGCTGATATGTACACTTAGCGCCAAAAAGAATGGGCCGACTCTTGGTCGATATAAGTGCTAAGTTCTATCGCGCGGTTCACTCGTGTAAACGTAACCCACTGCAAGGCATTGCTGTGGTGTCTCTTCATTGAAAGTCGTCCGTCTATAATGTAGTAAACCTTATGAGTAGTGTGTGGCCCAGTGGTAAGAAGTCTGACATCTGTAGCAGAGGTTGTGAGTTCGCCTCCCGGTATGGTAAAATTATTATTTTTTTATTTTAACTTTTACTTAATTTATTAGTTTAAATGTGAAATGGCATTTGTTAACAAACTTCGTTACGCCTAACTTGTAAAAATATTATTGGCTATCACCTGTGGGCTATTAATAGGTGAGACCTGGCCTGTATAAACAGAAATACTTGTTTCACATCCTAAAAAACCGGACGCATATCAAACACAAATAAATAATTGAATTAACAAAAACAAACAATTTTTAATATATTAACAAAACAAGGCCTGTGGTGTGGACTAGTATCTCGTCCACAAACCACCTGCGTCAACAACTGCCCTCATTCTGCGCGGCATGGAGTCCACAAGATTACGGAACAGGTCTAAATTCTTGGCCATCTCCTCCCACACATCTAGAACTCTGTCCCACAATTCCTAAGGTGTCCGAACGGGTGGTTGTTCTGCCCAATTAGAGCGTAGGATCCTTTTGACTGCAGCCCACAAATTTTGAATCGGATTCATATCTGGTGAATTTGGAGGCCAGTCGACTGGGTCGACATCACGCCTCCTCGTAAACCATCTTTGAATCCGGTTGGCGGTGTGTATCGGATAATTATCCTGCTGTGAGAAAAGTGTTCCTTCTGGATATCGTTTTTGGGCAGAAGGGATCATTACATTTGCCAAAATGTGTTCGTAGACTTCTGCCATAAACCGCCCTTGGATGCGTTCCAGAAGTCCTGCCCCATCGTATGAGATCCACCCCCAACACGCAACCCAACTTGTTAATAATTCGTCTCACGAAGCGTTCATCGTATCGGTGGCCATTCATACAATAAACTAGGGCAGTACTATCATTGCTATTGGAGACAATTACCTTATTGGAGAAAATGACATTTCTCCAATCAAAGTCCGTCGGAGAATAGCATACGCAGAATAACCTATGCGAACCAGGGCAATGAGTTATTGTTTCTGTGCTATCTTCAAGCATAATGACGAGACAGAACGTTGTCTGTTAAGATAGCAGTATTGCTTGAAAGAGAGAGGGAGGTTTATTATTTATTAGAGTTTGGGCATATTCTAAGAGATATCCCCACATAATTATAGCTTTGTGAGACACATATGATGACAAATTTGTAATTAAAAAAAGGAGATTGGGGGATATTCGAACCTTGAGCTACTACTATGAACTTGTTCAATAGACCAATGCCGTAACGACTTACGCTACTGTGACTGTTAATATCAGTTTGGGATAATAGGCTACGTGGTTTTCCTGTTCATATTCGCTCCGGTTGATTTTGTATTTATCAATTTTATTATTATTTCACTCTTCAGAGGCCCTGATGTATCTAGAATCAACCCGCCATTCGATTTTATTACATATTTTAGACTCTTAAACAAAATACAGCAAATTTAAATGGTTTAGTTATGTGTTACCTGGTGAACTATGGCTTTGACGAGACGAGCATGCGCACTGTTATGTCTCTGGAACTTAGAAATTGTCGGCCGGCCCATTCTTTTTGCCGCTAAGTGTACATATCCCTAGATGATATGTCAGAGGAAGAACAATTGTTTATATGCATCTGAAGTCTGATCAGTGTAATATGTTACTGGTTAACAATGTATGCAATGGAGGAGGAAAGGAACTGGCCACCCTACCACATTGTCTCCTGGCTTAGTTGCCTAATGATTGATGCGTTGTTAGTGTCACTTATCAGGTTCAAACCTGTTTTCGGGTAGTTGACTAAACAACAATTGTTGCAGTATATTCATTTGTCACAAAATAAAATGGTTGTTTTAAATTCTAGGTGTAGGCTATAGTTTTAAATCCTTGCTTTCTTTTTCAGGCATGATGACTGGTGGTGCTATATTAGCAATTCTATTCTGTTGTGTTTTTCCACATAAATTCGTGAAAGCAGGTAAGTTTCACTGCCTTTGATTCTCTTGTGGTACCGGTAACTATAGTTTTTGACTTGTTACATCTTAAAGCTTCAATGCTAATATAAGATCTGTGGAATGGAATAAATGAAATGGAAAAAAAAAAACCTATATATTCAATATTAATAAAGTTAAGTTTTTTTTTTCCTATTTAAAAAAGTAAAGAAATCAATTATTACCAAAAGTCTGATGATGGCATCATTAACTGTAATTTACTCTTTCTGTAGGCTTAAAGGTATTTCATTGAAGTAATTTTATTACTGTAATTATTGTAATGTCATTGTATGTTATATATCACTGCCACCAGGTGTATATTCAATTGTGGTGTTAATAAATACATACATATGTATATATATATAATTCTCCACGGAGAATGAATATCAATAAGACTAGTTGTTCAAATTTAAATCTGGGCATAAGAGCAACATGTGTGAATGTGTGTTTGTGTGTGTGATTTTTGTGTTTGTCCTTTTTTGTGTTTATGTTTGTCTGTATATGAGTGTGTTGTTTCTTTTTTATGTTTGTGTGTGTGTGTGTGGCTTTGTGTATGTGTGTGTCTTGTGTATGAGTGTGTGTGTGTGTGTGTGTACAGTATATGTGTGTGTGTGTATGTATGTATGTTCATACTAGTAACTGGCTTCATTTCTGAAAGAAAAATGGGTATTTCGCTCTTGTCCACACTCGAAAAAATTTGGATTACCATTCTGAAATGAATGCTGACAGTTTTAAAAATTCTGGTTTGTAAACAGATTTCTTAAACATCTGGAGGAGGGATCGCTTATCATCATGGACTATGCCAGCTGTCATTCTGTTCAGGTGGACAAGCTCCTTAATACAAATTCCCGTAAATATGAAATTATAATGTAGTGTATAGGTAGAGCAGAAACTGACTGTATAACTTCCTGCAAATCTACGTTAGGAGTAAGAGCTATAGTAAGTTACTAGTGATCCATACAGCTCTTAGACAAAAGTTTTTAAAAAACATTAACCTGTCTTTTCTTGGTGTATCGTGCATCTTGACATGCCTATAGGAAAATATGGTGATATGTAAAAGCTTTCGACCTTGTGTTATGAAATTAAACGAAAAATGGAAACCGCAGAAGAGGCTAATTCTGTTTTTCATACACAGTGCACTTTGTCATGACAGTGAAAATTGCAAACAAAAATATTGAACTGAACTTCTTCACAGCAAACAAAATTTATTTCTTACAACCGATAGACAAAGGTTTGATTAGTTCTTTCAATGTGTATTACCAGTACCTAGAGAAGCTGTTGCATTTGCTTGCTGCCAAGGTGGATGATATCACATTAGTTAATGCATTGGTCACATCCATAAAAGTAGGTTATGCTGTCAGCAAGTAAGTGAAGCTAGAGACAAGTAAATATTTTTATGTGGCTTAGAGTTTGTCCGTTTTTCAAGTGATGTTGAAAAGTATGATGTGATAAGTGATTTTTCACCAGTGCTGAATCAGCTGGGTGACACTGCCAGTACTATGGTTGAATTACGATGTAATTGAGTGTCTCAGTGAAGGTGAGAAGTAGGATGAAATGAGTAGACCCAGTTCCTGTTAGTGATCTTGAGTTCAGTGACACAGAAAGAAGCATTGTACTGACTGATATTATTGATGGAATTGAAAAATGTAAATCTCGTGCCGTGAAATATCAAATTCTAATTCATTTACTCGTTATGAAGTGTAAACAGAATCGAGAGTAAAATTGATAGTGAAGTATTTTATAGCAGTTTGTTTTATTTTGCTATTAATTTTGTAATAAAATAATAGTAATAATACTGTTAATAATAATTTTATTTCATCATTAACATCAACTTCTGTAGGTTGGGTCTGTAATACTGATCCAACCTCAGCAATATTGTTTCATATAACCTTATGTTATCATCTTGCAATTGGAAAACAACAACTGAATAGACTACAGTGGACTATAGTGGACTTTATGTTGTCAGCAAACAGCTGGATACATTAAGAAGATTGATTGATCTTGCAGTTTGATGTTGCCTTGATATTTTACCCCTCTTGTAATTTTTCTTATTCGTTTTTCTTTATCCATTCTGTCTATATGATCTTGCAATTTTTTGTATTATTGATGTTAAATATTTGTAGCTCATATCTTCTTTCTATATTTCTTTTCTGTCTGTTTTATCTATATATATATATATATATATATATATATATATATATATATATATATATATATATATAAAATTTGAACTTGTAATGGAAATTACGAGAAAACGGTTGAATGGATTTTAGTGAATGACCCGTCATTTTGAAGCTTGGCATCCACGGATTTTCAGAAAAATAGTAACTTTCAGTGAAGCGTTAGTTTTCCTACATAATTTTCATATTTTCCCAAATCCATCTTTCGTCAGTTTTGAGAACTAATTGCATTTCAGAATAAAACAAAACACATACTACAATAAACAATAGCTATTACACGAAGGCCATGACCTGCAGGATTGCAGACATATTTAGAGCTCAAATTCAATTGGTTATTAAAAACTTCATGACTTAGGCCTACTAAAAATAATTACAGGTCTGATTCTGGATGTTTAATTTTCTGGATACAGCTGTGTATTGGATATTAAAATCTACAAAACTTGAGGTGGTTTGATGACATTATTACCATTAGAAATGAAATGTTATTATAGTTAATGCCATGATGTGACTATTTTTCATTAATTATACATATTAATGCTATACTGATGATATGAAAGTGAAACGTTTTGGGGTTACGAGTATATAAGTAGATGAAGAGAATATCTTAAATTAGATGTTCATTTCTACAATTTACTGAGTGGCGGCTATTTTATATATAACTACAAAACTTACGTAAGATAATAACATTGTTATTAAAAATCAAATATTTTTAGCTATAGTTATTAATCAAGTGGGCTTGGGTCTTTTTAATATACTTAATGACAGTGTGGTGTAGATATTTATATACGTCATTCTCGAGAGAGAATGTATTGGCTCGAGAGAGCACAAAAATTACAGTTCCTAAGGAAAGACCAAAAGGTATTACTTACTGGTAAAATAAGAGGCCTACAAAATTTTGTAGTCTCTCGATCATTTCAGCATGATCTCTTAGCAGGATAAAATGATTTTACCCTCTACATTTCAAGCTCTACATGCAGCAGCTATACCAAGATGCTATGTTTATTGTTCGAAAGCATAGCAAACCTGACTTTTTTTAACTTTCACCTACAATCCACAATGACCTGAAATTGCTATTGCTTTACTTCCACATGAAAAACCCACTGATCGTCCTGACATTGTTACTTGCGTTTTCATATTAAAACTCAAAAACTGAAGGTGGATAGGTTCAAGAAAAACTATTTGGCATAAAAAAACATTCAGAGGGAGTATGTTTCATTATTACGGAAGCAAATAACTTTGAAAATGACTGGTATTCTTCATTAAAAATAAATCTGAAAAATTTTTATTTGAACGTCTAATGGACTTATTTTGCAGCATTTGCTGCACAAGCCACTAGTATTCTATAACTCTTCTTAGGAATGCCATGTCTGAAGATTGAATTTGTTATTATGATATACATGTTTCGCTGTCATACATGGTAGTTTGTAGAGGTACTGTTTTATACAACCTTATTATCGTATACATGGGGAGGCAAGACCTGGCATGTGAGTTGTGTGAGAGGGGAAAGAATGAGTTATCAGAAAGAGAGTTTGTTTCATGATGGTTAATATTATACGAATCTACCGACATGTAAGTTCATCTCAGACTAAAACCTATCTTCCCTCTCCATACCATTGGTGATATAGCCATGGTGCATGATAGGGTCACAGGACAGGTCTTGCCTCCTGTATTTTTTCTTCTTTTATTATTTTATGTTCTTATGATGGTACTATTTATGCGTGCATTTAAATATGCGTATTTTTATGTTTATGTTTTGATCTTGCAGGTATATATGACAGTTCGAAGTGTATCACTTCCTATATGATTTTCCCATTTGATACTATTTTAGCTCAAACATGTGATTTACGCTCAAAAACAATTTTGATGTTATATTTTTCTCACAATACCGTGTAGTGTATACATTATCACTGCTAATATTATGTAATAGCCTAACTTGTATTTTGGTTTCATAGTATGTGGCAATTTTTAACTCAGTATTGTTTGTCTGGTTTTTTACAGTGTGTAACGATCCTGCTTTTCTGGACCCTGGTGATGATAATCCCAATGTAACAGTAACTTATTATCCTTCTCGGCTTGCATATATCACTCTCCGAGAAGAAAATGCTGAAGGCACTAAATTAGCTTTATTGAACTGTGATGGTAAGTACCACCCTGCACTAAATTAACACTAAATGGGTTTAATTTTATAGCTATCATGCCTAGGCACTTGACAATCATGTCATTGGCCATATTGCTATCATGTACAGATACGGAATTAAAAAATGGGCTGAGTCTTGATAGCAGTCCTCCTCTATGTAGGCAACAAGCTTCGCAAGATTGTCCGCAAGTAACATACATTTAGGTGTTCTTGTTTACTACACATGTGCAGTGCATTGTACCTGGAACTTAGTAGAATTAGGTGGCTCAAATTTTGTTTCTGGTTCTGTACAAACTACTGTCTACCTACACATGCTTTTAATCAATACGTCTTCTAAGTCCCCCCCCCACCCCCACTTTTCCATGCCTCTGAATTAATAGGATAAAGATTGGCAGTTTTGCATCTGCATGCATAGTTTGTTATATAAGATGTCCAAAAAACAAACTTTGAAAATTTAAGGAAATAAACGCTTTCAGTATCCCTTACACCAAATAAATGAATTTTGAATCAATGAATATTTATTAACTACAAAAGAGTATCACCTGGTAGAGGTTACAGGAAAGCAACGATAATAAAGATAAGACGTAGTGACAGAAAAACTAAAGAAATACAGAGTGGGAATGTAAACAAAACAAGTCAAGGACAGCAAATTAGAGAAAAGAGAAGAAAATATATAATCAAAAGTCTATATATAAATGGGCATGTTATACTACTGTACACACTTTCCACTTAATATTTTCTCTCTACATTCACTAATCACTACACATTAACTGCACTCATTACCCAGTCACTAAAACTTACTGAACTGGCTCTGTAGCTTACTGCACTTTCTTCACTACAGAAACACTGCATACTCACTGCACTTACATTACTATGCACTGCTCATTCACTGTAACTCAACTCATTTTTACTGTAAATCTAATTACTTGGCCACTATAAGTAACTGAATTGGCTCTGGAGCCCACTGCACTTCCACTACAACACATGCACACACACTTTAACTCACTTCACTTTCTCAGTTGTGTTCTGCGCACTCACTATAACTATAAATCCAACAAATAACGAGGATATTATACTACTGTTTGTTAGTGAAGTTTTTAACCCTATTTTTTAAAACATTTGTGGTTATTGGTAAAGCCTTTAATAAGTCTGCAGATAGAGCATTCCAGTCCCTGATAGTATGGTTAAAAAAAGAAAACTTTGCAATGTCCATCTTCTGTTTTGTTTTCCTCAATTTATGTGAGTGGTCATTGCTTTGACGGCTGCAATATATTTTTTATTTCTCTCCAGGCAGACTTACGTCTGTATGTTTTGAACACTGCACATAATAGAACTCTTGTTTTTCTGTCTGTGAGTGTGTCCCATTTGAATGTTGAATTATTGCGACGATGTTTAACTGCCTATTTTTGAACCTTATCTAATGTCTTAATATGCTCTAATCTGCAAGGATCCCAACATGCAGCATCATATTCCATTACTGGACGAACTAGTGACTTATATGCAATCTCTTTGGATATATTAAAACCTTTTCGTAGTACCCTCATCAAAAAGTGTAATGCTGTCCATGCTTTTCCTTCTGTATTAGTGATGTGTTCCTCTCCCCCCTCCCCCCAGCCCAGATTCGCTACTGAAAGTTACTCCAAGGTATTTGCATATGTTTACTTCGGAAGTAGTTTTATCCCTTAATGTATACAATACGATAATTTTATTTCTTTTCCTCATAAAACTGATGGCTTTGTTCTTTATAGAGTTTATTTTCATTTTGTTAGCCATTGCCCAATCGTTTATTCTGTTGAGGTCATTCTGAAGAACAATAGTCTCTTATTACTTTTTATTTCTCTGTACATGTTACAATCATCTGCAAATAAGCTAGCAGTGAATAAGATGTTAATTGGCAGATCATGTACAAAAGCCAGCAATGGAAGAGATCCCAAGACCCTACCCTGGGGAATCCCTGAAGAAATTTCTGTTGGGCTTGATAATTCCTTCCCCACTCATACTCTGTGAGTACAAGTTAAGAATTCCTTGATCCACTGAAGTACCCCGAAACCAACCTCCATTGTTTGCAATTGAAACAATAATGCCTATATATTGTGGGACTACATCGAATGTGCGTGAAAAGTCAATAATAACTGCATCTAATTGGCTATTTGAATATATTCTATCTTGACATACAGTTAGTAATTGGCTCTCATATGAGTAGCCCCTCCAACCATTATATTATAACTAATTTGAATCGTTCCAATGCTGTGTAAGATATGCTGAAATCAAGTGTTTCGTCTGTTGCAAACTACAAAGATGAGGCTGACAGGTCTGTACTTTTTTGTCTCTGAGTGAAATCCTGACTTATAAATTGGCACGACTATTGCGTCTTTCCAGTCTCAGGGAACAATACCATTTTTTATTGATATTTAAAATATATGCATTAGATATGAAGTCATGGCTTTCTCTTTCAATTTTAGCATACAGTGTCTCTGACGAAATCGTCAGATCCTGATTTATGGGGTTTCAGTTTAGAGAGCCTTCTACTTATCAGCCTAGGCTGGATAGTAAACTGATCCATATTTTCCACAGAAGCTGAGTTAGGTATTATTGTACTCACTCCAAAAACAGTGGCATACAATCTGTCTGTCTATCCATCCATGTGCTTATGCAGTTTTTCTCCTACATTGTTAAAAGAATTGTGCTCATACTCAAAAACTACAAGTGAATTCATTTGAAAAATATGGACAGGAAATACTGGATACCTGAAATCTCTTGGGTCAAAATAATACAGATGATAGAGGAGTCTAAACTGAGTATTTTGAGATTGGGAACCAATGGTTAGATACCACGAGATCTTGAATGAGAAATACAGTCAACTTCGGTTATAATGAACCTCTGCGGACCAGCATATTTCGTTCACTATATCTGAGGTTCACTAAAACCGAAGTGTGTGTTTTTATACTATTGACGTTGCTATACATACAATATTAATGTCCACTTGGGACAGACCACGTTCAGTATCACTAATAATGTTCACTTTATCTTCCAACTTAAACACTTTATGCTTCTACATTCAGATGTTCACAGTTCGAAACTTGAATCTAATCTGACCATGGAGGTAGTAGGCACTGACTGATTTCGCACCACTAGAGTTATGCTACTGTGTACTTGGCCTTGGAATTTCCCCGGGTTCACTTTTACAAAGATGCGGGAGGGGGGGGGGGTTGAGGACCATTATACTGTAATCCTTCTTGTATTTACCCTTTGGTCATCACTATACTCCCTTTTACAAAAAAAAAAAACACTTTCTCTTCCTATTCTTCGAATAACCTCTTTTAAAGAAGTCAGCACTAATCCTTCCTTTTTCCCTCACTGCGTACACTAGTAACATGTTTCTAGCTGTCTAGGAAGCTGAACAAATCCTTTGTCTTTCAATGCACATAACGAGGAGATGATTTGAGATTTTGTTCTGAACATATTCCTGGAAGTTTAGCAGGAAGAGTTTCCTAAATTATCATTTTGGCCATTTTAAAATTGCATTTTCTTGGGGGAGTTCTAGTTTTAGGTTCAGTATAACCGAAGTGAGGGTTCACTATAAACGGAAATATTAATGTACTTTATAATGTATGCGGGTCGGGACCAACGATTTAGGTTCACTAAAGTCGATTGTTCACTATAACCGAGTTCACTATATCCACAGTTGACTGTACATTTAAGGAACGTTTTTCTTTCATGTGTTCCGTCAGTCGTTCTACCCTAATTGTCTTGAATTTTAATTTCCTTCCCATTGTTGTTAGCTTTTCTTTAACATCTCTTGTCACTTTCACCTCAATCATTTCATCACTCTTGATCGTCTCATCAGTCACTTTCTTGTGATCATCTCTTGTTACTGCAACCCTGTTTCATAAGTCATCTTTCAGAAATGATGAGGCGATTGCTAATAAATGATAAACGAGCTGAGGAGGAAACTGACGAGATTATTTTTTACAGTGTAACTTGTAAAGGGAAAAGTTCATGAGGAGGATAGGTAAGTGAGTGAAACTCTGTACGCCCTTGAACACTTCAGAAGTCTGTGTTCCGCTATACATCATATGTTGATATTATGATAATACTTATGGCTTTTAAGGAACCCGCTGCCCTCACATAAGCCCACCATCTGTCTCTATCCTGAGCAAGATTAATCCAGTCTCTACCAACATATCCCACCTTCCTCAAATCCATTTTAATATTATCCTCCCATCTACGTCTCGGCATCCACAAAGGGTTGATATTATGATACTAACTATAAATATGAATTAGTACTTTCCAAAGTTGCCTTCTTAATATTAGGCCAGTAAGTATCCCTAACATATGCATAATTTTTGTTCTGAGATAACAATTTCATAGGCTCAGACATTAAAAAAAAAAATCTTATTCATTCTTTTATTTTACTATTTTTTGTTAACATGCTTGAAAAACAGCGAATAATATATCCTTGGACTCATTATCTTATTAAGTCAATGTGCTTTCAAGTTATGTTATTTCAGTCGAAAAGGAAATCACAATCAAAACAGAAACAATGTAGCCTTCTAAAATCACGGTATTTGGTTAGTAAGTTAACTGGAAGTTTCCTTAAGAAAGTTAGAGAATCAATTTGTTTTTGGGTCGTGGTAAATAGCAGTTGGTAACAGATAGAGCTACTTAGTCTTCTTCCCTCTTTGCAGACACTGTAACACAACTTTTTGAACGACCAGCCTCATCATCAGCCTTAGTGGATGGTTCATTTCTGCTTGTAGTGATTGTGATTTTATCTTATTGCAGATGAAAAGCAGCCAGAGATAACTCAATTTTCAACTGGGAATATTGATGACTCAGGATTAAGTGTAAATAAAATGGATGGAAAGTGGTACCTCCTTACAAATAAGAGACAAGATTTTGAAACAGAAAGCAATCAACATTACAGATTTAAATTGAAAACAGAAATGTATATATATGACGTGGACATTATTGTAGAAAATGTGGATGATGTGATACCTATATTCAGCAGTTTTAGCCCTTCCTGCGAAGTCAAAGTAAGTATTACCATAGGTAATATTAAAAGAGGTTGTCATTCTGACAATAAATTCACAGATTCTTCCTTCTGAATTTATTACAATGAAATGTAAACCTCTAGTGATTGCAATGAGACAATTTCGATAATAGAATAATAAATAATTAATTAGTTAAAAAAAGAAGATAAATATAATTTTTAAGTAAAAAAAATCAAATTTAGTAACTTAATACAAGGCAATTACAAAAGAAATAGACAACTTCAACAAGTTATAGATCAGAGATGTTTAAGATATCGAAAATCACATTGCATGGTTTTTTGTAAATACATTTCTGAAGTACTTTCATCAGTTTACATTGTATTCGATATGTACACCCTATGAAGCACAGCATAGACAGTATCAAGGTGGTAGTCGAATTATTGCCAAATGTGTAGTAACTTATCTTCAGCAACACTTTCATCAACTGCTTTGATGTGATTTTAATGCCATCTAGATAGTATGAATGGTTTTTGTGCCAGATGCTTCTTTACAATGACATAGGTAAATAAAAGTCGCTGGATGTTAGGTCAGGGTTTCTTGGTGGCCAAAGTGTGAGCTATTCATTTTCAACTGATGCAAATCCAGTCTAGCATTATGGAAGAGTTCTATTCAGATGATTTCTAACTTCCTAACACCAATTAGTTAGTGCCCCATCCTGTTGCAAAAGGAAGGTTTCACTATCTTATGCAGTTAAGGCATCCACCAATTAAAGATCATGTCAGGATAAGAAGCTCCTGGAAAAAGTTGGGGTCGTACACCTTTCTGTAGGACAGCCCAAAACGCATTAACCTTTAAAAAACTTTAAAAAAGCAAATTGGAGTGATATAAAAATGAACTGGAATATAAGTTGTCAAATGAGATTAAAATTGATGCACAGTTGTCAGATAGTATTAATAATGAACTATGTGAAACTCTTATTCAAACACCCGAAAAATACATCCCTAGAGGAAAAGTTAAAAAATATAAACCATTTTGGACTGACGAGTTAGGAAAACTAAAAAATTAAAGAGAACAATCCAAGAAGACAGTAGAAATTAGTAAGGATGAAGAAAGCCTACTTGCTTGGAAAAAGAAACCTGCAAAGTTTAAGAAAAGCGTATTAAATGCTAAAAGTATTTCATTTAATAAATTTGTAGAAAATTTAGATTACAGTATAAACAAAATAGCAAAGTTTATAAATATGTATCCATCACACAAAGAGTATCTATCCCCAAACAATCAATAAAACATGGGGAGAGACACGCACGCGCGCGCGCACACACACACACACACACACACACACACACACACACACACACACACACACACACACACTGTCTCTCTCTCTCTCTCTCCCCCTCCCTCTCTTCCTCTCTCTCACTCTCCCCCTCCCCCTCTCCCCTTCCCCCTCACTCCTCCCCCTCCCTCTCCATCCCCTTCCCCCTCTTTCTCTCTCTCTCCCTCCCTGTCCCTCTCTCTCTCTTTCCCTCCCTGGCCCCCTTCCCCCTCTCCCTCTCCCTCTCCCCCCTCTCTCTGTTTAATACTCATTTTTCTGCACAAAAAATCCCAAACTAATACAGGAAATTACAGAAGATTATGAAGTACCGAATTAAAAATAAGCAAGCCCAGAATTTTAATGCTACATATTTTTCACAGTGATTTCAATCTCTCAGAGTTTTAAACAGCTCTTTGTAAAACCGATAACAACAAAGCTCCAGGTCCAGATACTATTCATCCTGAATTTCTCAAGAACTTAAGGTTTAAAGCTAAGAGTGCACTCTTTAATTTTTATAACTTTGTCAGGAAAACTTCAGTTCCTGCAAATTGGAAAAAAAGTAAAATTATCCCAATACTGAAACCTGGTAAGCCTGCAGACAAAATTGATTCTTACAGACTTATATCATTAACTAGCTATGTGGCAAAAGTAATGGAAAAAATGATATCTAATAGGTTATACTGGTTTTTAGAAACAAATAACCTTCTATCACCACAGTAAGCAGGGTTCAGGAGAAACCATTCAATAAATGAACAAACAATTTTACTAAGTCAGAATATTAAGATGGTTTTAACAAGAAAAAGGATACACTAGCCGTATTTGTTGACCTTAAATCAGCTTATGATAATGTTTGGAGATACAAACTCATCATGAAACTTCAGCAATTAGCCATTAAAGCCACTATGTTAAGATGGATATCAGAGTTCATTACTCAAAGCTATTGCTCTACAACCTATGGACAGGCAACTTCCAAATATAAGCAAACACATCTTGGTTTACCGCAAGGTGCTGTATTAAGTACAGTATTGTTTAATATATGTGATCCATTGCGCGAAAATGGACCTAAAGTCGTAAAAGGAAATTCTGTTGTTGTCTAGTGCCTTGCATCTGGCAATGAAGCCATTAGCAGGAAATTCTACAGAAGAACAAAGTAACGAATTTGCGGTGTAAAAACTGCATTTCTATGTTTTGACTTCTTGTGCTACCTGTAGGCTTTTTTTTTACATACTAAACTAGGACGTCATTTTACACAGTGCTTCTTAAATACCTAAATCTTTCTTATAGTTGCTAAGAAAACAAATGAAAACTTTAATTGCAGTTTTCTCGAAAAGTACATAATGTAATATCAACATTCAGTAAGTAATATAGGCCTATTAAAAACTATAACACCTAGAACCATGAATTTTTTTTAAATTCTCAGTATGACATCCTCTTTTTGAAACCACAAAAAACAAAAAAATGAAAAATCCGACTATAGGCCCCATTTCCTGCAACTAGTCACATTATACATTAATGACCTACCACAACAATTGAAAAAATCTAGTGCTAAAACAGCACTTTTTGCTGATGACTCGGTCATTTGGACTTCGCAAAAAACAAACAAATTTGAAAAACTCCAAGAAATCATACAGTCATCTCTAGATGGACTAAAAATTTGGTGTTCAAATAATATGATGTCAGCAAATACCGAAAAAACAAAATTCCAACTCCTCAAAAATCAGTTGAAGTAAATCTTAACTACAGTGATGCTAAGTTACAAAGAACAGACAGAACCTGTTACCTAGAAGTATATTCTGATAGTAAGCTTACATGGAGAATTCACATTAACTATATAAGTGAGAAGGCCACCAAAAGATTCAAACTACTGAGGAGACAGCAGGAAATGGGGTTGTTCAAGGAGTACACTAAACACAACCTACAACACTTACATAAAACCTGTCATAAAACATAGTAACAAAGTCCTCAGAACTGCATCAACTAGTAATAAACAGATACTGGAAAGAACACAAAACCAAGCCTTGCATCTCATCACTGGGGCAGTTAAAACCACTAGCCATGCAAATAATTACTTCTAACAAGCCAATTATGGTAGATCTTGAAACTCAAGCCCTTCTAACTTATGAAAAATTAAAACGACTTCCAAATTCTGACAAATATGGAACAGATATAACTCCACATCTATACAGGAAGTCGTAAAGATTAGGGAAAATCTAGAAATACCAACTGGAAAAGAAAATATAATACTTCAGTATAATCCAATGAATAATTTCAGAGTGAATTGTCATCTCGATCTAGATGAAATCTTCCACAAAAGTGGTACTCACTCAGAAATAGCAAAATCCATTACTTTTCAGACTATAAACACAAGATACCCACAGGATGATTGGCTACATATTTACACAGATGGCTCACTCATGAATTCAGATGAGGGATGCTATTTGTCCATATTTTTAATTTTATGAAAATGTTGGCAAATGTACAACAAATTTTGATGGTGAACTTGAAGCTATTTACACATCTCTCCAAAATGTTTTTCCTTGGTTACAGAAATGCAAAACTATAGTTCTCTAATCTGATTCCAAAGCTGCAATCCAGGCAGTTAGTACAACTACTTTTGCTAAATCAGAAAAAATTAAGGAAATCCATTGTTAAGGCAGATTCAAAATTTAAATAAGATCTTAGTTCTCCAATGGATTCCAGCCCAGTGTGGGATAAATGGTAATGAGAACGCTGATATATTGGCCAAGAAAGGAACTAGAATAAATATAAAGAAGAACTACAGTTTTTCAGATGAGTCCATAAAACGAGTTATCAAGAGGAAAATTAACAGCAATTACCACACTAATTCTTCAAATGAACATAAAAATTCAAGATGGAACAATTTACTACAATATTTAAAATCCATTTCTGATCTACCACGAAAATCTGCTATGGCCATGTTCAGACTGATTACTGGTCATGATTGTCTTAGAAAACAATCGACATCGAATTGGCTTATTGAACTCTGCTAAATGTTTATTGTGCAATAAAGAAGATGCCATGGACATGGAACATCTAAAAATCTGTGAATCTCTGGAAAATTTTATGGACCTTACATCTAAATATTGGAAAGCAAGAAGGAGATTGACTTCACTGTTAAATGTTGAGCATTAGACACATACACACACACGCACGCATGCGCACAAATACACACACACACACACACTAACCTTTGGGGAATCTGCACATACTCCACTTTTTTTTTCAATCCCCCCAGATTCGACTGCTGTGTTATTTACCTTTCTACTGATGTGAAATGTTGACTCATTACTAAAAATTGTCCACTCACTGAAACTACCTTCATCACAATGTTGAAGCATTTGCACACAGAAGTCTTGACATTTGATTTTGTCATTGTCAGTTAGAGCTTGCAATAACTGAAATTTGTATGGAATCATTTTCAGCTGCTTTTGTACAGTTTTCCAAACAGTCAGTTGTGGAATTTGTAGCTCCAGTCTTGCCCTTCTTGTCGATTTCTGTGAACTGTGTTGAAAAAGAGCACAAACAGAATCAGCTTTTTAATCTGACAAATATGGTTATCAAGGAATTTTTCCATTACTTCATTTGGAGACCCTGTTGTTCCAAATTTCTTTTACCAATCATAGATGGACTGCCTCGATGATGTTAATTTTTTAAAACATGTTCTAAAATGCCACTGCACAGCAGTAACAGAATTCATTTTGTGTAATGCCTTTTCAATCACAGTGACAGTCATCTATATATAGGTATAGACACACACACGCACACGTGCACACACACACACAAATGGATTGTGCAGCAAATGTTGCAAATTAAGTTAGTTAGAAGTTCAGTTAAAGATTTTTCAGATTTATTATCCATAATAATCAAACATACTCTACATACAGAAGATGTAACATTGAAAGCAATGTAATACTCAATGAAGTGTAACTCTGCCAAATACATCTACACTGGTCTACATTTTTTTTTTCACAAGGACTAAATTAACTGAATTGAAGTGTCTTTTCCATGCTGAGTTCAAATATGCTTTCATATATTTTCTATCAGGCAGGATTCTTTTGTGGCACACGTATAAAGTTTTAAAAGAATTAGTTCTTAGGAAACACTAAATGATAAATATATGTCTAATTTTGGCTTAGGTACCTAAAAAGTTGTATATGGTGATTTTCAGCCATATTTTTCCAACGACATGGTCCAGCAGTAGTCGACCAGCATACTGGGATTCCATTTGCCTTGATATCTTTTTTTTTCTTAGTAGAAATCTGCTGATGAAAATGCTTATGAGAGACAGCCCCAAGATTTTCTGGAAAGAAGTCTAGGTGAGACTCCAAGAAGTGAATTTTTAAAGACATGTTGCATCCCATTGCTTTGTATGAATTCACAAGATCACTCACTATTTCGCTTTAGTTTTCTTCTTTGTTATTGCTAAGAAAATCAGAACAGACATTTTTTAGTGATTTCCACACTGCTTTTTCCGGTGGATGTAACAGTTCCTCAAAATGTTCATCATCTAATATTAGTGATCTTATTTGCGACCCTATAAAAATTTCTTTCTTCAATTTGCATCACTTATTTTGGGAAATTTTGATTTCAAATATATTAATGCAACAGAACTTTTATCCATTGCTTTTACAACATTTTATCACTTAAGGTCACGAAATCTGGACACTTTGGTACAGGATACCCTTCACTCATTGCAGATGCCATATTGGATACTTAACTGTATATTTTGTTTTGGATGTGATTCCTTTAATGTTAGTTCAGCAGAAATAGCAATCAGTTGAATGATCCTTCTGTTCCCTCAGAATCCTAGGAACTGAAAATGACATAATGTGTACCATTTTTCCATCCAGTGAGAAGCCTAACACATGATACACAGCATATACAGTATTTGGGGCCCATTCTTTATCAAAGTCACCAGCTTTACATCCAAAATAAAGTTCATAACACTTTTTCACAATTGGTGTGAAATTTCGCCTCTGAGATGTTCCTCACACACATAGCAAAACTTATTTGGATGATTTAAACACTTTCTTGACATATTGAAACATTTATAAAACTAATAAAACATGTAAATAAAAGCAATATACAGCAGAAAACACTACATGCGTTGACGGGCTCACTACAATTTTAATACTGGCTAGTGGCTATCTGCTTACTATCAGTGTTGCCAACTCAGAATTCCATTTACCGCTGCACAAGCTTAAAAAACCGCTAAACTGTAGTTAAAAAACTCCAGATTTTTCTTAACACATCATTTCCAAATTTGAAATACAAACTATATAGTTTTAGGAACTGGAGAATTTTAGGTTTCATATTAAAAAAAAATATATATAGTATTTATAATACTCTGGAAATTGAAATAACACTCACCTCTGTCCAGAAGCTTGTTGTGAATGGCAATTTTATATTGTCGAACAACAGAAAAACACTCGCTACTCTTTTTGTGTGTATAATTATCAGCATGGGTAATTAAATCTAAATATTTTTCATTCAATATCACCTTGCACCATTTATACCGAGCTTTCGAACTATCACCGGTAACTTCTTCCACCCAATCTTTCAACACATTATGCTTTTTTTTCACACATCTCTGAACTTTTGTACGTATATACAGTAGTTTTACGCGGCATATTCAAAACTGAATGAAGTAGATCAAGAATATACTAGACACTTCGGAAATAATCACATTCACAGTCACACCAGTCGGTTCGAAATCTGATTTCACACTGAGCTGGAGACGTGCCTGCCAACAATGAGTCTGGCTTTTAAGTTTTAAGTAGGCTGTATCTGTGTTACATAAACTTTAATGCGGAATGATAAATTAAATATATATCATAAATGAAAATAATAATTCAGTTCATTATCTATTCTTTATGATTAAATACACTAATTCATTTACAAAAACAATGCATACATTAGATTAAGAGTTTAATGAATGCGGAATACCTTATTTGTACAACAACAATGGATGAAGCAGGAAATGGATGTGGTTGCACCAAATCGAGTTCACATAAAACGTTGATATTGTATACTCGCACAATGAAAAAGTGTGTTAATACCATACTAAACTCTGGTTTATGATTAACTATCAATGTCCGCAAGTACATATTAAAAATTATAACATCTTTACAGAAAAATAAACTTAAAAATATCATCTCTCTCTGCCTGGAATCATAAAAAAACGCCAAATAAATAGCTAGCCGCTGACGGTAAAATTCTGTAGCTGACGATAGTCCTAAAAACACCAGATTTAGCTACAAAACCGCTGACTTGGCAACATTGCTTACTATAGTGATGGAGTATTTGAACATGTTAGAACATGTTTGAATATGAATAAGCCTGAACAGAGTTAGAACATGTTTGAACATGAATAAGTCTGTTTGGTCCCAACTTATTCTGAATAAAATTACCAATTCTATAATTTATAAGAAAGCCTAATATATAGAAGTATATTATAAAAAATGACTGTCACAAAAAACTATGCCTGATGGAAAAATTCTGATTACATATTTGAATTCAGTATATAAAAAACTGCACTAGAGTCAATATTCAGTTTTCTTGTGGAAACAGTTATGTTACCCAGTATATATAATCAAACATACTCCACAGAAGATGCAATATTGAAAGCAACAAAAGCTTCCCTCTTAATGGTTTTTGTGCCAGATGCTTTTTCTTAAAAATATTCATCTCCAGTTCTTTAAGTTTCAATACAAAAACACAAGTAACAATGTCAGAACGATCAGCAGGATTGATTGTGTGGAAGTAAAGCAGTAGCTCTTTCAGGTCATTGCGGATTGCAGATGAGAGTTAAGAAATGTCAGATTTGCCATGCATTCGAAGAATAGATACAGCATCTTGATATCTGCTGCATTTTGTGAATTGCCGAGTAATGGAGAGGGCAGAATCACTGTTTTTCCTGCTAAGAGATCTTCCTGAAGAGATTGAATCTTATAGGCCTCTTATTTGAACAGTAAGCAGTGCCTTTTGATTTTTTTTTTAGGAATTGTAATCTTTGTGATTCCACCCGACAATATGTTGTTGTTGTTGTTGTTGTCGTCTAGTGCCTTGCATCTGGCAATGAAGCCATTAGCAGTCGTGCTTTCCAATACTTTTGAACTGTAGTTTCTTCTGATCTTAATGCTTCACAGGTCTGCAAGTGATTTTCATTCATTTCTGCTGGATTGTTACACAGGACACATATTGGTGAAGCTGAGATACCTATTCTGTAGAGATGACTTGCTAGACAGTCATGATTACAGACAATCAGCAAGTTAATGGCGGTAGGGATGTCAATCCTATGTGCCCGCTGCCTTTATCCCCAAGGAAACGCTCTTAGTATTCATTTCTGTTACAGGCTGAGTAAACCCCAGGGTCATAGTATGGCCTGAAGGATTAGACCAATGGAAAAATTCGTGACCCCATCAGAAATCGAACCCGCATCCTTCCGGCTTTGTAGCATTACGCCAAATCTGCATCGGCCAAATAGAAATGATCATATGATATTCAAGTACTAACTGCTGAGTCATTTATACCTGAACCCACACTTTCTGAAGTCGAAATTGCGATAGAAAAGCTGAAAAAGTACAAGTCTCCAGGTATCGATCAAATTTGAGCAGAATTAATACAAAAGGGTGGAAATGTCATTAGGAAAGTCAAAGAAAACAGGGAGGATTTGGAATTGAACGGGTTACATCAGCTGCTTGTTTATGCGGATGATGTGAATGTATTAGGAGAAAATCCACAAACTATTAGGGAAAACACGAGAATTTTACTTGAAGCAAGTAAGAGATAGGTTTGGAAGTAAATCTCGAAAAAACAAAGTACAGTGAAACCTCGATATAACTCTCCCTCAAGGGACCATGTTATATCCAGTACAGCATTACAGCAATTTGTTATATGGAGGAAATTAATTATGAATGTTGCAAGTTGGATTACACTTTTATTTACTGCAGGTTTAATAATACAAATATATAGTTTCAGTGACCAAAGCATTTTATTTCTTGTTAATGGCATTTTGAGTTGTGTTAAGACATGAAGTCAACTCTGATGACAAATAGTGTTTTATAGTGGACAGTGCTTCTAGTGCAGCTGATTTCAAAGATGAAGTAATGGAAACAACCTCATCATTATTTTCATCTTCTCCGTTAACTACACCATGATTATCAGTGTGATTAACGACTTTTTTGTTACTGACAGCTGTTCTGCAATGGTGAGATTGTCTTCTATAGCAACAAACTCATCAAAACGAACACCAGCGATTTCTTGTGGTGCAGTGCATTCTTCGGCACTGATTTCGTCACAAGGGTCCACAGTTATGTCATATTGGTGATATCCAAGTCCTTCCTTATGGAAACAATTCTCTATTGTCATTGATTGCAGGTTCTGCCATTCTGAGGCAATAAAATTCATTGCATCGAGAACAGTGACAGACGGCTGAGAATCTTCGCTGTCCATGGATGACAGATAACATTGAACCACACTCTTTCGATATTTCTGTTTTATGACTCTGATCACACCTTGATCGAGAAGTAAGAGTTTGCTCATAGCATTTGGCGGAAGAAATTCCAATCTTAGGGTGAATAAAGGAGTATATTTTGGATGAGCTGGACAATTGTCTGCAAAAGAAAAACTTTACGCTTCTGAATGTCCAGCTGTTTATCCCAGTTTTGGAGCCATGATACAAATCTCTCTCCAGTCATCCCAGCTCGACGTTGTGAAGAATAATCACACGGCAGTGAATTAATGCACCTTGGCTTTGCAAACTTCTCTATTACTAGAGAACACAACTTGTCAGTTCATTACTGTTAGTACACAACAAAACAGTAAGTTGCTATTTACTTAGGTTACCGCCATTACAGTTTTCATTTTTGAAGACTAGAGACTTACCTGGCATAAGTTTATAGAAAAGACCGAACTCATCTATATTATAAATGTCACCTGGTGCATAACCCTGTGTAAGATTTCTTACAGTAAGGGAGGTCCAAGAATTGACAGTTTCATCAACTGACTCTGCTTCCCCACTGATCTGGCAAAAAACTATCCCATGACGTAGTCGAAACCTTTGAAGCCAACCATTATATGCACTGAAATCTGTAAATCATTTTATAATATAAGTAAATGTTATAATGACTTCTTAAATTAGTATCATAATTTTGTACAGTAAATTATGAACATTTTAATACTTTTGATACCCTTTTCTTAGTTATCTCCATTGCTTTTTCTTGTAGGACAGGAAATTTGGCATTTCTTGCTTGATAGAATCAAGTGAGAAGACAGTGCTCCAGATCCACATACTTCCCTGACTTCAACTTTCTCCTTTCGGCAATCCCTAGATTTGCATTTTCCTCTATTTTTCTGCCCAATGATGCAGCAAAATCTTTTTGACACTGAGTTTTATTCTTGCTGTATTTTCTCAAAATTTCGCATTTTTCCAAAATGGAAAATGGCTTTCTTTTCTTACTATTGCTACAGAAGGCATTTCAAACACGTGAACAACACAGCTAAATGCAAGGACTCACTAAACAGTTGTATGTCTCTGTGCTCTAGACACACTTCATTGCTTCTCTCCACGCTAGAGGGGAGGGAACAGGTAAGACTGAACTTTGCTTCATGAACCAAGGGACCGACAGAGAGAGCATTATATCCATGACAGTGTTATATGGCTCCAAGTTACATCGAAGTTTTACTGTATATGATTATGTCTCGCGATCAAAACGTAGTATGAAATGGAAATATAAATCTTTGAAATTTATCCTTTGAAAAGGTGAAAAAATTCAAATACCTTGGAGTAACAGTAACAAATATAAATGACACTCGAGAAGAAATTAGATGCAGAATAAAATCTGGGAAATGCCTGTTATTATTTGGTAAAGAAGCTTATGAAATCCAGTCTGCTCTCAAAAAAAGCTGAAAGTTAGAATTTATGAAGCAGTTATATTACCGGTTGTTCTGTATGGTTGTGAAACTTGAACTCTCACTTTGAGAGAGGAACAGAGATCAAGGGTGTTCGAGAATAAGGTTGTTTAGGAAAATATTTGGAACTAATAGGGATGAAGTTACAGGAGAATGGAGAAAGTTACACAACGCAAAGCTGCATGCATTGCATTCTTCACCTAACATAATTAGAAACATTAAATTGAGACGTTTGAGATGGGGAGGGCATGTAGCACATATGGGGGAATCCAGAAATGCATATAGAGTGTTAGTTGGGAGACCGGAGGGAAAAAGACCTTTGAGGAGGCAGAGACGTAAGTGGGAGGGTAATATTAAAATGGATTTAAGGGAGGTGAGATATGATGGTAGGGACTGGAGTAATCTTGCTAAGGATAGGGACCGATGGCGGGCTTATGTGAGGGCGGCAATGAACCTCCAGGTTCCTTAAAGGCCATTTGTAAGTAAGTTGTAATGTGCTTAATCCTTTTAGGCATAGAACTCTTAATTAACAAGTTTAATTGGATATTGGTCAAATTAAATAAAATATATGAAATGGAGATTAAATTTGCAAACAATTTGTATTTTCATAAATTTGCATACAAATTAGGAGGTGGCTTTATTTTAAGCCAGTGTGGCATAACTTCACGACATTAAAACAAAATAGAAAGTGTGGTGGATTCAAATGAAGCCACTATGCCTCAAAGGGTTAATAGCTGACCTTGGGAGATGCTGCAGAACTATTCCTTGGATACCGTCAGTCTTATGAGGGCTGAGGGAGCAAATGAAATGGGCGACCTCATGTATGTTCGTAGGTCGTATCCCATTTGCCGGCTCCCTGCTGAGAAGATCTCGAACTGATTCATCAACAGCTCTGATATGGGGCAGATTTAAATTTTGATCCACTAGTTGAAAAGTGGTCGGTCTCTACAATGTCTGCCAGTGCAGTAGTCTTCTCCTCTGAAGTAAAGGCAGTGTCTTCTGGTGCGACTCTTAGTGGGTGGATAGATTGAGATGGATTGGACAGTCTTCAAGATACACTCCAGACATCTGCCATGTTTCCGCTCTCCATCGTCTCAACCTGGGATTTCCAAGCAGAATAATATGCTAAAAAAGAAGGTGAAATACTTAGACGAAGAGAAAAGGAGGAACAATCTAATCTTCTTTGGTATAGAAGAACAGGAAAAAGAAGTCTTGGGACACATAATGGAATTTTATACTCCCTTAAAAGTACGTCTTTCTTGGCCAGGCAGACCTCGGATCTCCTGGCAACCACTAAACCACCGAGGACGAGTCATAATTGTCAAAATTCAGAATTTAGGCTAATTTATTATGGTAGCTTCCTTTGCAGATCCGTGAACACTACTTACTTACTTACTGGCTTTTGAGGAACCCGGAGGTTCATTGCCGCCCTCATATAAGCCCGCCATAGGTCCCTATCCTGAGCAAGATCAATCCAATCTCTATCATCATATCCACCTCCTTCAAATCCATTTTAAAATTATCTTCCCATCTACGTCTCGGCCTCCCCAAAGGTCTTTTTCCCTCTGGCGTCCCAACTGACACTATATGCATTTCTGGATTCGCCCATACGCAATTTTCTTGTTTATGTTAGTTAATTAGGATACAATTAATTATACTTAATCACTCATTTAAAGTTTGTGTGACTGCAACCTGTGTATATTTTTGTGTGACTTTACTTCGTTTATAGTGTTTTTTTTTTCCTTTTTATTTCTGTTATTGTATTTGTATTCCTGGTGTTGTGGAAGAGAAGGCCTGATGGCCTTAACTACACCAGAATAAATAAATAAATAAATAAATAAATAAATAAATAAATAAATACGTGCTACATGCCCTGCCCATCTCAAACGTCTGGATTTAATGTTCCTAATTATGTCAGGTGAAGAATACAATGCGTGCAGTTCTGTGTTGTGTAACTTTCTCCATTCTCCTGTAACTTCATCCCTCTTAGCCCCAAATATTTTCCTAAGTATCTTATTCTCGAACACCCTTAATCTCTGTTCCTCTCTCGAAGTGAGAGTCCAAGTTTCACAACCATACAGAACAACCGGTAATATGACTGTTTTATAAATTCTAACTTTCAGATTTTTTGACAGCAGACTGGATGATAAAAGCTTCTCAACCGAATAATAACAGGCATTTCCCATATTTATTCTGTGTTTAATTTCCTCCCAAGTATTATTTATATTTGTTGTGTTGCTCCCAGGTATTTGAATTTTTCCACCTCTTCAAAGGATAAATTTCCAATTTTTATATTTCCATTTCGTACAATATTCTCGTCACGAAACATAATCATATACTTTGTCTTTTCGGGATTTTCTTCCAAACCTATCTCTTGCTTCAAATAAAATTCCCGTGTTTTCCCTAATCGTTTGTGGATTTTCTCCTAACATATTCACGTCATCTGCATAGACAAGCAGCTGATGTAAACTGTTCAATTTCAAATCCTCTCTGTTATCCTGGACTTTCCTAATGGCACACTCTAGAGCAAAGTTAAAAAGTAAAGGTGATAGTGCATCTCCTTGCTTTAGCCCACAGTGAATTGGAAACGGATCTGACAGAAACTGACCTATACGGACTCTGCTGTATGTTTCACCGAGACACATTTTAATTAATCAAACTAGTTTCTTGGGAATACCAAATTCAGTAAGAATATAATATAAAACTTCTCTCTTAACCGAGTCATATGCCTTTTATGAAATCTATGAATAACTGATGCACTGTACCCTTATACTCCCATTTTTTCTCCATTATCTGTCGAATACAAAATATCAGATCAGTAGTTGATCTGTTATGCCTAAAGCCACACTGATGATCCCCAATAATTTCATCTACATATGGAGTTAATCTTCTCAAAAGAATATTGGACAAAATTTTGTACGTCAACAAAAGTGATATTCCTCGAAAGTTACTACAGTTAGTCTTGTCCCCCTTCTTAAAGATAGGTACGATTATGGACTCCTTTCATTGTTCTGGTACAATTTCCTTTTCCCAAAGAGCAAGTACAAGCTTATAAATTTCGTTAGATAATGCGCTTTCACCCTCTTGTATTAATTCTGCTGGAATTTGATCGATACCTGGAGACTCATAATTTTTCAGATTTTCTATCGCAAGTTCGACTTCAGAAAGTGTGGGTTCCGGTGTAAATGGCTCAGCAGTTTGTATTTCAATTTCGTCCCTATCATTTCTATTTGGCCTATGTATATTTAGTAGTTGCCCAAAATAGTTTTTCCATCTGTTCAGGATTGAATGAGAATCTGCAAGCAAGTCACCATTCTCATCCTTGATCACGTTTATCCTTGCCTGATATCCATTCTTGAATTCCTTTATGCCCTTATATAAATCTCTAATGTTTTTATTTTTACTATTTGTTTCTACCTCATTCAATTTTTCCTTCAAGTAATCTCTCTTTTTATTTCTAAAGGTACGGTCACACGTCGCTATTTTTGCAGCGCTACTTTTATACTGCAGCTGCAAAAGTTGCGTGTCGTGTTCACACGTAAGCCAAAAGTAGCGCTCTGCACGCTACTTTTCGTGCTGCGCAACCCGAGTGCTGCAAAAGTTGCAACTGGAGGTTGCGAGTCTGTTCACACGCAAGGCACTGCTTTTGCAGCCGCAGTCATGCTGCAGGTTCCCATCTCCGTGTTGACTTCTCAATATACATTTTGTGGTTATGTTCGCATTATTAAGAAACTCATGCGAAAGCTTCCTTATCTATTATTTGCTTTTCTGTCGTATCTAGTATTCAGAAATTGACATTATTTTTAATATAAAGCTTTTAAAAACGCCTAAATACTTATATGATAGCCAACAGTATATTCACGTAATCAATGTTGGCAACCCTCCTGTTTGGAACTACGCTACGAAAAATTAAAAAAATGAATTATATCGTCACCAATTATGCTCAGACTGTGTTGTGTATTTAATAACTGTTACAAATAATTTATTTTCATCACATTTAACATTAAAATATATCCAAACAATAAAAGTATCATTGACACATTTGGGTGGTAACACTGGTTGCAACCGCAGCAAAAGTTTCAACAAAACCGATATCAAAAATGCTGCAGCTGCAACCCTGAGAACCCTGTTCACACGTCACTACTTTTAAGTTGCGCGCAGCATGGAAAAGTAGCGGGCAGCAGGTTCGGCAGCCGCTACTTTTCGGGTTGCACCATTGTTCACACATCGCAGTACAAGAGTTGCGCAGTTTTTTGTACTGCAGCACTGCAAAAGTAGCGACATGTGATCGTACCTTTAGTGTATGATTTGCTTCCCGTATTTTATGGAATAATTATCTCTATTCGCCTCGACTGGATCCTGTAAGAATTTCAATTTTGCGTGTTTCCTTCTTTCTACTCCATGCAACAATCTTCACCAAACCACGGTTTCTTTTTCTTAGTTTCATAATAACCTATGCTCTGTTCAGCTGCAATTTTGATATTATCTCGGATATTTTCCCACATGCTATTAACATTTGAGGGGCTGACAACCAGAGTGGACCAAGTCCACCAGTGATCAGTTTGTGCATTAATACAATCTCGGATGAAGAAAACTTAGATTTATTCATTGCCATAACAAACAAAGTCCATAACTCATTTGTTACTCCACAGAGGGCAGCATTTCCTATAGAAGGTGAAGGTTGCTAAGCGTGAGCCAGGAACTTTAAGACTCAATATCTCAGAACTATTCCAGATGGACTTGGTCCACTCTGGTTGTGAACCCCTCATTTAACTCTTCCTCAACTTCGTTCCGTGAATACTACAGTCTTTAGAAGTCCTTTGAATTCCATTTCTGTCTACTTCGTTCACTGATATCTCTAAGAGTCACTCATAGTTTTCTGCCCAAGGGCAGGTTCTTTCTCTCCAAACCCAGTATGCTCCAATCTTCCCTCTTTTCTGCCTTCTTCTTAGTTTCCACATAGGATCCATATCTTAATGTTGTCTGTCATCTGATACATTCTTCTGCCCCGAACTCTTTCCCATTCACCATTCCTTCCAGTGCATCCTTCAGTAGTCAATTTCTTCTTAGTCAGGACCGCTACTTTTCTCTCTCTGATCAGTTTCAGCATCATTCTTTCTTCACCCATCTTTCCAACACAGCTTTATTTCATATTCTGTCTCTCCATTTCACACTCTATTCTTCTCCATATCCACATTTCTAATTCTTCTAGTCGTTTCTCTTCACTTCGTCTTAATGTCCATGTTTCTGTCCCATACAATGCCACACATCTCCACTTCTCTAGTCTCTTCCTCAGTTTCTCTTCGAGAGGTCCATCAGGAGGTTATCCTTTTTCTATTAAAATCTTCTTTTGCCATTGCTGTCCTCCTTTTGACTTTCCGACAGCAGCTCATGTTACTCTTATAGTACACCCTAAGTATTTGAAGCTGGAAATATTGAGACAAATATTGCTAATGTTATCTTTCACTTTGTTTACAATTTCGTGTTGGTAAAATGTTCATTAATTAAAAATAATATTGATTCCATTATTTAAGATATAATTTTTCATAATCTTCGAAGTGTTTAATTGTCTAATTAAATAATAATGGAGTGGGAAATTAAATGCAGCGTTTAGGGTTTCTACAATAAATTTAAATTTGGAGCAATATCCTAAGTAATATGGATTTATATTTAGATTTAGAATATTTTCAAATCTGTTCTTTTGATGTCTGTATCCCTTTTTTTTTTTCCAGGAAAATCAGAATAATGGGCCAACTGATTGTACATTTATCATAACTGACGGAGATGGAATCTTTGATGGTATGAAGTATGAAGTTATAGACACAGTAAGTTGAAATATTTTCAAATTTAAGTCCTGGAACAAAATGAATAAACTTCATAATATTATCATTTAACGGAATTTCAGAAAGCAGTGATTTCTAAGCTTACATAATATTATTCTTGTCTATAGAATTGTTTACTTTCAATAAACATATTATTATAATATAATAATAATTATAATATAAACATCTATAATAAACAAATATTATAATATAAATAAATAATAAGGAATATACTTTATTGTGAAACAAGATTTTTAAAATCAGGTTATTATTGCTTTGAGAGGTGAACTATGTATGTCCCCTCGTTGGTTTTCTTATAGTATCTTCTCCACACAATATTGTTAATGTTGTTCCATTTTAACAATCTTATAGGACTGACTTGTATTTTCCTTGCCTTCTCTGACCATCAGAGACCACTACTGTGTAACAAGTTTGCAAAGGTGTCTGCTGCATGAAGCAGGAATGTTGGGCGAGAAATGGACACCAGTAATGTTGCCTGGCACCAGTGCTGTATATCCTCTGTTAGTTAAGCTAGCTTCAGTATCCCTGCAAAGACTGATTCGTCCTTCGGCCTATCACCCAGACTGTCCAGGTTCATATCTTGCCTGATTTTCCATGTGAGAAATCCATAGTGATAATTGTGGCTGACGAGATCACAGTTGGGGTTTTTCTCGGGGTTCTCGTGTCTCCCCAAATTACGCATTTAAATCATTAATTCCATAGCATTCCCTGAATGGCAGGTGGCGATGGAGGGGGCTGGTTTAAGGATGAGTTGTGTTGCAGCTTGAAACCTGGATATGCAGCGAACCTTAGTGTAGTCAACCTGTGTGCGTTGGGAATGTGCCTAGCTCGAGGGTTAGTGAAATAGATCTTCTAGGTCTTAATGTCCAGTCGTAGTGTGCCCCTTCCGAAATTCAATACAGTGTATTAAGCACTCAAAACATAATTAGGAAATGTGCTTGAAATCATTCATATTCACTAGATTTTATATACACAATATAACCTGTTATTCCAGAACCTCGTAAATCCAATGACCTCTCAAATCGAGTTTTCGGGCTTAAAAGTTTCAAAATATCGATCCTCAATAGCTTACATACGCTTATAGAAGAATGAACAATACACTTTCCAAAAATGACAAAATACATGTATGATGGAATGCTAGTATACTTGTTAATGCAAAACATTGTATAGTTAATGCTTGAATATATGAGGTTTTGATGCATTATTCTGTTATTTTCCATGACAATCTCCTGCATATGGGGAGAACCAATTGGAGATTGCTATGACCTTGTAAGATCACTGACTTGTGTGAGAGAGAGATGACAATCTGGAGCAAGAGAGAGGGAGATATCAGTTCCCCATTAAGTTGTCTTTGTCATTCTATTAGTCTTTTCTCTTTCTCATGTAAGTAATTGCCCTGTTTTCGATCTTTGGGTCACTGTCTTTTGAATTTATTATCTAAAATATTGCCCTGTCTTGTCTCATTTACGAAATCCTCTTCCTGTAATTTTTCTGTGTATTTTATGCAAGTGGCCCATTGTTCTTGCATTACGTGTTAAGTTCTTAGTGAACAAGTCTTTAAATGTCCATAATTTAAATGTACTTTTTCTCCTGGCAACTTGATGCTTTACTTGAGCCCACACAAGCCCAATGGCACTGTATTGACAATGGTATGGGGATAATTGTATGTACAGAACCAGAAACATAATTTTGGCCACCTGAATTTTCCAAGTTCCAGTTATAACATACTGCGCATGCTCAGTGCTTTCCAAGTTCCAGTTATAACATACTGCGCATGCTCAGTGCTTTCCAAGTTCCAGTTATAACATACTGCGCATGCTCAGTGCTTTCCAAGTTCCAGTTATAACATACTGCACATGCTCAGTGCTTTCCAAGTTCCAGCTATAACATACTGCACATGCTCAGTGCTTTCCAAGTTCCATTTACAACATACTGCGCATGCTCAGTGCTTTCCAAGTTCCAGTTATGACATACTGCGCATGCTCAGTGCTTTCCAAGTTCCATTTATGACATACTGCATATGCTCAGTGCTTTCCAAGTTCCATTTATAACATACTGCGCATGCTCAGTGCTTTCCAAGTTCTAGTTATAACATACTGCGCATGCTCAGTGCTTTCCAAGTTCTTGTTATAACATACTGTGCATGCTCAGTGCTTTCCAAGTTCCAGTTATAACATACTGCGCATGCTCAGTGCTTTCCAAGTTCTTGTTATAACATACTGTGCATGCTCAGTGCTTTCCAAGTTCCAGTTATAACATACTGCGCATGCTCAGTGCTTTCCAAGTTCCAGTTATAACATACTGCGCATGCTCAGTGCTTTCCAAGTTCTTGTTATAACATACTGTGCATGCTCAGTGCTTTCCAAGTTCCAGTTATAACATACTGCACATGCTCAGTGCTTTCCAAGTTCTTGTTATAACATACTGCGCATGCTCAGTGCTTTCCAAGTTCCAGTTATAACATACTGCGCATGCTCAGTGCTTTCCAAGTTCCAGTTATAACATACTGCGCATGCTCAGTGCTTTCCAAGTTCCAGTTATGACATACTGCGCATGCTCAGTGCTTTCCAAGTTCCATTTATGACATACTGCGTATGCTCAGTGCTTTCCAAGTTCCATTTATAACATACTGCGCATGCTCAGTGCTTTCCAAGTTCTAGTTATAACATACTGCGCATGCTCAGTGCTTTCCAAATTCTTGTTATAACATACTGCGCATGCTCAGTGCTTTCCAAGTTCTTGTTATAACATACTGCGCATGCTCAGTGCTTTCCAAGTTTCTGTTATAACATACAGTGCACCTCTTTCATTAGCAACTTGTACAGCTCATATATCTTAAAACTCTAATAAGGATTGTGAAACACCATAAAGCAAGATTTCTTGAAGGAGTTATGAGTCTGTATGTGAGTTGACCAGTAAATTTATTTGTCTTACAATTCTTGAACTCATATATCACATGAATTTTTTTTTCACATTATTTTAATTATTTGATAGGGTATAAATGGACATATTTTGTTTCAGTCACCATCAACAAGTGTGTCAGAATTTTTCGAACTAACTGATGCTATTAGTCAAACTTGCAGTACCAATGGTATTAAGAACTGTAAGGATCTAGCTTTGTCAAAAATGAAGGACCTTGACTACAAAACGAAGCCGTTTCACTCGTTGTCACTTTATGCACAGGTAAAAAAAAAAGGAGACACTTCATAAGTATACCAAAAAGACATAAAACTAATTCTTTTCTGTTTTCTTTGAGAATTCTTTATGTTATACTGTAACCTATGTGAAAATGTTATTGGTGATGTGTTCAATTGTTCACTGTGTAATAGAACTGAATTAATACTATTACAATACATGCATGTATGCGAGTAAAGAAATACACTTGTGGAGATGTTACATTCTCTTTATCTGATGTATTAGATTTTTAAGTTGTCATTTGTTATAGCTGTTAGTTCCGTTGTTGTTGTTGCTGTACAGTGGTAATTGGAATTAGTTGTCTTACGTCATTGTTTCTCAATATAAGCTATGAAGTTCACGTTTTAAGTTCTTTCTTCTATTCAGTTTGTGGAAATTTTGAAGTCTTTATTTGTTAATTTTTTCGTTATCATTTCATTTTATGTGCCTGTCTTGAGTTTTCTGTACATCTCAATCTGTGTTAGTGCTGTTCTAAGCAATCTTAAGCTGAAATGCTGCTACTATTTATTTTGTAGACAGTTCATACAGTGATTTTCAACTGGATGTCAACATTGGATACTGAAAGATCAATGACTGATCGATGACTAAAAGAAAGCCAATGGAAAGAATATGGAATCTGGAAAATAAGGTTACAATACAAGTACTAAGTTACAGCATTTAAAAATAAAAAAGAATTAAAATGTCTCTTTGAATTTTAATTATCTATAAAGTTCAATGGCAGCTTTAGGCTATGTTAAAGGTTTATCCAACCACCAGTTATTTTCACATTAATTTAATGTCACTATTTTGGAGTGTGGTGTAGCAAAAAGTATTAACAGTTTTAATGTAGGCACCATATTTTTATGTTCATCATCAATTTCTTCATGAATTAGACTGGTTGACCTGTTCCATCTTCAGGAATTTGAAGCATAGGTTGATCCTTCCAACACATTTTAAGGATAGTTCAGGAAAGAAGACAAAAATTCAGAAATTATTCATGTCCATCACTAAGTACAAGCTATATGAAATCTTTAAGGTATAGAAGCCACGCTTATTCGAGCCCAGGCACTATCAAATAAAGCGGAAGGCTTTGAGATATAAAGAGCGGATGACAATGCCAATGTCATAGACACTGTCTTGCAGCTGTGGATTATAATTTATGGCCAGAATAAGCCCTGTTGCTAATATGTCTTTATGCTAATCAATGCATTCTTCTTCATTGAACACGTGTTTTAGTTGGATGTTTCTTTATAGAGTTATTATTTTCCTAGTTTTATTTGATAGTGTCTAGTTAATAGTTTTAATAGTATTACATAGTGTGCACTAAGTGCGAATAAGTTTAACAATATGTGGAGGCCTAGGGAAACCAGATCCCTTCTATTGAAAATGAACAAAGTGACCCTTAACCTAGCACTAGTGATTCCGGTGTCCCAAAGAAAAGAAAAGCAACAAAAACTTTAAATAAACAAAGCCAAAAGTTTGTTTGTAATGCACATGAGCATGTTCAAAAAAATAATATAGAAAAAGGCTCAATTTCGGAGACCACCAAGATTTTGAAATTAGACAGAAAAACAGTTCAAGAAAATTAAAAAAAATACACGGAGTAACACCACTAGAAAGTAGTAGTAGTTTGTTGTCTTGCACTAGATGGCAATAGCAGTTTAATTGGTCCTACTTATTTATTTCTCTCTTCCACCACTAGATGGCAGTAGTAGTTTAATTGTTTTCTCCACTCATTTATTTATTCCTGTTGTTTCATCATTTCACTATTTCCACTGTTGATTTTTAGTGTTTATTATTTCCTTCTTGTTGTTATTGTTTCATATAATTAGTTTAGTTACGATCACAGAATTCTTCTTTTTATTCTATATAGTTCACGTTACAACAGCTTATGACATCATGTGTTCTGTCTTTATATTTTGCACTAACCTGATGGTCATTGATCAATTAGACAGGCCAGCTGTTTGTAACAATTCCCACAGTAGGTTTTCACCTGATGACGAAGAGAGATCCACTCTTCAAAACTTCGTGCTACAATTTTGAAAATTAGCAATGGAAAAAGTCCAAACAGCTCAACCATTGAACAATTCACCGTTGCTCTCCCCCCCCCCCCCCTTCATTTAGATCAATAGGAAAAAGTTCCTGAAATTTCACTGTTGTGCTTTCCATTAATTATCGTCTTTGTGGAAAATGTATCAGACTAAAATCACTTGTTCTTTGATAGCATTGTCACCACCAACTAACACCCACTTGTTACATAGCTAAATTTCACACTAAACTCGAACCTGTTCATACTACCCCCTTCATCACCCTGTTCAAAGACTATGGTGATGACCTCGATGGAATGTGGTGCCAAATTGCAAACTTACTATCTGATGTTGCTAGTTGAACCACCCTGTTCACGTCAGTGCAGAAGACTTTGTATACACGCATTAGTAGGAACTTCACATTTTGGCTGGCATGTGTTTCATAGAATATTTGCACATGTCGATCAAAAAGTGAATATTAATCCGAATCTTGTGAGCATGTACATAAGTTCCGAAAAAAAAAATACTCAAATCAGAGATAATGTTGAAATAAGAGAAACACCCACCAATATGGAGATGATGGAGAAGGATAGAAGACTCAGAATTCAAAAGGAGATCTAAAGAAGTCCGTGACAGTATTATCTATCAAGTTAAAGAAAGATTTAAATTTCTAGGATATATTATTTCTGCAGTATTCATTTTCTTAATTTGGTTATTTAACGAATCTATATCAGCTACTGGACTATTGAATGTCGATGGATTGGTCATAGCGAGATGATACTTTGCAAAATGAGACATAGGATCTGTCATGGGATTGTATAGCATTTGCCTTACAGTTTAGGAAAACCTCACCAAAAAATGGGGGAGGGGGAAGAAAAAAGGTTATTCAGCCCTAGCTGAAATCGAACCCTCACTCAAGCGCAGCTTCTGATCAAGCATTATTTCAACCAGAATATTTGAATTCCCTGAGACAAGTATGAAAGATACATGTGAAATGTACCAGTTTCTTGATTCCAACAAACTAAAAATAGAGCTGTATGTACAAAAGAATTTCGTTCAATGCCTGGGACAAGAAGTTTACTTGAGTTACAAAAGCATACAGTGCACCTGAAGTGAAGGCATTGCAGTGTTAACAGTGCTGATTACTATCTACGTGACGTCTTCAGAAACTGATTGTTGTTTTTATACACCAAAGAAAATAAAGAAAAACTATTATTGAAGAAAGACTCTCTGCCTTAAGAATGTCTTCTATGGAAAAGAACTTTATCCTGGAATTTCCAGAGGTCAATCAGAAGATTATTGACAAGTTAGTAAGGAACATAGAACGAACTTATTGTTGAAGTAAAAGATTTCATGTGACAGGAAAAATGCAATTTTCAAAGAAATATTTACTAGTGATACGAGTGTGCAATTGGATATCAACACAAATACTTAGAGTGTTTAGAATATTTTTAGAAAACATAATTTACTTGGTTCGTTATTTCGAAAAACTTTGGAAGAAAGATTATACATTTTTCAGGATTACTTCAATTGCTGTAGCTAATTGTTTTGCATATAGGCTTTAGTAATAGTGGCATACCTGCTTCTTGCTTATCATTTTATAGAGATTGATCTATGTACCTTCTACGTCATGTTGAATTGAGCAGTAGAATCATGGTTAAGATGTTGCACTACAAGTTGAAACATTGTGTGTGCCATTCCTGAGGGAGTCAAATTTTTTCCATTGATCAAATCCCTTCAGCCACACTGTGCCTTCGGAGTTCACTAAGTCTCTTACAGAAAAGTGTATCAGGGATGTTTCCTTGGTCCCTAGACAGTTAACAGAATTGCACCCTCTTTTTGATAATTTATCAAAAAGCAAACTTTACTACTATTCATGAACCATTTCCGGAATATTCTACTTTACAGGATTATTCTATAAAATCTTAAGACACTCTGTGCTAGAAAATATTGTCCAATGAAGTCAGGTGTAATGCGAAACAAATAAAAACAAAGACCAGAAACACAGTGTTGCCACTTCAATTGTCAAAAAATTAACTGTGGTCAATATTTTCTATTTTGTTCGGAAAAAATTGATATTATGTCTTGTATCTTCAATGTGTACCATTTCGTCCGCTACATACAGGGTGTTTAAAAAATACGGGGCATAATTTCAGGTATGTATTTCCCACATGTAGACAATCAAAATAGTTCATTACAACATGTGTCCGGAAATGCTTTATTTCCGAGTTATGGCCTTCGCAACATTGAAATTCAGCGGCATGTTTTTTTTTCCGCAGGTCGTTGCCGTCAAAGGAGACATTAAGAGGGCACTCTGACAGTTCATTCCGAGGCGAAGGTTACATTCAGTGTTGTGTAGGCGTTAGACTGTGCGACATGTATTCAAATCAAGAGCTGGCAGAGATACACTTCATGTACGGTAAGGCGGACGGCAATGCTGCGCTGGCTCGTCGTTTGTACCAGGAGAGGTACCCACAGCGACAATGTCCAGATCGGAAGACATTTGTACGACTCCATTACCGTCTGCGAGTATGGAAAATATAACTCTCCTGGTTTGGGAAGGGGACGACCAAGATCTACAACTCCAGAAGTACAGGAGGAGATTCTGGAGGCTGTGAACATGACTCCTTCTATCAGCACACGAAGGGTAGCGTTGCAAGACAATGTTCCTCATATGACTGTCTGGAGACTGTTGAAAGAGTATCAATTGTATCCTTATCATTTGCAACGTGTACAGGCCCTGTCACCAGCAGATTACCCTGCACGAGTTAGGTTCTGTCAGTGGTTCTTGCAACAGTGTGGTGTAAATCCGAACTTTCCTGCCTTAGTATTATTTACAGATGAAGCACAGTTCACACGAGATGGCGTAACAAATTTCCACAATCAGCATGTATGGGCGTATAAAAACCCACGTGCAACTGTTCCATCTCATCACCAGGTGCGGTTCTCCCTCAACATGTGGGCCAGTATCATTGGTGATCGATTAGGTGGACCCCATGTACTTGTAAACAGACTTACGGGGCAGGCATACACAAACTTCCTGGAAAACACCACACCTCATGTTTCAGAAGACACTCCACTGATCAATCGTCAACACATTCACTTCTTGCATGATGGCGCTCCTGCACACTTCAGTTGTACGGCTCGCCGGTACTTGGATCGAAGGTTTCCTGATCGATGGATAGGTAGAGGTGGCCCAATTGCTTGGCCTCCACGCTCACCTAATCTGAACCTTCTCGATTTCTACTTGTGGGGCCATTTAAAATCATTGGTTTATTCGTCTCCAGTGCCTGATTTGGAATCCCTTCGGAATCGAATTGTGGCATGTTCTGAGGACATATGCAATACTCCTGGAGTTTGGGATCGTGTTCGCAGGTCAATGAGACATCGATGTGAGGTCTGTATTCAAGCAGGAGGTGGACATTTTGAAAATCTTCTGTAATGACAACGACCTGCGGAAAGAAAAACCTTTCTGGTGAATTTCAATGTTGTGAAGGCCATAACTCGGAAATGAAGCATTTCCGGACACATGTTGTAATGAACTATTTTGATTGTCTATATGTGGGAAATACATACCTGAAATGATGCCCCGTATTTTTGAAACACCCTGTATACAAATAAAAGTGTGGGGCGCTAGGCAGAAGTTCGCCACTGCAAGCATGTAGGACTGACATTTCCACCATTACTAATCCCAAATATCTGCAAAGGTGAAAGCCTTAACCTCCCATCACTCTGTAATAAGGATAACTTTTACATGTGTCTTGTTATGCTTTCACCCTAACTTCTTAATCTTTTCCTAGGCTTTTTCTCTCTTTGGGCTAATATTTGAATTCGTGTTGGAATTATATTTAGTTTCATTCTTCCAATGTGTTGGCATCCAGTAATTATTTTGATATAACATTTTAAATTAGTGCAACTTTAAGTTTCCCTAAACATTCCTGATTTATTTTGTGGCCAGAGGCGTTTTCTAGTAATTTCCCTCATTCGTTTCAATTCAGCTATTTGGTTACTAGTAAAGGTTTGAAAACTAGATATTTCGTTTCTGTTGTTTTTATGTCATGTCTATTTGATTTCCATATAAAAATAATAATGTACAGTTTATAATCTTTACTATACTTCATCTGGATACTATCTTTTCAGTCTGCAGTACTATAGGTCGTTAATGTTCTTGAGAATCTTTGGATTTGTTGAATGAATAAATAATTTTTTACTCGTTTGTGTGTGTATGCGTGCATATGTGTGGTTTGTTAATTGCCAGGTTGTTCCTTCTCTTTCGGATAAAGTGTAGGAAATTGTATTTATTACTTTATTTCAACAAGTATTATGATGGCCAGTTAGTTCACTTGGTAACTTGGAGAACTAGAAGATCCTGGGTTCAGTTCTGGATAATGGCGAGATTTGTTTCATTTCTCTCTAGAAAGTTCTGGGGTCCATTCAGCCTCCTGTCAAATTGAGAAATGTGGCTTTTTCCTGGGAATTAGAGGTGGTTGGAATGTGATGTGAAAATGAAATAATAGCTCCATCCCATTCTAGTACCAAGGTCATGAAAGCATAGAGCTCTACTTTCATGCTTCCCTAATTGCCTTATGGCATCTTTACCTTTGTTGCTGCTTTGTGCTGTTTGTTCTTATTTATGTACATCTTTAATTTCTCGTTTAGAATTGAAGCTTTTATGTCAAGATTTGTTATTATTGCTTAGTTGTTATTTTAGTACTTTTATGTTATTTCCGTAATTTGTACAGATTTTTACAATTTTTTAAAATTTTGTAGAAAAAAATTACGAAAACTTGAATTGAGTTACTAATTAAAACCGATTTAATATAACTTACTGATATAGCCATTTTACGAAAAGTAGATTACGTAATACCAGTACTTCAATTCTGTTTGTAATTAGAGTAAAGGAATTGCATTACATAAAATATCTCTGAACACATCAGTCATCAATACGTTTCTGTTTAGGATGGAGGAGGACATTCTTCTAAAGGTTTATCCTATGCAGTGCAAGTGGTTGCAGTTAACAAGGAAGTACCTGTTATTGAACCAAAACAACTGACAGCTAGCATTCGAGAACATTATACAGGTGTTATTCCTTTCGAAGAAGGTGAAATAGCAGTTGTAGATAACGACAGTGTAAGTGCTGACTTTATAAATTTCTTTCTTCACGGCCTATCATATATCAACTGGAATAAAGATCAGATATGTTTTAATGTGGAAATAATGTACAGTACAAGTCATTCTAACTTTAACCTTATTGATTACTTGATTACTTATGATAAGCATTTGTACATACTTCATCATTTATATGATACTTCTTCTTACACATACTTTCCTTAAAATTGTATTCTAAGTCAGATTTTCTAGTGTTCTGTATATGGCTTTCTGTTTTCCTTCGATTATAAAAAAGTAGGCCTACTATAGTTTTGTGTTCTCACTTTCTTCATTTATAGGTCAACTTTACAATAAATAGGTACGGATTCGCATTTATTTAGAAGAAACGGGCACGAATTCTGTGTTCTCCTAAATGTAGATATCTATGACAATGTTAATAAAAAATTTCATTTAGTAGTGTTACATATAGTGTAGCTGTTTGTAAGAAATCATACTTCTCACGAAGTATGGAATTTACACTTACGAAAACAAAATGATAAAGTTGTGTTTAAAAAACGAGTGAAAAGTGGATCATTTTTGCAATTTAAATTCTGAATGTAGCTCATGCACACTGTTTGTAATAGTTTCCCCATTTTTTCCTATAGTCAGGTAAATAAAATGTTTCCTGCTTTCTCATATAGTAGATGTTCACCGATTGGCAGTGCAGTAGAATATAGATTTGTTAAAAATAATCTCTCTTGTGAGATTTTCATATTTTTACATGTGGTCTTTGATATTTTACATTCTTTAAAAGATATTAATTTCATAGTCGAGCAATTCTACTCTTCATTCTGTAAGAAATTTCACAAGCTGATACTTTTTTTTTTTTTTCGTGCTTTCTGTATTATTTTTATCCCTAGTATATCTAGTTAATTTTAACAAATTGTAGTTATAGCTGTGTCACTGTTATTTCTGGCAGCCAATCATGTTGCAGCTCAGCGTGTCTTGTTATTTGCTGCTGATGACATTATGCACTTCCACTGCTGCCACATTTAGTAAACAGCTGTTAATTACTAGACTGTCCTGCTCGACAGCAAGCAGTTACAGAATGTGCAACAATGCAGCCAGCTTAAGACGTAAACAAAGAGGAGGACCGTGCCGGAAATAACAGCGATGCGGCTATAGTTTAATGAATTTTTCTGGGTTAGGGCTTTCATGGTAAGATGTCACTTTTAAAAGAAAATGAAGGCCTTTGCTTGTTAAGATATATTTTTTGAAATAAATAATTAACTGTGCAAAAATGCCTTAGTTATAGAACAGTTTTACTCAGAAATACTGTTATGCTCTTGGATATGCAATAACTTTGCAAAGTTTTCAGTATTCCCTTTAGAAACAAAATATAATTATTTTTAATATTAAAGTGTTGTTTTTTATACATTTATTTCATAAATAACATAAATAAAAATGATGTACTTGGACACAAAATATTTCAGATTAAAGAAACAAGACAAGCAGTTTAATACCGTGATAAATATTACTTATGTAAATATAATTTGTGTTCATTTTGCAAAGCTTTGAGCAAAATATATTTAAACTATAATAACGAAACATTACAACAATGTTATATTTTCATATGAAACATTTTTATTCTTATTATTTATATTTTTAATTTTAGCTTGTAAGATCTAATGATATTTTTAATTCTCGCTTATATTAGAGTATGAAGGTGTTCCCTGAATTTAATCCTTCTTAGCAATAATATTGGTTCATCAGTTCTGCAATAATGTCAGCATGACTGTGTGACTTAGACATTTTCAATTATTGCCATGAAAATATATAATGCTGTGTGATACAAGTCACTTGCCAATGAAATACATTATTCTTTTTGGAAAAGACTGCTATATTATTCTTTTTGGAAAAGACTGCTATCTTGCGTTCATATTTATGTTTTGTAATTTAATCATGAAGTAAGCCGTAGTAAACAACAATGCTACAGTTAGTTTTATTTCGTTTATTATGTAATTTTTTTTATTTATTTATATATGCTTTAACATTATGGTCATGTCACGTGTGTAGTATCGATCTTTTGGGTATAAAAGAAGGCCATGGAGTGTTGCTGAGATTGTATTTCTATGTCGTGTGTTATAAATGGTTTGTGTTCATGTAACTGATTTGGATTTTGTATTTAATATTTATGATATTGTTGATTATGGGTAATATGGGTAACGAATGCATATTATAGAAAAAGAATTTTGGCCATAGAAATGGATTATTTGAGACAAGTCTCCCGCTTGGACCACATTAAAAATGAAGAAATTAGGCATAGAATGGATGCTGAAGAGACAGTGTTAAATAGAATAGAAAATAAGAGTTTGAAGTGGTTTGGTCATCTGATGAGAATGGGCAAAGATAGATGGCCTAAACAAATTTACCAGTGGAAACCTCCAGGAAGAAGAGGAAGAGGTAGACCAAAAAGAACTTGGGGCAACGAAGTAATGGAGGTCATGCACAAGAGGGGGGTTGAGGACTGAAGACGCACAAGATAAAAGGCTTTGGAGGATTGGCACAGGAAGACGGCAGTAGCTGTAGAATCCTGAATGTATATATATATGTCCACCAGTCTGTTTACTTTCACGAATTGCCATTGCAGCCCGTGACAGAGATACCAACTGACCTTGCACCAGTGAGTAACTCACTTCGAAGTTCAGATTAACAAAATCGGTGGTGCTCACTGTATGTGAAGGTTCAGCTGCTATGAATGAATATGATAAATGTGTTGTAGTTAGTTTCATTTATATTGTAAAATAGTTTCGTTAAGATTATTTATTTGTAGAATGTTGCTTATTTCTTCATTCGAAATTTTATAATATTTTGTGATTCCTAATAGTAAGTGTAGGAAATGCATCTTTACATTATGAACTGTAGCCTACTTACATTGTTTGTAGTTGGTAAGCCTATCTTATTTTCGCAACTTACTTATAATCCAGTTTGAAAGGTCAGTTATCTTATAAAGTGTTCGTAGGTAACAAATAACAAAAAAAATATTCAGTTGATATTAGAACCACATGACATACACTACTATGCCTGGACTATGCCTCTTTCACATAGAACCATTGTTGTCGATTATCGTGGATCTTAATGGCTAAGTGGCTGTGGATGATGAAATAAAGGGTCCAGATTTTTTGTTGTAACTCCTATACTATTGGTAAGCGAGAGAAAGTCAAGTGAAGTTAAGCAGTTTGCACACACTCTAGATAAGGAGGCATCACATGCTGTCTTTAAAGAAACAAACATTTTACATGTGAGCATATTGTATTCTTGTAATTAAATGCTTTCAGGGAACATTTGGACAATATGACATTGAATTGAAAGATGATGGAACTAAGGACTGTGCCAGTGCTTTTATTTTAATTCCAACTGCAGGTTATGGAACTACACCTGTGAGCATTTCTGTAAATAATCCTTCAAAATTGGATTATGAAGAAGGTAGCTGTAATGTCATGGAATTGAGGGTAAGACAATCACGTCATGTTAAATGCATATAAATTTATGTTTACATCTAGACCAGCGGTTCTCAACCTTTTTCAATGATGGATCACTATTTTTAATTTAGGACATAAACTCTATCACTAACCAGAGCAAAATGTTCTATGCTATAGGTTGGATATCTCTGTTTAGTCTTAAAGCGATAACATGCAAACCAGTTGACATACAATTGCCATTCTTGTACTGTTGGATTCAGAATTCGGAGCTCTATCGAATGGCACAGCTTAAAATTCATTCCTAGCCATAAGTATTGTGCGCGCAAGAAAGAAACTAATATGCGGCACTTCAGCGAGACTTTGCAACGATTTAACTAGGCAACATTGCTTCACTGTCACTTGCTAGTCGACATAGACTGGGCTGAACTAGCTTCGCCTTATATGCTTTCCTATTCTGAATGCACTTTAGCTTTATTCTTCACAAGTCTTAGTTGACTATGTTTTCTGCAAAAGTGAGAGTACAAATTTCACTATGATTTAAAAGGACTAATTGCTTGATCATCCAAAGAATGTTAATCATAAACATTTTTGTTTTTATGTCACTTCAGTCATTGAAATTAGCCTATATAAAAGAAATTTGAAGTTTTTTTTGTTACTTTTGATTGGTTATTTAATAATGTTGTATGAACTGCACGATTACCTAAAATCGCTAAATTGATTGTAGCGAAATTGTATTTTGGCGAGTTGAGTCTCGTGATTCACCATGAGACTACCAGACCTTCGTATTACAGTTTGAGAAAAACTAGAGAAAATCCAACAAAGTAGTCAGCCAATTTGGTTTGAATCATGCCAGATCACAGTTTCTTACTCTCAGATCACTCTAGTGACCTTTTTTGTTATTAAATGTCTAATTTTGAGTATTACCTTATTTGAAACAGTCTGTTAGTATCAAAAGAGGATTGAAAATTGAAATAGTTAAAAAATACCCAATAAATTAATTTGAGGGGAAAAGTATAAAATTTTGCGAAACTATGCAAATTAAGAAGTTTTAAATTTTAAGGAAATCTGCTATTTTGATAGTATGGATGTGTTTAAAATGGCTTTAATAACGACAATTCGACAATCTTCACTATAATAATTTACATAATTTCAATCTATACTATGTTTCAAATTAAAATAAGGAACTTGCTATACAGAGTGAAAGTGAAATAATCTTGCAAATTGAAAGGGACTATAGGGTACACTTAAATGAATAGAAAATCTATATTATGTTTTGTGATTAATTGCATAGTTAATTAGAAAATTAAGTTGGAAGTTTCAGCAGTCTGGCAACATCGCTACCTCTTTCTTCTCGTAATACAGATGTAAGAGGTCAACGAACTCAGATTTGTCTGTCTGTCTTAGTGAACTACCACTCATCTTTTTCTGGCTACAATGTTGCAAGCTAATCGCATCAGTCATTGGCTTCAAATTGGTGTTTTTAAATTAAATTTACACGAAAATTGTCCACTCTATTGAAACACACCAGAGGGATAAATGATTCTTTATTACATTTTCTATTGATATGTACAAAAATCACGATCTTTCTCGCAATAATTACCGAATAAGAGGGTGTTAAACATTTGGGGAAAACACATTTTTATCTGACAAAACTATGACTTTTCCATCAATATGGTATTACACTTTTTTTATTACATACAACATGAGGAATTTGCTCTGAAAATCTGCAGGGCTATTTCACTTCCATCCTGTATGTACTAGGGCATTTGATTTTCTGTTGTAGGACTAAATTATGTTATTGATCTTGATTCTGTTGTAATGTGACTGTTTCCTTTTATTATCATAAGTATGAGTGTACACTGTACATATTAGCAATGTATTTGAGTATAATTTCTAAAGAGTTAAAGATTATTTTGATGACAAACACTGCAGCGAAATTGTTGAACTGAATATATTTTCTTTACCTGAAACATAGCACAGATAATATTAAACATTACAGTAATAGTTGTGATGGTGATTGTGGTCCTAGTGATGGTTGTTGTTGTGATGGTGGTAGGGGTCATGGTGATGGTAGTCATTGGGGTAGTGACAGTGACAGCAGCAGTTGACAGTAATAGTTGTGATGGTGGTTGTGGTCCTAGTGGTGGTGGTTGTGGTGATGGTGGTAGAGGTCGTGGTGATGGTGTCATGGGAGTAGTGGCAGTGACAGCAGAAGTTGACAGTAATAGTTGTGATGGTGGTTGTGGTCCTAGTGGTGGTGGTTGTGGTGATGGTGGTAGGGGTCGTGGTGATGGTGTCATGGGAGTAGTGGCAGTGACAGTAGCAGTTGACAGTAATAGTTGTGATGGTGGTTGTGGTCCTAGTGGTGGTGGTTGTGGTGATGGTGGTAGGGGTCATGGTGATGGTAGTCATTGGGGTAGTGGCAGTAACAGCAGCAGTTAACAGTAATAGTTGTGATGGTGGTTATGGTCCTAGTGATGGTTGTGGTGATGGTGGTAGGGGTCGTGGTGATGGTGTCATGGGAGAAGTGGCAGTGATAGCAGCAGTATTGACAGTAATAGTTGTGGTGGTGGTTGTGGTGATGGTGGTAGGGGTCGTGGTGATGGTGTCATGGGAGTAGTGGCAGTGACAGTAGCAGTTGACAGTAATAGTTGTGATGGTGGTTGTGGTCCTAGTGGTGGTGGTTGTGGTGATGGTGGTAGGGGTCATGGTGATGGTAGCCATTGGGGTAGTGGCAGTAACAGCAGCAGTTAACAGTAATAGTTGTGATGGTGGTTATGGTCCTAGTGATGGTTGTGGTGATGGTGGTAGGGGTCGTGGTGATGGTGTCATGGGAGAAGTGGCAGTGATAGCAGCAGTATTGACAGTAATAGTTGTGGTGGTGGTTGTGGTGATGGTGGTAGGGGTCGTGGTGATGGTGTCATGGGAGTAGTGGCAGTGACAGTAGCAGTTGACAGTAATAGTTGTGATGGTGGTTGTGGTCCTAGTGGTGGTGGTTGTGGTGATGGTGGTAGGGGTCATGGTGATGGTAGCCATTGGGGTAGTGGCAGTAACAGCAGCAGTTAACAGTAATAGTTGTGATGGTGGTTATGGTCCTAGTGATGGTTGTGGTGATGGTGGTAGGGGTCGTGGTGATGGTGTCATGGGAGTAGTGGCAGTGACAGCAGCAGTATTGACAGTAATAGTTGTGGTGGTGGTTGTGGTGATGGTGGTAGGGGTCGTGGTGATGGTGTCATGGGAATAGTGGCAGTGACAGTAGCAGTTGACAGTAATAGTTGTGATGGTGGTTGTGGTCCTAGTGGTGGTGGTTGTGGTGATGGTGGTAGGGGTCATGGTGATGGTAGTCATTGGAGTAGTGGCAGTAACAGCAGCAGTTAACAGTAATAGTTGTGATGGTGGTTATGGTCCTAGTGATGGTTGTGGTGATGGTGGTAGGGGTCGTGGTGATGGTGTCATGGGAGTAGTGGCAGTGACAGCAGCAGTATTGACAGTAATAGTTGTGGTGGTGGTTGTGGTGATGGTGGTAGGGGTCGTGGTGATGGTGTCATGGGAGTAGTGGCAGTGACAGCAGCAGTATTGACAGTAATAGTTGTGATGGTGGTGACAGTGATGGCCACAGCAACGGCATTGGAGGAGGTGGTGGCTACAATGGCAGTAGTAATGCTATGAAGGTGGTTTATTTAGCATTTTCAAATTCCGAGGTTATTGAGCGCCATAAAAGATAAATACCTACACAAGGATTTATTTTCAGAGCTATAATAAACTTAAAAAGTAAAAGATAACTCTGTATATAATAGTTAACTATTTATTTGTTTAAAATAATTATTTCATTTTTCTTCTCAGTTAATTGCAACAGAAATGGCTGTAGACACTCACATAGGAGAAGCTATCATCAAAATAGAACTCACAGATGAGAATGATAACACCCCAGAATTTGAGTACAGTGAGTATACCTTTGAAGTGAAGGAAAATGAACCCAAAGGGACTTTGCTAGGAAGTGTGTTTGCAACTGACGAGGATTTGATTGATGACGGAACATTGCAGTAAGTATCATAGTATATTTAATACTGCTGCGTGGAATATTTTTATTATTCTGAAAATAAATAATTTCTTCAAAAATAATATGAAACTATCACTTCAGTGAAATTAGATTTTCTTTTCTTGTACTAAATTCTGATAAAAAATTATCTAAAGGAAAATGGATTCAGCAATCATCAATGCCACTGAAGTAAAACATATTTCCTCATACATTTCATGTATTAACTAAATCACTATTTTACGTAATATATGTCACATACATTTCCATGATCACATTCTTCCAGACCCTTGTTTGAAAATTAACAGTAATCCTATTTTAGTTGAAATAAATTTATTTATTTGTGTTTTCTCTATTTGTTCACTGATATAGAAGTTGCCCATTTTGACTTGTAATAAAACTGAAAAAGTGGAGAAAGTAAATTGGAAGTTTCTGTCGTCTGTTGGTTTTAATATAATTTATCACATTATGTTTGGCAATGGGAATTAATATCCAATCTGATATCATTCTGTTATACACAAAATTTTTTTAGTTGGTTATTAAATAACCACTAAAAAAACTTTAATAGTGTTGTGTCAACTGCTAGGTTATGTAGCATCGATGAAATTTGTGATATCGAGATGGTAATTTGGCGAGATGAGACTAACGATTCGCCATAGATTACCTGATATTTGCCATACATGTTGGGAAAAACCTCGGAAAAACCTAACCAGGTAATTAGCCCAAGTGGGAACTGAACCCATGCTCATGTGCAGCAAAATTTATGTTACTAGAACTAATAATTAACAAAACATAGACTATAACTAAGCTCACAAATAAACAATTAAACTTTTTCTTATTTTCTGACTTTACACAAGACGTTTGTTTATTAAGGAGCTGTACGTGCGTAACATGATGTTTAACACTAGAACCATCAGAACCAGTTACATACTTAGATCCATTGATGCAGTCATTTTGACCACTTCCATATTGTAACATTAGAACTATCAGAACCAGTTACATAAACCCACTGATGCAGTCATTTTGACCATTTCTTTATAGTAACACTAGAACCATCAGAATCAGTTATATACTTAGATCCACTGATGCAGTCATTTTGACCATTTCTATGTAGTAACACTAGAACCATCAGAACCAATTACATACTTAGACTCACTGATGCAGTCATTTTGATCATTTCTCTATAGTAACACTAGAACCATCAGAATCAGTTATGTACTTAGACCCACTAACACAATCATTTTGACCACTTCTATATACACAGTACAATGTTAAATAACACAATAAGCAATACTTAATAATTTAATGTTTCTCTTACTCCCCTGGTAACTTTACAATATATACGAGGGTTGGGCATACTGTATGTCATGGCAACTATTTTTTTTCAAAGGCAAGGGTTGGTATCACAAAATGTCGTATGTCGCACGGAAGCTGTGCAGTCATAGTGTGTGTCCACAACACAAGATGGCTCTGTGCTTGTCTGTAATAGTAGATCAGTTGTCAGTGTAGTGCCGTGCAGGATAGATGTAACCTGTGTTGAAGAATGCTTGTGTATCAAAATAGGCATTCTCCGTTGGGAGGAATGCCAGAAAATGCCACAGAGAGTTGGTAGAAGCTGTCGGGAATAATGCCCTTTCATACTGGATAGTCGCGAGGTAGGTAGCTACTTTGAGGGCCTTTAGAATAGGTATGTGGGCTGTAATGATTCTGACACATGAACCCTGTAATGTTATGACAACAACCGTAATGAACATGAGGAACAAAATGTTGACATGTTATTAAATGTCCGTACATGTCGTCCATTCCTTGTCCTTTCATCTGTATGTTTCATATTTTCTACAAAAAAAATAGTTGCCATGACTTATGCCCCAACCCTCGTATAAAATACAATATACAGTCGACTCCCGATAATTTGTGGTAATTAATGCACTAACTTCCGCGAAATATCGAAAATGGGAAATTATCCGAAAATTTTGTTTGTTATATTTAAACTACAGTAAATCATACTCTTAACAGATTAAATTACTAAAATACAAATTCAGAATCAAGTGCAAAATGTGAAACAGAGCAAAACATTTTGGAACATTATTAGTACATTATACAACGAGCCTATAATGATAGTAGTTAAGACGCGAGGATGTTTATGAAACGAGCGCAAGCGAGTTTCATAATTTTCATACGAGCGTCTTAATTACCATTATAGGCAAGTTCCATACGACTTTTTATGCTCGACCATATTTCTAACTTGACATTATTCGTAAGTATTCATGTTATTGTTAAGTGAGTGAGTGCAATAGTCTACCTCATGAATTGTGAGAATGTGTGCAGACGCGAAAGTATTGATTTTTTCTGGGAAACGAATTTCGACGACCTTGATAATAGTAAGATAAACATTAGTCTTGATATAACCTTGAAATTGAATTCGACATTGAAAAACGAGATGACAAATTGAATTTATTTGAATATTATTTACAATTAACGCTAATTATTATAGTAACAGAACATAACCTTCTGCGACAGTATTGGATTTCCAGCCTCCGTGACCTTTCGATAGTTGTCTTTCGATTGCGTATCCGAGAATAATCGAAAACCTGAACTTTAATGAATAGGTGTACTTTAATGACATGCATTAAAGGACTGCTACCATGTGTATAATTACTATATTTCGGCATGGTCGAGCATAAAATATTATACAGTACTGCAGTGGAATATAATAATTTTATAACAAGAAATACAAGTTTTAAAAAATATCATGAGATACTTTAGTTTAACGAAAGTAATCTGTCATCCTTTTTTTGTTTCTTAAATGACTCTGATTTTGGATCACAAATTTCTTAAGAGGGAAGGAGAGAGCGTGAATCAAGTAAAAATGGAAGTGACGTTACTTGACCCAAAAGAAGCAAAATGAAGAACTCGAATTACCCACAAAGCAAATTAATCCCACGTGAATTACCATGAGTGAACTGTATTACTTTCCAATATACAGAGTACTTTACTGTTTCTCTTACTCCCCTGGCAACTTTTCAATACACTGTGCATATGAAATCAAAGGAATTGAGGCTACAAAACACGATACGAAAGTGTAAACATTATATTGACATGCAATATAGTGTAATTCTTTATACAAGAAAACGTTTATCTCAGCAATTTTTTTTCGATTAGTAATTAATTTCTCCAAAGCAATAGTTTTTGGAGGCATATTGATCTACAATGTTTCATTTCATGCAACAAAATTTTTCCAAGGGGAAATAAATTGTTATAGCTGACTGAGTAAATCAACCGCCATGGTGGTCTAGTGGCTAGAAGTTGGACTTATAATTCTGTGGACCTGGGTTTGATTACCTATGTACTCCTGATTTATAACTTGCATTAGGCAAGCGCATGGTCCAGGTAACACAGAGGTTTTCTCCAGGAGCTCTGGTTCCCCTGTGGCATCCCAACCATTCATCACCTCACCTCACCTCACCTCACCTCACCTCACCTCACCTCACCTCACCTCACCTCACCTCACCTCACCTCACCTCACCTCACCTCACCTCACCTCACCTCACCTCACCTCACCTCACCTCACCTCACCTCACCTCACCTCTCATATCATATCTCATCTCCTCTCATCTCATCTCATCTCACCTCGTCTCATCTCACCTCATACCTCACATCTCATCTCGCCTCATCTCATCTCATTGCAGTTGTGCTGTAGACCAGCCTTTTATGGCGCACTCTGGGCAACGACTCTGTCAGTGAATTGGATTTCATATGGGTGAAGTCAAGCACCCATCATTAGTAAAAAATAAATACATAAATAAATAAATAAATTGATCTTTAAGTAATTAGAATTCCATTCAGAGTTTTTAAATTAAAGACCCACTATATTTTTTTTAGTATAAATGATTATTTTTCATGTGAATCAGTCCAGATGAATTCTCTTGCAAATACTGCATATAAAGAAAATCTTCCTAATAATTTGAGAGAAATTTCTGTAGAAAACAGATAGTACGACTACAGCCACTTTACCAATTTCAGGAATCCTTAGAATGTGTATTTCCATGAAAATCTCGAAATCGATTTTTTGCAGCATTGCAATACTTGTTTTTTATACTGATTGTAATTAAAAAGTAAATAAACGTAATTAACTTATTTAAAATGTTTTACAATTTTCGATGTTTCACCTCCACCAGTTTCCATCTCGTTCTGTCCAGATAATCATTTTCCGTAACTCATGTTTCTGCGTAACTAATTCATTAATGTTATTCCTTTCATTTTGTCTAAGATGACCTCTTTACTGTCACACTAATATCCGTGCTAGGACTCACGTTTCCTGAACTTGCCCACTATAACTGCATGTTCAAATCATATTAACTTTTGTTTTTTCACTTTGTAAAAAAAAAGTTCTTTAAAAAAATTCTTATGGCCGATTTGTCCAAGTATTGTTAGAACACTTAACGACTGTTAAACCTTCAACAGTTTGTTAAATACAGGTTTTCCATTTGTTCAACACCAGTTTGGCTTAACAGATTCTTAACCGTTTGTTAACTTTAAATGTAGGATTTCAGGCCGTTAACTCATTTAACAAACAGTTAAACATGGTGGATAACACCACAGCTGTTCAGACAAAAGTTGTGAAAATAATATGTTATGTTTCTCTTTTAGGAATGTTTAGAGTAAGGGCCGGTTTCACCAAGCTTCAGTAAATCAGTCCAAATGAAACATTAACTAGTACTGAACATTAAAATATTTACACGAGTACGTTTATATGTGCGCTGTCTCCGTAGGCTTCAAGCCAAGCAGCTATATGTGCCTTGTCACTCTGGTTACGTCATGGCTCTCTGATGGAGCAGTCAGTAGCGAGTTGGTTTGCCATCCCTGGGGCCCATGTTCGATTCTTGGTGATAACTTTTTTTTTTATTAACGTAACTAATTTTTATACATGTTACCTTTCTTCATTTTTTTTAATTTTGTGTAGTGGAACGAATTATTTCGCAACTCTGGCTCCACTAGGAGAATTTAAAAAACTCGTGGGAGATCAATTTTCTTCCCGAAATAAAACAAGATAAACAAACAAATTAAAGAAAAATAAAAGAAATACACATGTGGATCTAATACATTGTCCACATGCCACCGGCATCTATCACTGCCTGACATTTTCGGGGCATTGAGTCCACCAGATCGCGGAAATAGTTCTGGTCCTTAGCAAAATCTTCCCAGGTAGCCAGAACTTGATCCCAGAACTGATCTGGATTTTGAGGTGGGATGTCTCGATATTTGTCAATCCTCCTCTTTTTCATGCTTTTCCATGAACCGTCTTTGAACGTTTATGGCAGTGTGCGCGGGGTGATTGTTCTGCTGGAAAATTAAATTTCCATCGGAAAGGAAACGATTATAAATTCCAAGAATCCAGCTCTTTCGCTTCTGTTTTAAAGCCAGTGCAAACATATCTTATTGCTAGCTGTATAATATAATTCTAATAAATGAAAGTTAATATACCAATTAAGCTTTGTTATGTTTGAATGCACATTATGTATTAATTTACTAATATTTCTTAGGTACCGGTATGTAGTTATAATAATCACTTTCATGTCTTAAGATAAAACTCAGTTGTATGTTACCTAGTTGACTAGTTTCAGCTTTGTCTCAGCCGTTTTTATGATATTCTAACTTATGATCAGTTTCTTCTAAAATTTTGAGTACCGGTACCATGATCTTCATGACGCGGTATCTTTTGTAATTTTTGTGTCATTAAAATTTTCTAAATGATCGGTTTTTAAATGGTTAACATTATCTCCATTTGACTCTTAATTTTCGAGCAGTTCCAGATATAACAATTCTGCGTCGAAACGTTCCACCATTTTATATTGCAACTAATGAATAATTAAAAATTTAAAGACTGAAATTTCTATCACTAAATTTAATGATAGCTTTACTGGTTCATTAGGCTAAAGATGCTTGGTGAGATATAAAAATGATTTAATGGACCAGTAAATAAATTAATGAATAATTAAAACCTCAATGAAGCTTTGTGAAACCTGCCATAAGACTGGTAATATATAATTTAAAAGATATTGTGGAATATTAATATAGGGAAGATAATCTTTATAAGTCAACTGATTATCATACTGACGCTTATTTCGATGATGAGCTATTATCCATTTAATATTGAGAAAATGTGCGATCTCAACGTGGCAAGAAATTGAAGTGAGATTTGAATATCCTACAAACAGAAATAGGCCAAACTTGTTCCAATTCACCAGCTACTATTACCTCTAGATTCTATGTTACTGGCTCTTCAAATATAGCCGATGTCAATAGTACTTCAAAATATGCAGTGAGTAAATAATAAAATGTTTCAGCAGCAATTGCTTCTTTAGGACGAAATTACATATAATTTATACATGGACCTGAATTAGAAAATTTTATATGATACGGAATTCTCCTCGGGGTTTTGTGTACAGTTGACTACACACACATTCGTGTAATTATTGTCACCTGATGGTCATAATGCTGAGATTTTTCTAAACAGAAATTCATATTTAGCATTATAAAATATAACCATACTTATAATAATAATTGTTATTATTCAATAGTAGTCAATGCAACTTTCATTTATCAACTCTCTGTACTGTATGAATCATGGCTACTGTACCGGTAACAGGTTATGATTTTACACATGTTTCATGACTTACTCTACAGTACAGAATTTAAATAATAATATCAGCCAATAAGAAGTTGTCTTATATATGCAAAATCATTAGCAACTGCTGTTGAGTAGTTAGAATAATATTAACGACAGTTAAAGTTAAGTGTTGGTTATTTTAAACAAAATTATGTTGAAAAAATGGAAAACATCTTAACAAAACGTTAAAAATAAACCAGCTGTTAATTTAACATTTGTTAAGCCAAATTAAACATTACTTGGAAAAACTGGCCATTAATCTTTTTCACTGTCCCTTTCTCTTCTACTTTCACATTCTCTAAAAATGTATTTTTTGTATAACGCAAGTGTGTATTTTATTCTAACTCAGACTGAAGTGATTAGGAGTGAAAATTCGCTTGTTTCTATTAATGAGCGATAAAAATTCTTAATACTGTTGTGCCTGCTTGTTGTTGGGCACAACTTAGTTGTGGCCGATGCTATCGATCACGGTTATGTTATGATTAAATTCTGACACCAGATTTATTATGTTGTGGTTCTGCCCTACTGAGCATTACTTTTGTCAAGGTATTTCTGACACCAGTTTGTTATGTTTACGTCAGGATATTTCAGGATGGTAATGGTCGATCTATTATCTTAACTAGATACTGCGTATTCAAGAACAGGATCACAGGTTGGATCAGGCTCGAAGAATATCAGCTTAATCAAATCAAATAATCACTTCACTGGTTATATTAAAATATATTGTAAAACTTTCTTATATACATGAGTTATACATTTAGCTATTTAGCTATGTTATGAAAAGTTGCAGAATGTTTAACAGGTCTACTAAGTTATGTATGTTTCTTGTTACTTTACTTTACTTAAGCAATAAAAGAGAATCTAGGATATACCTATTTGGTTTACTTACTCAGTTACTTGAGTTTAAATGAAACAAAATGGTAAAATAAATCATTGATTATATTAGAATGCAGTTGATTAAACAATGAAATAATATGGAAATTTCAGTGCGTTAACTTGGTTACGTAAGGTGCAATTAGTCGAACAGACTTCGTAAAACAATGCAAAATCATTTAAAGAATTTACCTACAAAGGCGTTTGTTGACTCAGGTGCCATTCGGCTTGGATTCCCGAATACTGATAATAATATTGCCCATCAAAATATCTCGTGAGGTAGTACCATTCAAAAACCTCGGAAAAATCTTATGTCTTAAATAAATGCTTTCAAAGTAGAACTTTGAAGTAGGCCTATGCACAGTTCACTGAATTTCAATTATATTCTACGTGATAAATTACTCTGACAGTAGTAACATTTAGTATATCTCTCTCGACATTAGTAGCAATTGGTATATGATGAAATATTATAACTTACAGTACACAAGACGAAAGTAGTGTTGACGATGGTGGACGCCATGGTCCCGGCTTTGATTGGTTGACTTACATGCTTCTCACCGTCTTCTCTTTGTCGGCTTCTACCGCTCTGCGCTCCTATGGCAGCTAGGCTCGTCTGAACTGACGCTGAACGCGCGTTGGCGGAGATCGTCGATTTTTATAATGTCGGTCGTGTCATGACGCTATCCGGACCGCGAGAAATAAGCGTGAGTACTACTGAGATGTACTTCGTATATGCCAGTTTTACTCTCAATGCAAACGCTGGGCTTGCGTTAATTTAACATACAGAAAAATCACAGGATTTCCTGCGATCAGCTGGTTCTAATATGGGTTTCAAAGCAAGAGAGGGCTATGGAACAATCTAATCACGCACGCGTCCTAGCGCATGGGAGATAAAGGTGAAGAAAGCTGACTTCGCATACTGCTCGACAATGCGAGTCCAGATGTCCGCGTCTTACTTGCTAACGCGTACTGTTCGTCAAGGACTTGCACATACATGGTGCTGTCCGTAAAGCTTTCTATGAAATTCATGACAGTTGCTATGTTTAACCACCGTAATTTATCCCTTAAATTAGCGGGGCATAACAATACCTAACTTGATTAGAAATTCACAAAAACAAATTAATATCGAACTTCATACTACATGTACTGCTGGTGATTTGTACTACCTAATCGAATATGTGTTTTACAACACTTCAATAAATTGTGAGACATACAATCTGCTGCAGCTCACCACATGTGTGTCTCTATAAAGTAAAGCCACACATTCAAATACGAGAATCTGACTGACCATAAATTATGGCTTATTGAATGGTCCATGTATGGAATAACCGGCAATGCATAGTTCCATTGCTTTGTAGTAAATATAGTATAAATATAGAATTTTATTTTTATGTTAATTCAGTGAAGAATGGCATAAGAATTTACTCAATATAGGTTTCTCCATATATTTGGGGCTAAAAGGGATGAAGTTACGGGAGAATGGAGAAAGCTACACAATGCAGAGCTGCACACACATTGTGTACTTCACCTGACATAATTAGGAACATAAAATCCAGACGTTTGAGTTGGGCAGGACATGGTGCACATATGGGCGAATCCAGAAATGCATGTAGAGTGTTAGTTGGGAGGCCGGAGGGAAAAAGATCTTTAGGGAGGCCGAGACGTAGATGGGAAGATAATATTAAAATGGATTTGAGGGAGGTGGGATATGATGGTAGAGATTGGATTAATCTTGCTCAGGAGAGGGACCAATGGCGGGCTTATGTGAGGGCGGCAATGAACCTCCGGGTTCTTTAAAAGCCAGTAAGTAAGTAAGTAAGGTTTCTGCACATGTATCATAAAAATATCTTTTCAAAAATTCTTATATAGTAATACTATTTCCAAATCTCTATTATTAAGCCTTCCTTCAATTAAAAGATGCATTCTTTTCAATTAGTGTTATTGAAAATTTTGTTGCCACAGTTTTCGACAAATGAGTGAAATGTGTTCTTGTGAAACTCTATAACTTTAAGAAACTTTCCTTTACACTTTATAAATGCATTCGTTGTTATACATCATACATCTGTTGTTCTAACAAAAAGATAACTTACATTAATCTCACTAAACGACTGAAGCAAATATTGATTTAAAATCTGTATTTCCAAAACGACAATGACATATCTATTTGCTTGGGAGAGGTATGACAAACAAATAGTTACCCGCTATCAAGATTATTAAACTTCCCAGCTGCTTTTGCCTACTTTCAGTTATTTTCACTATATGTACATGGCTCTTTTCTAAACAAGTAGTCTCTTGCAATCTTATAAATCTCTGATAAAAACATATGAAATCTCAATAGCTATGAAACTAGCAGTACATTTTTATTTTACTAATGGTGGATACTTAACTGTTCGTCAATCATCCATATGAAACCAGTTGTGTAGACAAATTTACTGACAGAGTCATTGGCCAAGGTGCGCCATAGGAGACTGATCTACAATACACCTGCAATGAGATGCAGATTTGTTGTGATGCCAGATGTGAACCGGAGCTCTCATAGAAAATCCCTGTTACCTGAACCACAGGCTTAAGGGAATCTAACCCAGGTCCACAGCATTATAAGTCCACTTCAGCCACTAGACCACCATGGTGGCTTGGTTATATAAAGTAAATGACAATTTTCCGAAAATGTTTTCTCGTGCATTTCATATTTCTCCTTTTTGATTAGCATACATTTATTCCTAAGGTCTATAAAACAAGTGCCTTGTACATATAAGCCTACTGTATTCCTAGGAATGTGTTCAACATAAATTAATAAACTATGATGTACCGGTAGACTTTTTTCATCCATTTGCATAATATTCTTCGTTTATTTGATATATGTTAACTTGCCTACATTTCCTACAGCATCTTAATAAAAGAAATCAATTTGTTTCCCTCTTTTACATGTTACACTTCTGTTTCATGTTACTATATTCCATCTACATTCTTTTATAATATTTACTTTATATCCTTCAATATGTCTTCTCCCAAATAATCAAGTTTTTCAATCTTGTAGTTTTTCTGCCTTTATTTCGTAGAACAGTAATAAAAATAACATACTGTATATATTACTAATCATTTAAATGAAGGGGTGAGAGTGATGTAGTCCTAAGCCACACAGACAGTGTGTTACAGGAGAGCTATTAGGTGCGGTATCATAATTTCTCCAGTGTTTACTTACGTCATTTGTTGAGTAATTTTTATAATATTTTAACAGTGGCTTCCCGTGTGTGTAAGAAATGAACTTGCACAAAACAACATTTTTGTTAAAAGTGTGTCTCACCCCTTCAAATAAAAGTGACTGTATGTAATTTCAGTTATGAATTATTTGACCAAATTTGTAACACTGAAGTATTCAGTTTAATATTTCACTGAGATATTCATGTTGAGTGACCAAAATGTAAAAAGACATGCATCTCTCATTTGAGAAGCAATGCAACACTTTGATTGTAATGACTTTGCTTTACAGATACAATTTGACTAATACAAATCAGCTACATATCGACCCTGACTCTGGTGAAATTACAACATTAAGAGAATTTAATTACGAAGTGCAGAGTGAAATAGTAATAACAGCTACAGTAGTAGATAATTGTACCCACATGGCATATACCCAGGTCACAGTTAAAATCAAAGATGTCAATGATGTGAAACCAGTTTTGTACATGGTAAGTAAATTAACGGGTATGTACTGATCTTATAAATGTAGCACAAGTTTTTATTAAGTTCGAATTATGGTGCACAGTATTAGACTACACTACATCTTCCTTTATATTGATAGATGATAATTCTACCAATTAATGAGTGTAGTATCTAGTTGTTGAATGAATACCAGTATTATGCTTACCAGTGGATTCGAGCTTTACAGGCTTAAACCTGATTGATAGCAGCAGCAGATTTAATAATACTTTTTCTCACCGAGGTTATTCAACATCAAAATTCAACATGGTCGATGGTAATAGGTCGAAAAATTTTGCCTAGAGCCCCCCAGCATGAACAGAGTTCTCTCTTTCTCTTTCTTATAATTTATGACTTTGCTTCCTTTCTGGAGGAAGCCATACTAAGGTTATCTTTAACATCCATTACCCTTGATCAGGTTTGAATCTGTGAACTTCGACTTTAATGGCCAGTGTGCTAACAGACTATCTAGCACTATGTCTGACTGAGGACAACAAGTGAATTTTTAAGGGTGATAAGAATTCTTTGTTTCATGTTGGATTTGATTTGATTTTGCTAATCATATCAGTCAGAAAATTAAAACTTTACGGTACTATTTTAATTTACCGAATTCTGATTTCCAATTCATTTGTCTCCCAAACAATTTCAATTGTCTCTAAAACGTTGCTTACGACCTTCTTCATAATTAACAAAACCAATGTTCTCCATTCAACTACAATTTCAGTCATTTGTTTGCAATATTGTCTTATGTCTACTTTTCAAAATTAATTATGTTATTTATTTTAATAAGACTAAGTAAGTGTGACATAATATGAAACAAAATATTGTATGAAAGTACCTTTGCCGTATTTATTTCAAAATTCTGACCACGAACATCTTACTCATACAGTAAAATATAACTTTCAATAGTAATACCACCACAAGTGCTGTTAGTTTTCTGATAATCTGATTGAGCTTAATGAATGTTTCTTATCTCATGCCCAGTGATGTAATGGAGAAGGTTCCCCAGCCCCGCAAAGTTCAATTTGTTCCTCCCTAACAAAACTCCATTTCTTTACCCAATTGAAGTACCTGGTCACTGCAAGGAGCCTTGCTGTTGCTATTAAATTTTTTATTATAATCTTCGAAATAAACTGAATAGCACAGCCATCGATAGGTGAATATTGTTGGGGGGGGGGGACATAAAAATGGAAGATTAAATAAAAAATCCACTTCTAGGAAACGTTCTGTTATTTACTGTGTGCTATTTACCTAACAGAAATGTAATTTAATTACATTAAGTATCTTAAGAACTTTTCTAGGGAAACTGTACACACGTTCACACTACATAAATGCGCCAAAAAATTTTCTTGTATAATCATTTACAGATACAAACATTTGTGGTATTTCATGGAGGTGTATTGTGTGCAATAAAGTTTGGTGAGTGTGACACACAGCTATATTATTTAGGTGTGTATGGCTAATAGATGATTAGAGGTATGTCTTAAGCCTAAAGGGACTACTGAAGCTTCTTTCTGCCTCACAGGAAGAAGTTGGAATCACTGAAAGAATTCTTACCAATTCTTCATCATTTCGAAATGGTCTTCTTGGTTCTGGCGACAAGTTTTGTATGATGTTTACAGCATCAGCCACTGACTTCACTTGGTATTTCCGATGGAACATCTTCAAATTCTAATTTTAAAGACTGTATGTCAACATCAGAGTATTGAGCTACAGTATCAAATTGTTGTTGCTTCAGAAGACAGTCTTCTATTTTCTTTAATCTATTGATCTCTGTCTGGCTAAATCTGACTTCCAATCCTGACAAGCAGATATCAATAATTGAAAAGTACTGAGTCCTGTACATGCTTTCTGCAGATGAACGATTGTAGTTTTCTGTGTTGCTATGTCTTTTAGAAAGCTTTCTTTGTCTAGGAAAAATGATTGGATTTAGCCCGCATCTTTCTACATATTCATTTGCCTTGAGGAAGATTTTATTGAACTCCTCCTCTGTTCTCATATAATTTATAGTTGCTTTGATAGTATCCACAGCCTTCTAGCAAACTCACAATAGTCCTTCAAGTCCTTGTGATGATTCATTCAACTCTTCAAGAAGATTGATTACATTCTTGACCATTAGTAACCCAAGAACTGGCTCTCCATAGGAAAAATTATGCAATAGTGCACTAGCCTGATTGTTATATTCTTTTTCAAGAATATTGGAAGAATTGTCCACTATACTCGTATTATCTATCTGTTTTCCTCTGTAGATCCATCCGATTGGGCACAATGGTTTCATTCTAGAAATATTTGCTAATGGACTTTGAGAAGATCCTTCATGTGCAACTTCAGATCCAGCTTGAGTGAAAAAAAAACCTTTAAACTTAATTATTGTATTACTCAGAACTCCTAATTCATTAGCCCATTGAAGGGAATTGCGAGTGCAGGCACTACCTCAGGGGTTTCTTTTATAATTAAATTAATGCAGTGTGCTCCACATGCAACAAAAAGTGCTAACAGCTGTTCCTTCTTGATATAATAGTTTGAACTCCTTTGTGAATACCCGACATATTTGGTCGTATGTCTGTCCTCTTAAGTTTGCAATCAGACTGTGACATCACAGAGTATTTTAGCTATTCCTTCTCCCATAGTGTCTTGTGGTAGATACAGCCCCAAAAAAGATTAATATACAGGGTGAACTGCTCGAATGTACCTAATTTCAATTGTATGTGACTAGTGAACAGTTGAAGATAGAACCTTACGGTAACGTTTATATGAAAGGAAAACTCAACAAGTTTCGAATCCTGTAGGTAGATGGTGTGCAGACACGGTTTCTTTTCATAGATTGTATCAATTGTTAAAATGGCGACACCGCAGATGAAAACACAAACTGTGTTGTGGTATGCGACATTTAAATCAATTGTTAGAGTTCAAAGGGAGTATCAGCGAGTGTTTAACTATGATGCTCCAACTGCTAAAAGCATTAAGAAGTGGCATGATACATTTTTAGCTACAGGATCGGTGTTGAAGAAGCATGGTGGTGGTCATAGAACATCCGACGAAATGGTTGCAAATGTTCAAGCCGCGTATGAGCGAAGCCCACGGAAGTCATTAACAAGAGCTTCACGGGAACTTCAAGTACCAAAATCAACATTGCAACGAATTGTCCACAATCGTGTCAAACTGTATGCATACAAATTGCAGTTAATGCAATGTCTGGAGCCAGATGACAAACCCAAATGAGTGGAATTCGCTAATACGATGCTAGACTGCCTTGAATCTCCGGATTTAACACTGTTCGATTTCTTTCTTTGAGGCTACGTCAAAGATAAAATGTACGCCACCCCAGTCAGAGACCTTCGTGATCTTCGGGAGCACATCATAGAGGCTATTGAGAGCATTCCAGAAGACTTGCGCCAACGTGCTTGGCAAGAAATCATTCATCACCTTGATATCGTCACAGTGACAGCTGGAGCTCACATAGAGATATGGTGATGTGCATATTGAAACTTGTTGAGTTTTCCTTTCATATAAACGTTACTATAGGTTTCTATCTTCAACCGTTTACCGGTCACATACAATTGAAATTAGGTACTTATCAACCCACATGCCACAAATATAGACTCTTGTTCGTTGCCACTTATGTCCCTTGTACTATCATATATTATAGAAAATATTATAGGATATACAGAAAGAGTTTGGTGACATAATGTTTTTTATTATTTTATTTTCTAAGAAAGACAAAATCAAATTTTGATAGTCTGAATAAAGCATTTCCCCTCTTTTCTCTTTAAAAAGCCAACTTTAATTTCAGGGCAAACCTCTGATCTTAGTTTTAGCAACTCCATTAGATTATCTCCATCAGTTGTGTTACACTGAAAAGTAAATCCTTGGCGAGCTAAATAACTTATTGAAGACATAATATGTAGTAAACATTCTCTGGCTCGTCGTTGTTCAAGTTTTCTTACATTACTTAGTGCAGACTCAATTAGTGATTTTAGGTGCTGAAAACTTGTGGTGAATGCTTGAAGGTGAGAAAATGTTTCCAAGACTTTTTTCCAATTACGAAATCTATTGGTTACAAAGAAAGAATCCATTTTTGTTGCTGAAGTCTTCTTTGGTGCCTCATTAACATATTTCATACAATAGAAACAAAAAATCTCATCTTTGCCATTGACAACATGCAACCATTGATATGTATCAAACCATTTTAGCTGAAACTTCAAAACTTAACATTTCAATTGCTGTTGAATAAAGTTAGGTGTCAGTTTATGTGTGTATGTATTTATTAACACTACAATTTGGTATACACCCGGTGGTAGTGATATATAATATACAATAATTACAATTACGTGAAATAAAATAAAATAAACGTAAATGAAATAAAATGAAATAAACATAAATGAAATAAAATAAAATAAACGTAAATCTATAAATAGTAGATGCAATAAACCTAGGACTATAAATAAAAACTATTCTATAATAACGCCTACGATACGCAAAAGTAAATCTAACTTATAAATACTTCTATTTCACCCAACTATTACCAATTTAAGTAATTACATATCACCTTAATTAATTACATACCAACTTAATTACATATCATCTTAATTAATTACATATCACCTTAATTTATTTACATATCAACTAAATTACATATCATCTTAATTAATTACATATCAACTTAATTAATTATATATCAACTCAATTAATTACATGACACAACTTAAATAATTACGCTGCACCTCCAATTGAATTTTCAGTCTAATCTTCTCAACCTTTTCTTAAATGTATTGATTTTAAGAGGGCCACCCTGAAAGATTGCCGCAGGTAAGCTGTTCCAGTCTACTATTGTGCTGTTAACAAAGGAAAATTTTGCCACGTCTGTTCTTTGTTTTCTACATTTAAACTTCCTAATATGATCAGTTCTTCCTAAGTATGATGGTGTTGCTAATCTAGCATTGATATCGGTCCATGCTTTGTGTCCCATTTGTGCCTTGAACAATGCGGTGAGTCTGGTTTTTCGTCGCCTTGACTTGAGAAGTTCCCACCCTAAGTCTTTTACTATCTCCTCACCATGTCCCTTCCCCATTTTGACATATTTTGCTGCCTTGCATTGGACCTTTTCTATTGAATTGATTTGGTTTTGTCTGTACGGATCCCAACCTACTGCTCCATATTCCATAATTGGGCGAACAAGAGTTTTGTACACTAATTATTTTGACTTTGGTTAGATTTCTTCAGAATATGCATAGAGAAATGTAGTGCTTTCCAGGCTTTCCTTGTGTTTTCCAGGCTTTCCTTGTGCTTTCCAGGCTTTCCTTGTGCTTTCCAGGCTTTCCTTGTGGTTTCCAGGCTTTCCTTGTGGTTTCCAGGCTTTCCTTGTGTTTTCCAGGCTTTCCTTTATGATTAGGTTTTCAAAACGTCTACTTGCAAATTGGAAGATGAATCTACGTTATTTTCATGGTATTCAGCATTTATTAATTGATTAGGAAGTAATTTATCCTGAGTCGTGTATGCTGATGTCAGATGCATCCTGGTCTTCTACTTTCGCTATCGGTATGAATTTCATATTTCAGTATTTTACTTTCACTGTTTTGTCTCTGCGATTTAATAAGTGTTATAAATTTATCCGTATCTAATAAATTGTTAATAATAGATAGGATTAATATATCACATTAATTTATACATTATAGTCCTATATGTCATGGACAAACTAGAACTGCACACTCTTACAGGTTACAGTTTTACAGTATATCAGCAAACTAATCTGGCAACCAGTCAGGAAGTGAATGAGCATCGAATAAGCCATGATCCTGTAACTATAGAAATACCAGATTGTAAAATGTATCGGTCTACTCATGCGTGCCAGCAGAGAGGGAGAGAGTTCCCCCACTCTGTGCAATAGAGCATTCTCCTTCTCTCTCTACCTCAGATGCGCTATTCTGTTACTCCTTGTCTGTGGAATGTGAGTTTTTGTGTATTTCACGTGGCCAGAGTTTGTTTTATATGCATGTAACAAGTATATAGGTTTTATATATGAGTCATTCCACGTCAAATCACACAAATTTTACCTCGAATTGACTTTCATGTCTCTGATTTAGATAAAACAAATTTTACACATTCTATGGGTTGAAAAAATAAATATGTGTTTTATTATTGTTGTCTATATCGATTATTGTAGTAGATATGTGTTATCAAAGATTCTGAAATAGTTCGCGCATCATTATTGTTAAACGTGATTATCTCCACTAATAATCATCACAGAGATTTGCTCTTTGTCTCAATTTGAAGGTGACAGTACATACTTTGTTCTCAATTTGAAGGTGACAGTACATAATAATATAAAAATAAAAGTTTGTTAACTTTGTTTTATGTAGCACGTATGGGCGAATCCAGAAATGCATATAGAGTGTTAGTTGGGAGACCGGAGGGAAAAAGACCTTTGGGAGACGTAGATGGGAGGATATCATTAAAATGGATTTGAGGGAGGTGGGATATGATGATAGAGACTGGATTAATCTTGCACAGAATAGGGACCGATGGCGGGCTTATGTGAGGGAGGCAATGAACCTTCGGGTTCCTTAAAAGCCATTTGTAAGTAAGTAAGGAAGTAACTTTGTTTTAAAAAAACATTTAAACATATAAAAATATGTTTTAATGGCAGCGGCTTACTTTAAAATTACAGAAAAAAATCCCTAAATACCTTGAAATTATTTTAACCATCCTTAAAAAAATCAGAATGCTACTCTGTGCCGTTGAAGAATAATTAAATGATTCACCAAGCTGCGCATCTTGAGTTCGCAGGCTGCATAAGTACTATTGCAAGATGATGTGCAGGTGCAACTTTGGATGAGAGTTGTGTGACCATTTTACACTGTTCTATGGTCAGAATATCACTCTTTCACGTAATTTATGTAATATAGTACTGTATTTAAATATTGTTTTTGTAAAATATACACTTGTAAGAATGATAACTACAGTTTACACAACACTGCACTTTTAAAACTAATTACCTACAACCAATTCTATTTAATGTCCACCATTTAGTCTCACTTTAAAGTGAATAGTTCTTCATTATGGCCTGAGATTTTGTCACTGGAGCAAAAGAATGAAGTTGTAAGATACCTCGTACCGCTTTTGTTTGTTGGTACCTTGAGTAGAAAATATGACTATGTTATTTGTATTCACTAATGGTAAAAATTTAAAAGGAATATTATAAATAATAATATTAATTTCATCAAGCATTAATTTAACATCTTCATGATGAACATAGACACAAACTGAGTGTGTGCCACTTGTTCCAGGTAGTACACATTCCTTTGGTCTGAGTTTGAAAATTTTTTAAAACCCTATTTTGTTATACGGATATTGCTCTTTGAAACACCGGTAAGTTTTCTTAAGATTATATACCGTAGTATTAATATTTTCTGTTTGTGAACTCTCTTTCCATCTTCTTTAACTAACACACAATTCTTTTTGTCAGCCATAACCCTCCTCACATCATCAGAATTATAAAATTGAACAACCTTTTCTACTATAAATGTTCCCAAACTTTTTCCCGATTTAGGATTAGGAGTAGCCAAAATCCCCTTTTCTGCTCCTACTTGTTTAGAAATTCTTATCATGTGAGTGCTGATATTAAAATGCTGTTGAATTTTTCTGTAGGACCAACTTTAAAAAATTGGTAATATTTGTATTTTTAGATTTCTGTTGTCTGTTTCATGGAAGAAGTCTATCAGTTTCTGTATTCTATCTTTAAAGTTATTTCTTACTCAAAAGCAATCTGAAATCAGCGTAATTCTATGTAAAATGTAATAGATTATAATTATTTTTTTGCGTTTTTAAAGTAAGCTGTTATAAAAAATAATTGTTTAAAAAGTGACACTCTAAAACAACCCCATCAATAAATCAATTAATACAATATTCCATTTGTTCCCATTTCAAATGACACCAACACTCAACATCTGTGATGCATAGGATCTTAACAATGAGCATTTTCATACTGAATTTGTCATACAATTAAAAGAGTATAAATAGTAAAATATTAAAGTATGATCCTAGAAAAAAATTACAGACCTCTTATTTTGATCTGCAGAACATATTTTAGAAGATTTAAACAAATACTAAATGATCACGTTTCGTATGCAGATGTTTGATTTGATGTGGAATGACTCACATGCACACAACACAACATGATACCTATTCTGAAAGACTTAGGAATTATTGTTAGATAAATTAAAGGGAAACTGCTAAATGCTGAATGGACACTACGTGCTTTTAGAACTAGAGGTTATCTATTTATTTACATATAGTAACACCGCACCATTGATAATGTATTACTCACTCTCGCTGCAGCTATCACAGCTGTATGCTCCGGCACGCGGTCTCGCTCAATTCAAGCCTTCCGATCTGAACACACCGTCGGTAAATTATTTGCACAGTGACTTCTTATTCGAATAGCATTCTAATACCAACGCAGTTCTACGTAAAACATTTCAAAGAATATAATGATATTTTTTTCCCTTTTTAGAAGTAGGCCCCTGAAATATTTATACGTATTTTAAAAATATAACGCCCTAAAAGGGGCTCATTTTGCGTTTTGATTGAACATTAAAAATTAATGTATATTACTGCAATTATTGCACTTTAAAATGATAAAAATACGGAATTTCTACGATTTATAGAATCTTCAGTATAACCATTTACATAATGCGTTGCACCCTAATTTATGGAAACAGAAACATTTAATAAATGACTAAATAATTGTGTTATCCCGAAAAAATTACACATGGGTTATTTAATTTAATCAATAGAATATACTGTAACTTTAAAATTCAAAACAATAATGTAGTTTTATTCTGACAACAATAACTCTTCACTTTCTACAATTTAATTCTACTCCCGTCAACAATGGGATTTCCACTCCACACAGTAACACAGTATTCGTTATTGCACTCCACAGATGACAATGACAATTTACTTGGATTATTGAGAACGACAATGAACTGTTAATTTTAACTAATGTTCACAAAGCACTATTTACAAATCAGAACTGTCAGTTCTCAGTTCACAGTTCGTTTGCCTTGGCTAGTTCTTCTAGCTCGGTCACTCAAGTTCACAGTATCTCGAACCACAGACCTTCAGGGACAGTCCACTGAACCTCGAACTCAGGTCCCCCAACTGCGGTCCACTGCACTCGAACTCAGAACTTTGGACGCTCGCACAGCTGCGGACACACTTAAGTCAGACTCTGGTCTCGAAGCTGGCTTCACTGCTACACAAGACTGGCTGTCTTGCTGTTCACCGACTATAATAACACTGCAACTAACTAAACTGCTGCTCAAGTTCACTCGCGTGTCGTATTTATAACTAAACCATAGTTACGAGAAATTTCTACAGGTGTCCAGAGATAGCTCTCTCGAATTATCTGGATATCTCCCCTCTCTGCTGCGGTCACTCTCTCTCCTCTCCTCTCTCCTCTCCATGTCACAGCACGTGCCACAGGAAGCAGATGCGCGCGCACTTGCGCCGAACTACGGCCGACCTTGTAATCCTTCTGCCGGTCGTGAGATTGTATCCCAGCTCTGTCACAATATAAAAAAAAATTGGAGCAAATGCGAAGTTGTCATGTTTCGTAGGTGTTCGATTTGACATGGAATGACTCATATATGTACTGTAATATATGCCTACATATTAAAGTGGAATGGTGCCAACATTATCAAAATCTTCGAGTGTGTCTGGGAGACCTCTTAGGGGTTAAGTGCGAGAAATACAGTACAATGTACACAATATTTAAAAAAAATAAGAGAAATGTATAAAATACAAAATGCAAATATTACACACATGACTAGTGAGGCTACCGGAGTGTCAGTGAATACTGTGACTACAATTCTGAAAGAAGGAAAGGAAGCTGTTCTGAGGAACAAACACATTTTCTACTCCAACGGGAAAAAGCGCGCCAAGAAAAAAGAGACTTGAAGTTGACAGCTTCAGAGACAGCACTATTAGGCAAAAAAAATTGATTTTTTTATACAGTAAAAAAAAGTTTTCAACTATTAAAAAACTCCTTAATGTCCTGAAAGAGGACGAAGCTCTCGACTGTGGATGCAAGTCTTTAAGGCAGAGAGTTAAAAAATTAGATAATTGATTAAATGGCTATCTTACTCGTGTTAATTATGTAAGAATGTGTGGCTTACAGCTGTTTCGGTGTTACTTGACACCATCCTCAGAGCCTACTAGATCTCTGCGCTATCTCAACTTCGCTGCCTGTTGTATGGGTGCGTTTGTGTGATGAAGAGTTGTGTCAAATAGTGTGTGTGTTCTGAAATTGATCAAGCACACCTAAAAGAGGATATCATTCGGTGGTTGCAAGAACATGGAGTTGAGTTCGATGCTAAGAAGAGTAAGGCTGAACTCATTACAATAGATCAAAACACACCTCATGAGAAACAGTTTTTAGTGGATGAAATTATTCACGGTCATGGTCATATCCCATAATGTCTCCCACCTTATCATCCAGACCTTTCACCTATCGAAACAGTTTGGGGGAACATTAAAGGCCAAGTTGCACAGCAGTCAATTGGCGGTTCTTTAAAAGAAAAAGAGGAGTTGTATCAAAAACTTTTCCAGGAATACACTGTAGAAAAGTGAAGAAAATGTTGTCAGCTGGTTCCAAGAACAAAAGGATATGAAAATACCTATACTCGTACTTTGAACCAGAATCAGATATTTTCCCTTCATTCTTATTTTTAGAATAACTAAAAACATTTCCAAGGTCAAAGCACATGAACGTGAAGCATGACAAGGGGCCTCTTCAGAACTTCGACTCCCGCCCAATTCAAAAAAGAAAAAGGCTGAAATGGATCCAGTGAGCAGTGTGTGCCAAGTTGTTATGGAAGATCTCCAAAGGAGAACAGTTGCAAAGCAAAAAATGCAGGAAGAGTTGGGTAGTAGAAATGTTGCAAGTTGTAATGAAGTATAATGCAATCCTCCATTCCACCATCCATCGCGTGTATTCCTAATCTCTATAAAACTGGACATATGACCACATTGTACCTAATGAGCATTATTTGATCCTTATTCTCAGGCACAATTTCATCCAATAAGTTAACCTGTTTTTTCATAACCTTTTTTCCCCCTCAATCTTCCTCAGTTATGACTATATAGATCTATGTGTTCTGCAACTGATTTAAGTTTCTCATCATTGGTCATCAGTGTTAATCGATACATAGAGCATATTGATCTTTATTCAGTACCGTCATTTCCCATAACTATGGTCCTGAAACACAACTATGATCCACGATACAACCATTCCAAGAACATTGTAGAAGTAACATAGACTGTTCATAGATAGCTGCAGTAACTTCAGATTACAGTACAGCAAAAATTTAGATGAACGAGGTACTTTGTTATGGAGTACAAAATTTGAATAGTTGAATAGTTATATGACAGAAAGACAAACGTGCGCACACACACATATATACAGTCACATGACATATATATTGTCATGTATAGGTATAATGTTTTAAAAAATACAAATACTGATGTAAGTTTATTGTTTCGTTAGGTCTATACATATTTTATATTATCGTTTCTCCTGTCTTAATGTCACTGCTGTCCCTTCCACCAGGAGGAATACAGTTCCCCATCTTAGTGTCTCTCTTATGGAAAAAAAATCATATAGGGATATAAATCATTGAAAAAGATGTGGACATTCTGAAGTAAATGAAAAATTTTCTTTTGTCTTTCCTTAACCTATGAAACAATATACAGTGCATCTACACAGTTCAATTTTCCATGTGTTTACACATGCAATCTGGGGAGAATATTGAAAGAATCAAGTCAAAAACGAATGTTCAATTACGATGCATATAGGGATTGTGTCTTCATGGTGCGCCATGTTGAACATCATCTTCACTACGTATATAATATTAATTAATAAATATTAAATATAAATCTGATACTTATACCTACTTCTTCTTCTTCTTCTTCTTCTTCTTCTTCTTCTTCTTCTACTCATTGTATAGGCCTACGGCTTGTTCTTTCCAGAGATAGGAGTCATTCCATCTTTTCTTTGATCTTCCAGGCGACCTCTTTCCACCTGCTGGTAGATTATCCCTTGCTATGCATACAATTCTGTCTGGTGTCATGCAAGATACGTGATGATTCCATTCCTTTCTTCTATTTACCCAATCACCTATTGTTGGGTAGTTTAGCTGCATTCTAATTTCTTCACTTCTTACTTTATCTCTTCTTCTTTTCTGCATAATTTTAGTACACTCATTTCGTTTGTTTCCAGAATCCTTTTAGTTTTTGAAGTATCCGCTCATACTTCACAGGCATAGGTTGATATTGGGCGAATTATAGCTTTATAGATTCTTATCTTGGTTGCTTTATTTAAGTATTTGTTGTTCCATACAACATCAGTCATGCATCCTCCAATACTTGCTGCTTTATTTGCTTGGTGCATAACTTCATTTTGCAATGGCCCCCAAGCAGTTATCTCAACACCCAGGTCTTTTATTGACATTACCTGTTCTATTATTGTTCTCTCTATTTCCAGTTTACATCTAAAGGTACGGTCACATGTCGCTACTTTTGCTGCGCAACTTTTGTACTGCAGTTGCAAAAGTTGCGTGTCGTGTTCACACATAAGCCAAAAGTAGCTCGTTGCACACTGCTTTTCGTGCTGAGCAACCCAAGTGCAGCAAAAATTGCAACTGGAGGTTGTGAGTCTGTTCACACACAAGGCGCTACTTTTGCAGCCACAGTCATGCTGCAGGTTTCCATCTGCATGTTGACTTCTCAATATACATTTTGTGGTTATGTTCGCATTGTTAATAAACTCATGCGAAAGCTTACTTATCTATTATTTGCTTTTCTGTCCTAACTAGTATTCAGAAATTGACATTATTTTTACTATAAAGCTTTTAAAAACGCCTATATACTTAAACGATGACCAACAGCATATTCACGTAATCAATGTTTGCAACCCTCCTGTTTGAAACTACGCTACAGAAAAATTAAAAAAGTGAATTATATCGTCAGCAAATATGCTCAGACTGTGTTGTGCATTTAATAACTGTTACAAATAATTTATTTTCATCACATCTAACATTAAAATACATCCAAACAATAAAAGTATCATTGGCACATATAGGTGGCAACACTGGTCGCAACTGCAGCAAAAGTTTCAACAAAACCGATATCAAAAATGCTGCGGCTGCAACCCTGAGAACCCTGTTCACACATCGCTACTTTTAAGCTGCACGCAGCACGAAAAAGTAGTGAGCAGCAGGTTCGGCAGCTGCTACTTTTCGGGTTGCACCGTTGTTCACACGTCACAGTACGAGAGTTGCGCAGTTTTTTGTACTGTATCGCTACAAAAGTAGTGACGTGTGACTGTACCTTTAGGGGGAAATTGCTTATGGTCATTGTTTTTGTTTTTGTTAATGAAATTTTCATGTTATACTTTATACATTCTAGATAGAATCCATAAAGTAATCTTTGTAGATGATCTTCCATACTTGCCATCAGAACAACATCGTCAGCATACACAAGATATTAAAATCTTTATTTCCCATTTTGTCTCCATCCTTAAATTTAATTTCCTTTATAATCTCATTCATTACTAAATTAAATAGTAATGGATTAAGAGAGTCTCCTTGCCGAACCCCTCTTTTAAATGGTATCTTTTCAGATATTATTCCCTTCACTTTTATTCTATTAAAAAAAATGTAAAAATATCGTTAACCTATAAAATCAGTCCCTTCAGTACATTATGCTCTTCTAAAATATTAACATCTTTAAGTCCCAGTCTATCGAAAGCCTTTTCAAGATCTATAAAACATAAAAAGGCAGGTTTATTATACTGAACAGCTTTTTCTATAACCTGTTTTACTATAAAAATAGCATCAGTGCAAGATCTATCGAGCTGAAATCCTTGTTGTTCATCTTGGAGACAAATACTTTTTGACAGTTTTTGGTGAATTAATTTTGTTGTGATTTTCAATAGGGTGTTAAGCAGATTTATTGGTCTATAATTCTTTGGTTTCTGTTTTTCATCCCTCTTAAAAATTTGAATTACAATACTAGTTTTCCATTCATCTGGTATTTTACTCTCTTGGAATATTTGTTTAATTAATTTTATCATTTCCAGTGTAAGTCTATCTCCTCCATATTTTATCATTTCGTTGGTTATACCATCATCTCCTGGAGATTTCCTGATTTTAAGCTTTTTAATAGTTGTTCTAATTTCTTCCTCAGTGACTTCTAGGATCACTTTAGGAATATTATTATCAATGTTATACAAATAGTCTTTTTCGGTATTATAAAGATCTGTAAAGTAATGAATCCATGTACTTTCTTCAATTTTATTTGCTGTTACAAAATCTTTTATTTCCATTCTTTGATTTCTGATTGTTCTTCATATCTGTCGTTGTGTACCATAGAAGTCTCACTCTAAATTACTCGTATAAGCTTCCCAGTGTTGTTCATTTATAGCCCTGATTTTTGCATTGACATTATTCCTTATGATTTTATAGGTCTCATGTTTTGTACTCATATATTTTAAGAAAGCCTTCTTATTTTCTTTAGCTAGGAATTTAACCTCATCACAAAACCATGGTTTAATTTTTACTTTTTTATGTGATCTATTTACCTGTCTGGTTCCCAATGCTTCAAAAGCAGCTTGCAGGATGGTAGTCTGAATTATTTTCCAGTTATCATTAATTTCTCCATCCTCCTTTATACAATTCCTTGATAATTTTTCTTCCAGTCTTCTTTGATATATATTGTACGCTTTTGTTTTCCAATAGTTCTTTATTAAGCTGGGTATCCATTACAGGTTTTATTTGTTTATATTTCTGTGGTCTACTTGATTCTCAAAATTGTGGTTAAACACTCCATAGGCACTTGTATTTGCGATAATGTTCACTAAAGTTAACCTTACTTGCTGCCATTTTCAGCTTAGAAGTCCACTCTCAACAAACAAAACAATTTTCAGTATATTCACGGCCACCTAAACCATATTGTATCCATATTGTACATTTCGGAAGAATTCTATAGTAATAAGCTTGTAGTCACGTCCTTGTATTTTAACTCTAAACAATTTGTATTTTAACCTCAGCTATGGTACATTTATATGATACTTATTAATCCAAACCAACTTATACATCGGCATGATAAATGTGTGCATTTATAAATCTGAACACAACATAATGCTAAAAACTATGTCTTTATATTATTGAATAATTTCTTGATTGTATCCATAGTGTACATTTCTGCATATTATTTGTTTTTCATGTATTTAGTATGTTCCTTTGAGCGAAACTAATGATCTGAAGATGGCATCTTAATGCTGAAAACGTTAATCATTTAATAAAATGATATAGTAATTAACACTATATTATAATTTGACTAGTGGCTTGTGCAGCAAGAAGTTCAAATAAAAATTGTTCAGATTTATTTCCAATGAAGAATACCAGACATTTTGAAAGTTATTTGCTTCCATAATAGTGAAACATACTCCCTCTGAATGTTTTTTTATGTCAAATATTTTTCCTTGAACCTATCCGTCTTCAGTTCTTGAGTTTCAATGCGAAATCGTAAGTAACAGCAAGTTTTTCATGTGGGAGTAATGCAGTAGTTATTTCAGGTCATTGCGGATTGTAGGTGCTTTGAACAAAAGACTTAGCATCTTGGTATAGCTGCTGCATGTTTCGTAAACTACCCTGAAATGTAGAGGACAGAATCACTTTTTCCATGAGATCTTGCTGAGGTGATGAAGAGACCAAGAGAGTAAATTCAATAAAAGTCCCGACGAACTTGATTAGCCAACACACAAAGGAGATACAAATAAATTAAATATCAAAATGATTTTCGGTCCTTCTAGTGTTAAAACTAATGGAATTTAATTTACAGTGTTAGATATTGGACCTTGCATAACTAGCTAAGGAATATGATAAAAATGTCAAGTTTCTATTCAGCACTATCTATCTTGTTTCAAATGAGAAATGTTAATAGTAAGAATCAATATCGTACAGGTGCTTAACTTTCCTTTATGCCTAACATAACTAACTGCAATGTGGGACCCATGAGTTAAGGAGGTCCAAGCATTGAATTTTAGAAGTGCCAAGTAAGTTGCATTTTTAGTATTATTCTTTGTTCATTAAAATATTATTTTTTCTGAACACATTTTAGGTCTCCAGTGCCTATATTCTCAGATTAATGTATTCGAAAACTTAAATAGACCCATCTAGTTTCGTCACTCTGAAACAGTGTCTGCATATCCGTTAATCAGTAAATTTAACCATTGAAAGTACAAGTTGCAATCACCAACAGAACAATTTTAATGTGGCACAGAATTAACCACTAACGATACGAATTATGAAGAAGTCTAGGATCAGTAACTTTTAAATTAGGGGAATTCCAGCAATCACAAATAAAACTTTTAATCCAGCAAGAAATACTGCTAATGAAACAATTGTTTTAGTAGAGTTGATCATTGGGATGTGTGAGATGTACGTTTCATTTTTTAAATTTGTTGAACTTATTCGTAATTGACTATCACTGACAAAGGTGTTTTTTTTTTGTAGAAGTAAAGGAATACCATTAAATATGAGAAACTTTCTTTTGTAGCAAAATGACAATAGAAGAAAAAGCACTGATTCAATATGAAAAACTTATTAGATTACCAGGAAACAATTGGCATTCATACATTCCTCTCTGTAGATTGAAAACTCAAAAAAGTTTCATATCCATTGTTCAGGAATTAAAACAGAAAATCAATATCCCGAATTTAAAAGAAAACCTACAAATTAAACCAAACACTTTAACTCTATTAAATATAGAATATAATCTAAATTTAACAGAAGAAATATTGAAATCAGAAGTAAACACTGAAATACTAAAACAGTTGTCTTTAGAGACAATTAATATTAGATACCCTCCACAAAACTGGCTTCATTTATACACTGACGGATCCTTGATCTCCAGAGAACAAGGTGCCGGTGCAGGTGTTACGTGCTGTCTCTCTAGATCTCTTGGATATGGAACAACAAGTTTTGATGGAGAAATCATTGCAATAGGTGAAAGTCTCAGGAATCTTCTATGCCACATCAGTAAATTTAAAAATGCAGTTATATTGTCAGACTCCAAAGCAGCTATTCTATCAATAGTCTCTAAACACATACCTTCATCTCAAACAGCAGAAATAACTAAAATGCTCTCTCAATTAATATCACTCAATAAAAGAATTGTATTCCAATGGATACCATCCCATTGTGGAATCCTGGGAAACGAGAATGCGGATGCTTTAGCAAAGAAGGGCAGCACTGCTACTTACAGACCTGTTACTAAATCTACGTATTACTCTGTGAAGAGATTTATTAAATCTACATACTTAGACTTCAACAAACAAAATTTGATAACACAATCCCAAGGGAAAAAATGGAACTCTCTGCATCAAAATCCACAGTTAATTCCCGATTTACCACGAAAATCGTCTGTAGCTGCATTTAGATTGGCAACAGGCCATGATTGTTTGGCCAAACAGCTGCATAGAATTGGAATATATCAGTCCCCTAACTGTCCATTGTGCAACTCAAACCAAGAAATGGATTCAGAACACCTCAAAATCTGTGCTTCAGTGGCTGGTCATGATAATATCTTTGAAAAATATTGGAGTGCAAGAGGTCAAATGACTTTATTGTCAAACGCCTGGCATTAGAAAACAACAACAACTTTCTTATGTAGGCATCTAGAAGGGGCAGTATGCTTAGTTTTATAGTTTTTCAAAACTATTTATCATGTGTTCATTACTGTGAAGTTAGTCTGAAGTGTGAAGGGCCAAACAGCTGTTACAAATTTAATAAATATTAAGAATTAATATAATATATTAATTCTTAATATTGGAGTATTGTTAACGTGTGTGAAATAATTAAATATCTAAGTGGTGCCCATAAGTGCAAATTAGTTCGTGAATGGAAGAAAATAGTAAAAATAACAATTTCAGCTTTCTTTAAAAGTAATGAACCAACTACAAGTGTGCTTGCGAATTACGTCAATTAAAATTATTTTAATGTATTCATCAGATTGTGTGGTTATTTTTCAGTGTGCACAGTGAGGGGTAATAATCCTATTGTTCAGTTTATATATTTGCAATAGTATAAAATTGTATTTTAAATTACGATATTTTCTCAGGTCTATTACAATTCAGCTTCTTTGCCTCAAGTCCTGTTTGTCCATCTGACACTTTGCTTCATTCACCCATATGAAGTCAGTTGTGTAGACCAATTTACCAACAGAGTTATTGCCCAGGATGCACCATAGGAGGCTGGTCTACACTACACTTGCATTGAGTTCATCTGATGAAGGACATTTGTTGAGATGCTACAGGGCAACCAGAGCTCCTGGAGAAAATCTCTGTGTTAAGGCTGGTTCACAATAAACCGGAAACGAGAATTGGAATGAAAACGAAAACGGTAAAATTGTTAAAATGTGTACATTTAAATGTGAGCATTCACAATTAACGAAAAGCTTGCCGGAGCCCGGGATCGCCAAGTTTCAACTTTGGCGTTCACGTTTCCGATCACAGCCCACTAGATTCATTCTATTGCCATCTAAAAGCTATTTTGTCGTCATATATTTTGTAGCAAGAAGACCGTGACATAACCTATGCATTATTTTGTTCTGTGCTGTGCATCATGGAGCAAGTTTTATTTGATGAGATTCTAATATTGAGTGTTGAGGAAAATCCTCACGTTTACGATAAGCGCCGCACCTTGTATAAAGATGAGAAAATGAAGGAGAATACGTGGCTTTCAATAGCTGCATCTTTGAACACCGATCGTAAGTGAATCATATTTTATTACTGTATTGGTTGTATTACATATTACATATTCATGCTTCAATTCAATAACTATTGTTGTGTTCATTTTTGTTTTATTACAAATGTTTCTTCTCTAATTATTTTACATTGTAGTAAACTTAAAATAGGTTGTGATAATAAAGATGCATGGGCATATTTATAGTACCGTACCTAATGAAATGTTTCAGTTGAAATTTCGAAGTTGGTTAATCTGTGTTTATGTTGGCTGCCTTGTATTCATGAGAGAATGCCATTGGTCAATTATACACAAATAACATCAGAATGCCTAATATCGATTTTACATATCGTTATTGACATGCATATCGATATGCATAGTCGTCTACGTTCTCAGTTTATTGTGAATCAAAAATTTTCATATTCACGTCCTCTGCTTCTCGTTTTCATTCTGGTTCTCGTTCCTGGTTTATTGTGAACCAGCCTTTATCAGGACCACAGGCTTGCCTAACATAAGTTATAAATCGGGTGTATGCAGGGATCGAATCCAAGTCCACAGGATTATAAGACCAGGGCTGTAGCCACTGAACTCTCACGAGATATTGTCCTGCAGAAACATATATGAAATATCAGTCATCTTAACCAAGACGTCCGGAAACACATCTGTTGACAGAACTAGGGGACTTGGTAAAGCAAAGAACAGTTGATTTATAATTGTGACTGAGTAGGACTCTTCCACGTGCCATACATCATGGCACAGAACTTCCAATTTGATTGCATTTCTAGAGGTAATTAGGCTAAGTATTCTGAACTGTTCTCAGTCAGGTTGAACACGGGAATCTCAGTTGCAGTGGCAAGTGTAGTAGTCAAGAGACCATTGAGAATAAATAATTTATACAATTTTATAACATTTATTTTATTTTAATGTTTAGTTTTAAGATCACTTTATAATAGATTCATTCGTGTTTTTAATAAGCAGTAGTTTAACTGTTTTTGAAAATTTCTGATTTACTATGTAAATTAAATAATTTAAGTTTATTTGTGTGCAATAATTTCTTTCTTTTGACAGCCCGGTGATCTGGAAATAGATGAAACAGATGAAGTGAATTATGCCCTTAATGCTGAAATTTCTGCCTCTGATGATGATACAGATGCAGAGTTGTTCATTGAAATAGATTGGGATAACTCCAGGGCAACACAACTTGGCAGACCATTAGAAAAGAGTGACTTTGAAGGGTGTGTATATGTTGTCATGATTTTATACATAAGTTAACTTTACAGTACTGTATGTGTGAAATTAATCATAAAAAATTATGTATATATTTGAAAATGGATGATTCTCTTAAGAATTTCAATGGAGACAGATTAGTAGTGCATCGGCTTTTTGTTGCAGAGATATAGGTTAAAGTCTTAAAGAGTTGAACTGGAATTTTTGGTGAACAAAGACAATGTTTGGGATAGGGTTTAACGTGCCTATCTCATTTTCGCTTCAATATTTCACCGATTGCTTTATTAATACCTGTAATGATCACTATTATCATAGGGGCAACACTGATCTACAAGTTTGGCACAATACTGTTAGATGGGACTAAGTTCGAAATCCATTATTAAAAAATGTCTTTGGCCTGGATTCTTGGAGATATTACTGTTTGTATGGTATGTGTGTTAGTAGCAATGATTATATGAATATTTTCTACAATTCAGTTTGTTTATTAAATGTTTTTAACAGTGCTGTGATCTGCTGAAGATAGTCTGAAACTGAAGTCTACCTCGTCCAATTCCATGCACACCAAACTTACAATTTAAATTCTCACAAAATGTAAACTTTAAACTGCATTCTTATCCATTTATTCAATTATAAATCGTATAGGAAGTCCATAACTATGCAGTCACATAATTCGCCAAATGTGTACTAGTTCACATTTCTATTAAATAATATGGTCCCACAATTATATCATCTTGTATTCCACACCACACCATTACTTTTTGAGCAGTAGAGGTATTAAATTCATGCAGCCATCTTGGATTTTTTTGGACCAATATAAGGCATTTTGTGTTTGAGCATTTCCATCCAGAAAGAATAAACATAGAATAAATCATGCTGAAATAAGGATTGGTCAGTATGGAAACACCACCTGATCCGGTTGCAGTAAGATCGCCTCTTCTATGGATCATCTTGTTGTATTGTGAGTGCAAGCTGCAATTTGTAGGGGTGGAAACATGCCAATTTCAATATTATGTGAACAGATTCTCTACTAATATCACTCTCTCGAATCACATAGCACACTGACCTTTCAGGGCTGACTGACATCTTTGCTATCACATCCATAAATGTTCATTGGTAGCCAATTTAGGACGACCACTTCGTTTCATATCGAACATGCTAAACGTTTTAAATTTATGTAACAAACTGCCTGTACTTCGGTGTGATGGTTTTGGAATGTCAGGTTGATGAAACTCGTCTACAGCTTCCCTTGTTGTTCTTTGATTGTCTCCACAGAACAGCACTAGTTCCATTTGCTGTTCAGGAGACAGTCCACATGATCTCTTCTTCAACTCTCAATCAATATCAATTGCAACTCATAATAATGATCCCTCATTCAGCTCTCAACTCCAAACAGTAAACGAAACAAAACACAAATTAACTGCAGTATTATTGTTGACTATTGCCTAATTTACGATTAAATTACAAAACATAAATATAAGGGAAAGAGTCATTTGCAAATAGAATAGGCTGATGCATTCCATTTGACAAGTGACGTGTGTGTATGTGTGTGCATGCATGTGCGCAAGTTTTAAACACTGCGCATGAAGAAGAACATCCAGATTTCCTTGTTTAGAATTAAATATTTGTTTATGTGTTGCTTAAGAGGTTGTTATAACAAATCAGAAAGAAATCAATAGAAATCAAAAGACGAAAGTGGAATTGGATAGGGCACACAATCAGGAAAGAAGATGGAGCAGTAGAAAGAATGGCTTTGGATTGGAACCCCCAGGATAGTAGAACAAGAGGAAGGCCAAAAAATACATGGAAGAGAACAGTTTTGGAGGAAATTGCTAGGAAGGGGAAAACATGGAGCGAAGTGAAGAAGTTGGCTACAAATAGGGTCGGATGGAGGCACTTTGTAAATGCCCTATGCTCCTCGTGAGGAGATACAGGAGTTTGATTGATTAAGAGGTTGTTAACCTTTAACTAATTAATCATTCTTGATTCACAGAGTATAAAATTAATGAAGAGTTCGCGGGAAAAATGATGAATGTCACATTTCTGTTAAGGATTACATAATGATCTAATTGAGTCTATAACTGCAAGATGTAGTGCTGTTTCTATAGAAAATAAAGGAGAGGATTACTGTATTCGTGGTGATAATTCTCCTTTTTACCATTTTTCATAAGAACAACATTAAATTTCGCAGTGATCCATTGAATTAGATAATGATATCAACCTTAAAAAACTGTGACATTCATTGTTTTTCCCGTAAACTCATCATTTGTTAATTTAGCAAGTTTTAATAATCCATTTTGAATCTTGCGTACACTACTTTTAACACTTGAATATAAGTAATTGATTAAGTAGCGGACTTACTAGTGTTAATTATGTAAGTTTGTGCGGCTTACAGCTGTTTCGGTGCTTCATCACACCATCCTCAGAGCCTACTAGAAACATAACAGGCAGAGAAGTTCGAGATGACGCCGAGATCTAGTAGGCTCTGAGGATGGTGTGATGAAGCACTGAAACAGCTGTAAGCCGCACAGACTTACATAATTAACACTCGTAAGTCCGCTAGTTAATCAATTACTTTTAATAATCATTTGTGCTTTTAACTAATTCTTAAATGTTCTAACAAAACTTGAAAAAAACTGGCCATTAAACTGATATCTACAACACTAAACTTTTTTGTGTACCATGCACCAATTATTTAAAAAAAATAAGGAAATTCAACGTAATCAGATTTGTGCATAGGCCTACCTGTAATTAGAAATTTTCATTTTGCAGATGCATCATTATCGACTTTACTTTTGATCCAGATACGAAATCACTGAAAGCAACTTTAACAGTAGTCCAGCCTCTGAGTTGGACTAAGTTTGATACTCTGTACTTAAGTGTTAAAGTATGGGATGAAAGTACAAATATAGAATATACGGATAACAAATATTCAAGTGGTAAGTGATTGTGAATTACTAATTCTTGTTATCTTGTAATATGGCGATTAGTTGGTTTCCAATGGCCAAGTTTGGAATCATTTAACTCATTTTGTTTCTTGCTTCCCAGTAGAGAGCACGCAGATTTCTGGCTTGTTACATCTTTTTGTTGAGTTTGGTACATTGGAGAAAATGTTCTTTCCTCATAGATGATCTTGTTGAATTGCACAATGTGCATTCTTTTGTGTTATAGATTCCTATCCTACTGTAGATAAATGTGCTGCAAAGCAGTCATGTCCTATGAGGACTGTTTGAAAAGTTCATAGCCTGACAGAAATTAAAGTAGGATTATTCTGAAACAATCTTTATTTTTCAACATAATCCCCCCTGAGATTCACACACTTGGTCCACCTGATACACTCCTTGTACACAGATTCCTCGAGGTCTGCAAAAAAGCCTTCTGCTGCTGCAATAACCTCTTCATTTAATGGACATTTTTTCCCAGCCAAGTGAGTTTTCAGTTTTGGGAAAAGAAAGAAGTCTGAGAGTGCGAGTTCTGGTGAGTAGGGGGGTGTGCAACAACAATTCGAACCGTAATTTGTGTAGTTTAGTAACTGTGATTGCAGACATGTGAGCAGTTGCATTGTCAACTGGCCTCTTCTCGCAAATTTTTCCTTTCAGTTGCTGCAGGAGATTTGAATAATATTCTTCTGTTATTGTTCTCCCCTTTGCTGATTATTCCCTTAGACTCCCAGAACACAGATGTAATGACTTTCGCAGCTGATTGAACAGCTTTTCCTTTCTTTGGAGGTGGAGAATCACTGTGCTTCCATTGTTTCGACTGCTGTTTCGTCTCTGCTATGTACAGTAGTAGTGGATCCAGGTTGCATCAGTGGTTACAAACCACCTAAAAAAATCGGGCACATTTTTCTCGAATTGAGCCAGACAATCCTCGAAATTTTACATTGGATGTGCTTTTGTTCTGGTGTTAACAAACGCGGAACTCACCTTGTGGAAAGCTTGGACGTGCTCAAGACATTGACTAACAAGGGGCACCTTTGACCTCGAACAATCGAAACCACATGAAAACATGCTTAGAATAACAATCGATCATAAACAAAACAGTGGTGTGTGTCATTTCCATGCAAAATGTTGCATTCTACCTCAAGTGATATTTTAATAGAGAGAAACAACATAACAAGATATTAATACCATAGGAGGGAAATTATACATAATTCAATGATGTCAGTGTATCATTACATTTTCAATCAACATTGCCAAAAACTCTCTGCTTAAAGTACTTATAATAGCGCAAAACACACATATACAGCAGTACCACACACCTGATAGTGCTTATATTAGTCCTCAAAGTGCAGATGCGGGATTTCAATGAAGTGGTTAAAACAAAATGGAAGAGAACAATATGCACACCTCACAAAAGCCACGTTATTACATTCCACATCACTTTTGCATTCACGCAGACCAATATCAAAAGCCACACTAATTACATTTTCAAATGATGATGTTGATATGTCAATGTCATAACCTGGCTTTCACCAAGCATATTGCAACATAAGCTTTTACGTAGGTGCAGCAAATTGATTGTAAATCACAGAGTGAAGTTTCATGATGAAGTAACGATCATGTATCTTCACTTGTGGTTTGGCACATTCTAGTCTTACAAAATCAGTAATCCTTCTGATATAGAGCTTACATTGCCGAAAGAACTAAACATCAAGGGGTTGGCTATATTTTGTTGTTTTCGGTGGCAATATCTTCAGCATAACATCTTTGTTTGGAAAACTTGCATCTAGAAGGGTACGATCTGTATGACCTGACCATGAATCACACAACTTGTTGCATGTTCGCCAAGGACTGAAGTTAGAAAACGTTTCATGTGTTCTTTAGTCATTTTTCCACTTTTGCTTGCCTCCACATGAATGTTTCGTGGACAGGTTGTTTCAAGTTTCTTTTAAATATATGGGCCGAAAGTGCCTTGCGTCTCTTGAAAACAGATGTACAACTTGTTTGCTAGTCTGCCTGTCACTGATAAAGCCACATCAATTGTGTAGCTGTGGGTAGAGCTATGTACAGACTGCAACACACTAGCTGTAGTTTTCTCTCCTCTGTGGGACAGTGTTGATGCTGAAGACATTTCATACTGGAATTGACTCTGGTCACTGTTCCAAACATTACCTTTCTCCACACCCTCCTCTCTTATAAACATGTTCACTTCCTCCACAGACTGTTGTGCCTTCTGACGTATACTATTATCGTCTTCTAGTCCTTACGTGTGACAAATGTAGTAATATGCCTGGATGAAATGCCATATTCACGCTTGAGATGGTCGATAAAGGAAATGGAAGCTTTGAAATTGTCCAAGCCAACCATTTTAGCCGCTTCAAGTGCCAACATCTGCAGATGCCAATAGTGAACTGTAGATCCATACCTCCTTGCACTATCAAATTGCGATATTACATGCTCTTTTATAGTTTGTAATTGCGACAGTCTGTTTCCTTTGAAACGAGCTCCTGCTCGTTTGTTAGACACATAATTTAGAATTAATTAGGAATTTTATTTATTTTTAATGCACTTAATAGCGCTTCATTAGTTTGCTATAGGAATTGAAGCCACGATTGTAATAGTCTTCATAAATGTTCTCTAGTATGCTGTCATCAATATCTTCTAATATACTGGACCTCGACTTTTTGGGCGGAGAGAGTTCGTACTCACTTTGACTTGACTGTTCCTGTTGCTCTAGAGATGAACGTCGTGTACTGCTTGAACAGCCACCTTTAGGTTCAGGTTCCTCCTGTCCTCCAAAATTAATATATCTATCCAATGTAATGTTATGTATTTCTGTGTCATCTCCATTACATTTCTGAATTATTATGTTATATAATATATCCGTGAACTCCATATCCTTGGCCCCGATGTCATTTCCATATTCAGCACGTCACAACTTTGTCCCTAATATTTGGACCACATTTGTAGGATTAATTCTCTTCATGATATCATTGCACTGTACACAGTTTACACAGTAACCCACTTGCGAACACTCCAAGAGACAAATACGTACTGAAGCGATACCATTCAGCAACTGGAGCACTGGTTAGTGCAGCTACAATATGCCACCGTCTAATGGCGCTAGGAGACAAGTGCGGAGTTTTGCATGGAAATGACACACACCACTGTTTTGTTTATGATCGATTGTTATTCTAAGCATGTTTTCGTGCGGTTCCGATCGTTCGAGGTCAAAGGTGTCCCTTTTAAGTAGCGCATCCGTTCAATTGAAATATGCATAACCTCGCTAATTTCCCGGACTTTCAGTCGACGGTCATTCAACACCATATCGTGGATTTTTTCTACTATTTCTTCACCTGTTGGTGTTACTGTACATCCACATCTTCCACACCCTCTCGACCATGTTTAAATAGTGCTGTTCCATTTTTCACATATTTGATGACAACACTAAGATCGATATTTTCCATTTTTACCAATCAGTTCAGTGTACTAGCTTCAAAATTAAACTACAGAAAATGTAGTCAAGAGAAAATTATGATTTTTCGTACTTGAACTAATGTAAAAATGGCTGCTAACAATGGTGACACTGTTGACATGTTTTCAATTCTATGTGTCAGGTCACGCACTATTTAAACACACCTCATATATTCAGCCAGAAGTTTGTCACAGCTTTTTTTTCTGCATTTTTTGCTATTTGTTTTCCAGTGTTTACTGATTTATTCCCATTTCATACTGTGAGATTTCAGATTGGCTTTATGGAGTATTTCTATCTCTGATTTAGTTTTGATTTTGATAGTGTTTGGGTACCTAAGGTTTAATTTTGACAATTGAGTTGTGCCTTTTTTTTTTTTTTTTTTTTTTTTTTTTTGCTAGTTTATCAGCATTATCATTCCCATATATGCTAACATATCATGGTATCCACTGAAAATATATTTTCTTGTTTGTATTTTGAAGTATTCTAATTAATTTCCTTATTTCCATTATCTTTTTAGTAGTAGTTCTTTTATTTAAAGCTATGATTTGCATTACATAGATGGATAAGTGTTCTGCCCATGGGCAGGTCTTTTACTGCAAACCCAGCATTCTCCAATCTCTGTTGACTTCAAATCTACTAGTAAGACAATTTAATTATACATTTTTCATCATCATCATCATCATCATCATCATCATCATCATCATCATCAGCGCTACAGCCCTAAGTGGGCCTTGGTTTCTTCAACAATCTTCCTCCATTCATCTCTCTCCTGTACTTTTCTTCTCCAATCTCTTATTCCCATTCTTGCTAAATCATCCGTTACACCATCCAACCATCTCAGTTTGGGTCGTCCAGGTCGTCTGTGTCCCCACGTTTCGCTGAATAGTACTTTTTTGGGATGTTATTCTCCGTATTCCTCATTACATGCCCCAACCATTTTATTCTCGAGAATTTTATGGCGGCGATTATGTTATGTTCACCATACATTCTATCTATTTCGCTGTTGTATCTCTTTCGCCACAAACCTTTGTCATTTATTGGACCGAATATTCTACGTAGGATCTTTCTTTCGAAAGATCTAAGAGAATTTTCTTCGGCTTTCGTCATGGCCCATGTTTCTGCTCCATATAATAATACTGATTTTATTAGGGTTTTATATAGTTGGATCTTTGTTGACCTTTGGAGAATTCTAGACCTAAACAGTCTTGCCATTCCATAATAGCTTCTATTTGCAGCTAATAGCTTTGCTTTAATTTCTGCATTCATACTATTATCTGCTGTCACGATTGATCCTAAGTATTTGAACAGCATGACTCGTTCAAACTCATATTCTTGTACTGAAAGGGATTCTCCTCCTCGTAATGTTGCTTGCCCCGTGAACATATATTTGGTTTTGTGGATATTCACTACCATTCCCATTGTCTGTGCCGCTTCATTCAAATTTAAGAAATGTTCACATAAAGTTTTCTGGTTTCGACTAATGATTACAATATCATCAGCAAATGCTAGAATTTGTGCTGATTTATAAAATATTGTATTTCCTATTTGTATTCCAGTCGATCTCACTACCTTCTCTAAAGCTATATTAAAGAGAAGGCAGGCCAGTGGATCCCCTTGCCTCAATCCTTTATTTATTTCAAAGGAGTCTGACAATTCTGAATCTATTTTGACTCTGCTTTTATTTCTATTCATTGTTTCCATTGTTAATCTTATTAATTTAAATGGTATTTGCAATTGTATCAGACACTAACTCTCTCTTATTTATACTGTCATACGCATTTTTGAAGTCAATGAATAATAGATGCAGGTCAATATTACCTTCTTTGCATTTCGCCATGATTTGTTTTAAATTATACATTTTTGGTCTGCAAATTAATTGTTCCAATGCAAACACTGCTCCTACGTCTGCATTAAAATTTGATTTATTTTCACGCACCGGTACCACTATATACCGTGCAAAAAGGAATGAATATACTCCAGCTTCAGTATTAGCTTTTATTCATTAGTGAGCCATGCATACTTATGTAGCCATTCCAATGGTGGATATCTTTCTTCAGTAGTGCATATTGTTAGCAGTTTCAACTCCTCTTCTGCATGTTCTTCTTTCTTTACTTTTTCTGCTAAATCAAGTCATATGTTGTAGGAATAATAGTCTAATGGGTTTTGTACTGATATAGCATTCTCTACTTCTTTTGGTATTTTTAATTCGTTAAGGTATGGTATTATGTATTGCATCCTATTAAACTGTTTGTGTTTTTGATCTTTGTTTTGGTGGTGTTTGTCTAATCTACTGTATGTTATGTGTGGTATGAATTTTATTTTCAAGAACGTTATTGTTGCTTGTTGCTTCAATTCTCATATAGTGGGATCACAGTCTAGTATATACAGTCACGAAGCTCAATACTTACTAAATATGCAAACACAGACAGTTGAAATATGCATCCATAGATAGTTGCTAACCACCAGGATCACTACTATCGCCTCATCACAGACCCTTTCCCCAGCAGACGATAAAATGTATTGTACTTTCGATATCGTATTCTTTTGAAAAAATTAACACCTTCCTTCCACTATTGAAATGTGAAATACATAAGGTTTATAAAGTATATATTACATTTTATAAACTCACCTTCCTGGATTTTTCAGAAGAAGGACAAATCTGACCACTTTTTCTTACAATATTTATAGTACCACAAATGTTTCCTTGTCCCATATTATTACTGGTATTCAAATTATTGTATTTTAGCCATTTACAGTTATTACAACCGATAACAAACATTTCACAGTTTACACAACTTTTCACGACAAAGCGAAATACGGCACAGTCAATGCCTTTTTGATCTAGACCAGGCCTTAATGTATGTTCGGGTTTTCTATTTCAGTGTATGTAACTCAGTGAAATAATATATTATAACTTTATTGCGTATCATTGCTAAGTTTTATTTAGTGTAATGTGTCCATAAGTTCTGTTTACTTCTTGTTGCCTAATATGTTGCAGAAATAATTACAAACCTGTGTTATTTTAATGTGAAGAGAATTTTACACGTTAACATAATCTGTTCGCATCAACATTTTAAGTTTAGATTGGAAGCTATTTTGAGGTTCAATAAAAACGAATTTATATTGTGACTTTAATTTAGCACATCTACCTTCCTTAATCATAGATAGAAAATTTACCATACCATTCCTATGAAATTAGTGTACGTATGATTGTGTTACTTCGTCTCTTAGGTAGTAGATAAATACAATAATTCAGTATGGGTACTCAATTGTAGTATTAAAATACAGACAAATAGAATGTGACGGGTGTCATACATGACATTATGTTTAATTATAATGTATAATTGCGAATACAGGAATATAAGTTAAATATAGTAAACATAACCTATGCGTTCCATATGACATAACATACATATGTAATGGCAGGGCATTGGAGACCACTAAAATTAGACAGAAATGGGCAACTGGTACAGTAAACATAACCTATAATTTCAACATATCTAAATATTCGTGCAGTGCAACTGAAAATTATTGAATCGTGCATAAATGAATGTACAAGAATTTCGCAATATTTAATCGAAATAAAGGCAGGTATTACACATACGAACAATGTAATTTTCACACCAAAAATAATATTACACCTTAACTCGCAAGGAATTATGTCTGAAGTGTCTCCTAATCATTGTTTTAAATTTTGTTAATGCAATTACACTACATTTTAGAGAAATATATGTTACTCTTTATGCATTCCAATTAATTTATATGGTTGAAACGCCACCCTTCGTGATCGGGTTGAGAGAGTCACATGGTCTGTCTTACGGCCTGTATTAGATCACGATGGCAGTGACACAGTCTATTGTTCCTAATACTTACAGCACTCCAAGCAGCTAGCAACTATCGTGAGAAATGCAAAAAATCACCCCAAGCTTCGTGACTGTATATAGTAGACTGTGGTGGGGTTGTTTTGGGTATATAGTTGTAGTGCTGTTGTAGGCGTTGTGACAGCTAGCATTGTTGTTATTGTTTAGTCAACTGTCCGAAGACAGGTCTGAACCTCACAAGTGATACCAGCATGGCACCACCTATGAGGCAGCTAGACCAGGAGATAATGGAGTAGGGTGGCCAGCTCCTTTCCCCCTCCATTGCATACATCGCCAACTAGCTACATATTACTAATCAGACTTCATTAATCTTAATATGTTGTTTTGTGCTTGTTCCAATTTGTTGAGTCTTATGTTACTAGCTGTTATAATTACTTCACTTCCATATTTTATTACTGGTTTAATGTATTATAAGTTTCATTTAATGTATCTTAAGAACTGCCCCATGTTACTCCACCAAATATTTTATCAGTGTTGTTTTTTGTTTTACTTTATCTGTTATCTTATTTTATGGTTCCAGTTTAGTTTATTATAGAGTTATATTCCTAGATACCATGTATTTTCAGATTTCTATAGAGATTTATTTTGTATGGTCAGATTGAAATTTTCATTTTGATGTTTCAAAGAAAAGAACTGATTGATATTTATTTGCATATGATTATCTTCTGTTCACGTTTGGAGTTTTATTAGGGCTTTATTCATCTTATTTTCTAAGCTTTTTTTTATAGCTCATATGACTATATCATCTACAAACATGCATGTATTTATATCTATTAACGTAAGTTGTTTTGGTAAGTCATTTATGTACTATATATTAAACAATGTTGTGTTTGATATTGCACTTGTGAAAGGCCAGTTTTGTTTGTTTATAAGATGAAATATTCTGGTTATATTTTATAATCTGTCGTTGGTTTAGGAACATTTTGAACCATTGTAACATTTTGCCTTTGATGTTCATTTCTTTTAGTTTATATATTAATTTGGTCCTCCAAATTATGCCATATGCATAGTTTATATCCATAAAAACGGCTAATACACTCTCATTTTTATTAAATACATTTTGAATTTCGTGAGTAATGTAAGTTGTTTGTGATGCGGATTGATTCTTTCAGAATCCAGCTTATTCTTTTGTTATTGACTTTTGTTTTTCTAAATACCAATTTAGTCTAGCTGTGGCCATTCTCTCCTTACTTTAGCTTGCATTGAAGTTAAAGCAATTGTTCTGTATGATGATATCTCTTTAGATGGAAGATTTTGTGGACAATTTCAAATTGTATTATATATTGATAATAATTTGCTTAGGGCATCTATTCCAAGATGTTTTAAGAATTCAGGGAATATTTTATCTGGGCCAGGCTGTTTTCTATTTTTAAGGTTTCTTTTTGCTTCTGTTAATTCTTCAAGAGTAAAATCCTTAGCAAATATTTCTTCATCTTTTGGTTTCTTCTCACTACTTGTATCTTGCTTAGTGTTTCGTTTGTATAGTTTATTCCTTATTTTATTTTCTTTGCTAAGTGAATACTGATTTGCTGTTAGCTGCCTTCTTCACATCTGATATTTCTTTTCCGTTTACCTTTATGTTGTTGTTCAGTTCTAGGTGGAATTGTATAGCTGAGTTGATTCATAAACTGATAGATTTTTGTTGAATCTGTTCTATAGTTCAGGTTTTGTAAGAATGAGTTGGCTTTGGTAATATTTAGATGCAGTTATGCTGCTGTTTTCCTCCACTGGACTATATATTCTTGTTTTTGGGAACTTCCTGCTTTTTGTCTTGCTAAGTCTCTTGAATTTTTAAGTGATCTTTCTCTGGAAATATATTATTTTGCTGTTTCCTGTATAATGATGCAAAAATTTTCCATCATCAGTTTTGGATTTTCTTTTAGATTAATATTATTAATTTTTATGTCTTTATAGCTCATAATATTATGTAAATAATTAAAAAGTGAAAGTGAATGCAGTATTATCAAATTCTTTAAACTAAAATTGAATGCAATACTGTCAAGTTCGGTAAATTGAGAATAAATATTTTGTCACTGTTTTCACACAATCCTTTCTTTGTACAAAATATTTAGTATTTAGTAGTAGCCTATTTATTTATTTAACCTGATAGAGATAAGGCCATGAGGTCTTGTCTTCTCCTCTACCAGGGTATTACAACCACAATATAAATATACAATATTGTAACTTTTTTTCTCTACTTTTAACCACTACACTCCGACAATAATATGACTTTTATTCTTAATAATTCACCCTACAATAATGGGTATTCCACTCAACACAGCAATAATAGTCGCTATTGAACTCTACACGACGACAATGGCAATACACGACGTGTATTATTGAGAAAAACAACAATGTACTCCTAATTTCAGTTAATGTTTACAATGCACTATGTGCAGATCAAAACTATCAGTTCACAGTTCGCTCGCCTTGTCTAGTTCTTCTAACTCACTGTTCAAGTTCACTGCACATCGAACTCAGGTCTTCCGAACTACGTCGCACTCGCTGGTGGACACTGTCACAGTTACTGACTCACTCAAGTTCACTGCACGTCGAACCCCAGTCTTCCGGCTACAGTCCATGGCATGTCGAACTCGAGTCTCCCCAGTTGCAGTCCACCACACGTCGAACCCCAGTCTTCCGGCTATGGTTCTCTGCACGTCGAACCCAAGTCTTTCAGATGCTCTCGAAGGCTGGCTTCCTTGCTCGCTCGAAGACTCACTTGTAGGCTGACTTCCAAAGACTGATTCTAGTGCTTTTATTTAGTACACCATAACTACTGGAATCTTCGATTCACGTGGCTTACAGAATCTTTGAGAGAGATCTGCATCCCGATGCTTCCTTACTTCCGCCCAATCATAGTAGCTTTTCTCCCCCCTCACTCTGTACCACGGCTAGCATCAGGGGTTCGTGTTTCCGTTTCCCGTGCCAGATGCGTACGCAACTCTCTGATGCGACCAGAATATTCCAGACTGGTGCCTCAATATGTATTGGAGTCAAGGAAATTTTAGATAATTAAAGGTTTAATTAAAATTAAGACTATTAACTTTTGCCATTTTTATTTGAGATTTTTAGGAAGATGTAATACTCATATTTTTCATATTTTCTGATTTTTGTTAATATTGAAACAGGGAATTAAAGATTACTCTTATTAGCATGAAAGTAATGCAGATAGAGATAGTAAAAATAGTATTTTTATACACTTTGTGATCAATCAATCGATCAGTCTTCTTAATGTATCCAGCTGTTTGCTGACAATGTCCACTATAGTCCACTGTAGTCTTTTCATTTCTTGTTTTTCATGATAAATGAGGAGTATTTTGATCGGTGTTCATTATAGATGCCAGTTGCTAGTAGCCAGAGTAGTCAATATATACTGTAGGGCTGTGTCTTCTGCAATTGGTACTGATGATTTTAATTTACTTCTTTTTGTGGTGTATGGATGGACAGTATAGGAGAATTTGTTCCAGATCTTCATTATGATTATTACACCACAGACAAGTAGGATTAGCAGAAAGGTGAAATCGGAGTAGGTACAATTGTGTAACAATGTGACCTGTACTGGGTCTTGTTAAAAATGTTTGAACATGTCTGGGCAAGTTTCTGTACATTTCCAGGTCATTTGGTTTCTTTTGTACAGACTGTAAAAATACACATTGTGTGATAAAGTACTGTGTATGGCTTGAATGCAATATATTTTCTCTGAAGACAAGTTCTTAACTATTACATTACTACTAATATATTATTTGTATGAAGCGTTATTGTGAGTGACCTAATATTGAAGACATTCTAGTCTTACATACAAAAGAAGATGATGGTAGTGTTAGTGGTGATGGTGGTGATAATGTTGATGTTGGTAGTAGTGGCAGTGGTGATAATGATATTGGTAGTAGTGTTGTTACTGGTAATAATGGTTGTGTAAATGGAGAACATGATTAGTCTGTAGTGATTGTGATGGTGATAGTAATGGTGGTCGTGATTGTGCTGTTGCTGCTGTTTATAGTGACTAATGTCTCAGAAAAGTCTGTTGTGTTAGAAACGTTTTACGTTCTTAAGTGCAGAGTTATAATTTATACATATAATCTTGATGATTTCAGCAACCTTGACAATAACAATTAATGATTTAAATGATCATCGTCCTGTGTTGATACCTCCAAAAGCTCTCACACTCGCAGAAAATACAGAAGAAGGCAAATTCATTGGAGTAATAGAAGCAACAGATGAAGATGGTCCTGGAAATAATCAAGTAACTTTCAGTTTGGAGTGAGTATAATGATAACATAGTACGTTTATGTCATAAGAAAAGTAATTATTTGAAGTTGAACAGCTGATAACATAGTACGTTTATGTCATAAGAAAAATAGTTATTTGAAGCTGAACAGCTGATAACATAGTACGTTTATGTCATAAGAAAAGTAGTTATTGAAAGCTGAACGGCTGATAACATAGTATGTTTATGTCAAAAGAAGAGTAGTTATTTGAAGCTGAACAGCTGATAACATAGTACGTTTATGTCATAAGAAAAATAGTTATTTGAAGCTGAACAGCTGACAACATAGTATGTTTATGTCAAAGGAAAAGTAGTTATTTAAAGCTGAGCAGCTGATAACATAGTGCGTTTATGTCATAAGAAAAATAGTTATTTGAAGCTGAACAGCTGATAACATAGTACGTTTATGTCAAAAGAAAAATAGTTATTTGAAGTTGAACAGCTGATAACATAGTACGTTTATGTCAAAAGAAAAGTAGTTATTTGAAGTTGAACAGCTGATAACATAGTACGTTTATGTCATAAGAAAAATAGTTATTTGAAGCTGAACAGCTGATAACATAGTACGTTTATGTCATAAGAAAAGTAGTTATTTGAAGCTGAACAGCTGATAACATAGTACGTTTATGTCATAAGAAAAGTAGTTATTTGAAGCTGAACGGTAATTTAAGAAGTAAAAGTATTAACCTAATTAAATATATGGTGAATGAATTTTTACCTTAAAGGAAAAGTTATTAACACAACTAGTTATCGTTTATATAATTTTTTCCTTTATATTTAACATGGCTAGAGTTATAATAGCAGACATACTCTTTAAGTGTACGGTATTCTTTCCAGGGATCGTAATTTTATACTCTATATTTTCTTGCTAAACCCCTGAAATGTATGTTTTTCTGTTAATTTTACTAAAGTATTTACAAGTACTAGTATTTTGTAATTCAGTTAAATTCTTGTCATTTTAAAACTCCGAACACAAGAAATTTAGTCAAAAGTAAAGCATTACCTACCAAAGTTTTTTTAAGCACAAAGCTATGAATCAAGGAGCTGACATGATCGTTATTTGTCAGTAAGGATGACAGTCGCAAATGCCATCTTGTCAATAATTAGATTTATAACATTCAAATTCATTTCATTAATGTGCTGCAGACAGTGACAGATGAAGTGGCAGTTAGAGGATTAGAAGAATCATTCGCATTTTCTATATTATTGTATTATACTAGCCATACATGTGCGCTTTGCTGCACTTGTTAGAAATAAATATTGACTTAAATCTGTATACAGTTTTGTAATTACTTATTGAATAATAGCTTTTTGTATGTTGTAAGTCGTTTGCTCCTGAATCATTTTGAAAGTTGTATTTAAAACTATGCTTTTAACTGTTATTATCATGCAATATTTTCTGGAGTTGTTCAGTCAATTCTACGTTTAAGATTGATACTATATTAGACCTAATAGACAATTGGTCAGCGTCTGAAATGAAATATACTTGTAATAACTGAAGGCTCTTACTCTCAGCTGGAAGAAGATTTCCAATTAAATGATGAGCATATGCTTGAACTGTAATACTGGCTTAGAATTGGCTTCATATATTTCTTTTGCACAAAACGATGCCACTTGAAATAAGGTGTTGTACTGTCTTATACATAGGTATTATTTAAAAAGCGTGTTGATAATGGATGTACTCCGATAAGTAATTTTTTTATTGGTCGTGGGAACTCTTGAATCTCAGGAGGAATAACTTTTACAACAGCGCAACATAATCCGTTTGGCTCATTATCCCATTTTTTGTATTGCATTTATTGCATAGCTTATTCATTTGATCTATTTTAACACAATTCAAATGAGCATAGTTAATATTTGGATTGTAAAATAATCGAATGCTAAGCTAACATACTATTACTGCATACTAAATCAATACACTCTCGTTGTTCATTAATTCTCTGAGATGAAAATTAATGTGTTACATAAATATTATTTTAAGAAACACAGGAAACGAATATGGGTAAATTATGAGCGCAGGAACACTATCTTGTTACACTTTGTTAAATAACTCGGCTCCAGTGAGCTCAACGGTAAAATATTAATTTATACTCTATTATGTGCTGTATTTTTGGTCCTAGGAAAATACTCATCTTTACAACAAAACTCTTAAAGATACTACTATGTTCTGTGGATAAAAAGAAACTGAAGTATATAAAATTACAGTATTTTATGTGGACCAAATAAAGTTTAAATAATCAAGTAATATAATATTGTTTATATTTAAAGTTTTCTGTGCGTAAGAATCTATTTTAATCTTACCTGTCCTCGATTCACTCAGGAGTTACCATAATAGCATAAACATTATGTCCATCTAGAGAAACTACACTTCACAATGGTGAAATAATAATTAAACAAATCGGTTAAGTAGCTTCTGATATTACTTCATAAAAAGACACACGAACATTTTCTGTATGTTAATACTGATTAACATTTATATATTACCATCATACAAGTTATTATATCCGTATAAAATAGTGTTAAATGAATAGTTTCTGTTTGTTGTCGTGCAAGGCCCCTTATAGACGAAGTCATTTGTTTTCATTTCATCTTAGCCTATTAGTGTGAGGCGGCCCTGAAATGTGCTTACGTTGTCATTTTAAAACTCGTATCTCCTTAAATATCAGTCCTATCAAACTTTTGCATAGAATAAAACTTATCGGAAATTGTTTTTAAAGAAACTTTTGTTAGGTAATATTTTTCATAAAAATCAATAATAAGCGAGATATTTCGATTAATTTAATTCAGGCCCCCCCTTATAACTCTCCTTTTAAATAAAGTACTTTGAATGCCTTATAGCCTAAAATCTAAGTTAGAATAAATTTAATATATATTCCAATGTTCATAGAAATCGGTTTAGACATTATCATGTGAAAAAGTAACAGACAGACAGACAGACAGACAGACAGACAGACAGACAGACAGACAGACAGACAGACAAAAATTTCAAAAACTCGATTTTTGATCTCAGGATACTTAATTATACATGCTAACACCAATTATTCTCGAAAAATTACTAGAAAAATTTTGGTTACAGATTTATTAATAGTACTAGCCATACCTGTGTGCTCCGCTGCACCCATTACAAAATATAAAGTAATTACATAATTAAAATAGGACGTTTGATCCAGGGAACATTCGTGTTTGATAGAAGGATAAATCGTTTAATATGTTACTTAATTTAAATTGTATTTAAATAATTAAAATGCGATCATTTTGGTCCAGAGACCACTCATTTGGTGCAATGACAATTCCTTTAACATGTTTCTTAATTGTTATTACATGCAACCATAGTTTAATGAAGATTTACATATCATTTAGTTTCAATATGTATGCTTTATATTACTTGCTATATGTTTCCATTGAATTATGGTAATAACTTAATTTTAACCCTTGTTTTCTACGCCTTCAGTAAATGGCGCTTGACCCATCATGGTTCTGAACCCTTCAAATAACTTAAATAGTGATACAGCATATACACTGATATGTAATTATATTTCTTTCTTTCGAAAATTAATGTAAGAATTCACGATCTCCTATGTACCATTGACATGGAATGAATAAATGTGTTTCATCTTCCTACTCAAAAATTTTGTATTTTGCACATACGAGTTACTGCAGGAACAACAACGCTATAATCTGAGGTGGCGGTGAAAATGTCTTGTATTGTTATTTTAAAACTCTTGTATATCCTTAAATATCAGTCCCATCAAAATTTTGCATAGAATAAAGCTTATCGGAAATCATTTTTAAAGAATCTTTTGTTATATAACATTTTTAACAAAAGGCAACAATAAGCGAGATATTTCGATTTATTTAATCAAGCCCCCATTAAATAAAGTATTTTGAATGCCATATAGCCTAAAATTTAAGTTACAATGAACTTAATTTATATTTCAATTTTCATCGAAATCCGTTCAGCCATTATCACGTTAAAAGGTGACAAACATCCAGACAGACAGACACACATACAAACAAAAATTTCAAAACAGTTATTTTCGGTTTCAGGATGAATAATTATACATGTTAACACCAATTATTTTCGGAAAAGCGAAAATGACCAGAAAAATTTCTGTTACAGATTTATTATTAGTAGACGACCTGGTTGGCGAGTTGGTATAGCACTGGCCTTCTATGCCCAAGGTTGCGGGTTCGATCCCGGGCCAGGTCGATGGCATTTAAGTGTGCTTAAATGCGACAGGCTCATGTCAGTAGATTTACTGGCATGTAAAAGAACTCCTGCGGGACAAAATTCCGGCACATCCGGCGACACTGATATAACCTCTGCAGTTGCGAGCGTCGTTAAATAAACCATAACATTTAACATTTATTATTAGTATAGATTATATTATATTATATTATATTACTAGATAAAAGCACCCGGCGTTGCACGGGTTTTCCTTTCTGCTTCTGTTTTTAATTAAACTGCTTATTACATTTTCGGAAATCTTGGAAACCTGACTATAGACAACCAAAACGAATTGCCTTTACAAAGAAGATTAATCTTTACTTAACGTCACTTACATGAATTGATGAACTCCTTAGCAAAATGCCTGCCAACGTTAACTCAATTTAAAACAGTTGTAAATCAGACACCGAAAAGAAAAGTGTCATGATGTGCCTGACGTTCAAGGGTTTTTTTTAATGTATATATTTATTTGTTTTTATTTATTTATTCTGGTGTAGTTAAGGCCATTAGGCCTTCTCTTCCACACCACCAGAAATGCAAATAAAATAATAGAAAAATCAAACTGAACAAAGTAAAACCCAACGAAAATATGATTCCTTTTCCTCTTTCTGATCAGTTTCAGCATCGAATCAATATGTACATATACGTATAATTTAATTTATACTGGAAGATTTTTTACCACTTGACTGCTGTACACCCACTTATATCATATCCAGTTTTTTTTTAATATGACTTGGAAAACTATATCTCACAAATTCAGAACATAGTATTATATTAATTCTTATTTTATACACAGAATACAGATAAAATACAAACTTGCAATAGGTAAGTAATTTTTTTAACATAAAGACTAATGAATTTAAATACTATTATAGTCACAATCATGCCATGGTATGAAAGAAAAATTTCACAACCTCGAGCGGGAATCGAACCTGCGACTTCCTGTTCTCCAGTCAGGCGCTCTACCACTGAGCTGTCGAGTTCATCTCACGCCAAAGGCTTGGAATTATCCTTTCATACTGGCGACTCTGTTATAGAGTACTGTCCATAGCGTCTGATGTAGTCAGCACTGCTTATGGCTTGAAAGAAACTTTACATTTGCAGTGCTGACTAGATCAGACGCTATGGACAGTACTCTATAACAGAGTCGCCAGTATGAAAGGATAATTCCAAGCCTTTGGTGTGAGATGAACTCGATAGCTCAGTGGTAGAGCGCCTGACCGGAGAACAGGAAGTCGCAGGTTCGATTCCCGCTTGAGGTTGTGAAATTTTTCTTTCATACCATGGCATGATTGTGACTATAATAGTATTTAAATTCATTAATATGTCACATCAACGGACGTGTATATGTCACCAAACATCGTAAGATGAAGATTACATTTATAAAGACTAATATTCTGAGAGACGTATAGGCTTAACGGTATTTTAGAAATTAAGAGATTATTTCCACAACGCATAACATACTACATCACCAAAAATACAAATGAAATAATAGAACAATCAAACTATAAATAAAGTAAAACCAAACGAAAATTTATACAGGTTAAATGAGTTGGCATTGTCTTGCAGCAAAACAAAAACACTCCTCGGTCCCCATACGCCCACTTAGCATTATCTCAATGTTCTACAGATCTTACATTTATTTCTGCCGGTCAGTAACTGTTAAATTTCTTAGTCGTGGGAGTCAGCATATTAAAAAAACATTACAATCTTTCGGCCATCTCCTTTCCTCCCCACCGCAAATGTGATGTTGCTCAGAGGCAGAGATAAAATAATTATAAGATCTGTACATTGATTTGAAGCTGTACATTTCACGTAATTTCATGTCTATGTGTGCTTTCATTTGAATTTCAGAGACAGCTAATGATAAACAGGGAATTCCCTTGTTCCCCGTTTGAACCCATTGGGATGTCATTATGAGCAAAAATTTCTCTCTCTGGTGGTCGTACCAAATAATCAATATAATATACCTACGATAATATTTAATTTACACTGAATAATTTTTTTTTACCCTTTTACCGCTGTACATCCGCTTATATCATACCCAGTTTTTTTTAATATGAATTGAGAAATTACAACTCACAAATTCAGAAAATAGGCTATTAGTGATATTACTTCTTATTTTCTATAATTACAAAATACAGATAGGTCCTACAATATAAACTCTCAATAAGTCATTTTTTAACATGAAGACTAATATTCTGAGAGACGTCTACAGGTATTTTAGAAGTTAAGAGACTGTTCTTTCCACAACGCATAACATGTGATTATACACTTCGAATTCGCAATAACACATTTTCGGACATGAACAACAATATTTTGAGAGACGTATATTTTAGAATTGATGCAGTGCTAATTTCACTCGTATTACATACTCGTACATTCATATAATCTACTGCATTAGGAACATGACAAATTATCATTGAATTATTTTCGATATGTGTAAAATCTTTCTTTTTTTTCACTCCTTTATATAAAATATAGTTGAGAATGTGAAAAACACGCAGTTTTTAAGTAATGTCTGCTATTTTGAGCGACTATCCTTTACTATAATTTTAATATGGCCATTACAAATGCTAGTTGCACTGAAATTGCAATTACTTAAAATCGAAAGTGACGTTAGTGGGTATCATAGGAATACGTGGGATAAAAACATCTTCTCCTTTCGTTTTTCCAGTATTGTCACTTCTATTACTACGTTTTGAATGAGTTTTTTCACACCAGTTCTTGTTCCATTGCATGATTTTGGTGGGTCAATATTTCGCAATAGTAATATTGGTTATTCACTATTAAGTACTAAAATAATTATGTGGTAGCAATCCTTGTAGTCTCAAAGAATTCAAGAATTCAGTTGAATAAAAAACATCTTGCTCACTATCTGCAACTGCATCGAGAAATTCATAATATGGTCCTGGACTGCGTAAAGATATTTATTGCATGAATTATTGTCTAGATTTTAGCCTTCATGCTGTACCAATAATGTTATTTAATTTCTTGTTATAATTTCCATGGCCTCATGAAAGTCGATGTTGAATACAACAGACAATAATAAAAAAACAATTGACTATAGAAGATTGCAATTTAATATTACACATGAATGTTTGATCGTACTTATTTTTATTTTTTCATTTTTTAATTAATTTAACGTCCATTTGCACAATTTTAATATAGCCTATGTTTTTTTCCTGGTTATGAAGGTTAAATGTGCAAACCTTGGCACATATCGGTGAAAGTGTGTAGATTTGTATAGAGAACATACATACATACCCACATTCACTTTTATATATTAGACTAGCTGAAAGCACCTGGCGTTGCCGGGTTTTCCTTTCTGCTTCTATTTTTAATTAAACTGGTTATTATATTTTCGGAAATCTCGGAAACATAACTATACACAACCAAAACGAATTGTCTTTACTAAGCTTTCCTCGCCCATAAAGATGAATCTTTACTTATCGTCATATACATGAATTTATGAACTCCTTAGCCAAATGCCTGCCAGGGTTAACTTAATTTAAAACAGTTGTAAATCAGGCACCGAAAAGAAAACATTTCATCATATGCCTGACGTTAAACTGTTGTTTTACATTTATTTATTTATTTGTTTTTATTCATTTATTTATTTGTTTTTATTTATTTATTTATTTGTTGTTATTCATTTATTTATTTATTTGTTTCTATTCATTTATTCATTTGTATTTATTCATTTAGTCATTTGTTTTTATTCATTTATTCATTCGTTTTTATTATTTATTCATTTGTTTTTATTATTTATTCATTTATTCATTTATTTATTTATTTATTTATTCTGGTGTAGTTAAGGCCATTAGGCCTTCTCTTCCACACTGCCAGAAATACAAATAAAGTAATAGAAAAACCGAACTATAAATAAAGTAAAACCCAACGAAAATATAATTCCTTCTCCTCTATTTGATCAGTTTCAGCATCGAATCAATATATACATATATAATTTAATTTATATTGGAAGATTTTTTTTACCTCTTGACCACTGTACACCCACATATCATACCCAGTTTTTTTTAATAAAACTTAAAACTATATCTCTTGAATTCAGAACATATTATATTAATTCTAATTTTATACACAGAATGCAGAAACAATATAAACTCGCAATAAGTCATTTTTTAACGTAAAGACTAATATTCTGAGAAACGTATAGGCCTTCCGCTGTTTTAGAAATTAAGAGATTTTTATTTCCACAACGCTTAACATACTAAATTTGCAACGTGATTATACAGATATAATTTCGCAGCAACACATTTTCGGACGTGAACAACAAAATTTTGAGAATTAATACAATGTTATTTTCAGTGGGAGTATGTACATTCACATACTACATTAGCAACGTGACAAAAGTATGATTGAATTTCTTATTAATATGTGTAAAATCTTTTTTTTTTTTCACTTTTTTGTATAAAATATAGTTGAGGATGTGAAAAACACGCAGTTTTTAAGTTAATATCTGCAACTTTTGAGCGACTGTCCTTGAGCTTCATTTTAATATGGCCATTAGTGGCATTGAAATTGCAGTTGCTCAAAATTGAATGAGTATCCTAGCAATACGTGGAATAGAAACATCTCCTTTTATTTTTGCAGTTAATATTGCCAATTCTATTACGTTTCGTATGAGTTTTTCACACCAATTCTTATTCGTGCATAATTTTGGTGGGTCAGTATTTCGCAATAGTACTATTGCTTATTCAATATTAAGTAAATTATGTGGTAGCAAACCTTGTAGTTTCAAAGAATTCTAGAATTCAGTTGTATAAAACAGTTTGCTCACTATCTACAAAATTGCATCGAGGAATTCATAATATCGTCCTGGACTGCGTAAAGATAGTTATTGCATAAATTATCTAGTTTTAGCCTTCATGATCTGTAACAACAACAATGTAATTTAATTTCGTGTTAAAATTTCCATGGCCTCGTGAAAGTTGATGTTGAATACAACAGACAATAATAAAAAAACAATTGACTATAGAAGATTGCATTTTAGTATTACATATGAATGTTTGATCGTATTTATTTTTATTATTTATAATTTTAATTAATTTAACTTCCATTTGCACAATTTTAATGTAGCCTATGTTCTTCTCCTGGTTATGAAGGTTAAATGTGCAAACTTTAGCACATATAGGTCAAAGCGTGTAGATTTGTATAGAGAACATACACACATACATACATTCAATTTTATATATTAAGATATTAAGGGATAAAATAATGTTATTTTTTTAATATTTCAGAAATGTCAACAATTATGCAGATTATGTGTTTCTTAACTCTTCTACTGGTATACTTACTTCTGCTGGAACTATGGTTGATTATGAAGTTGAGCAAGAATTAAAATACAATGTTGTTGCAACAGATGGTGAATTAAGTGATGAAATAGAGGTAAGTGAAATTCATATTAAGTTTCTGTCAACAGCGTAATTAATTTAGCCTACATTCCTGTGTTAGAGATCAACAACAGTATTATTTAATATAATCCGACTTATTTATAAATGATATGAATGTTTTACTCGTGCAAATTGAATTAGTTTCAAAGTAATGAGGTTTGTTAACTATAGTCCATCTAATACAAGACCTGATCTTAATATATTAGGTCTACTCTGCGCATGTGTTCAATTAACCTTACCCCCAACCTGTTGTTATGTTGCAACTTATTTATTTCAAATGCATTTTTCGCATTTGTATGCCTCTGTTCACGATCTGAAATACTACATGCAAATGAAAAATTAACGACATATATTAAACAAAATATCTCAGTTATTTATACATTTTTACAATATTGTCAATTTATTTGACAAACACAGTATTATTCCCCATCGTATTTGTTATGTGTTGTCATAATAAACTTTTATTTGTCAGTAATACAGATCACTTTTGTGAACAATTTCACGTTGTATGAAGCATTGTCGTGTATTATAACATCTTAATTTAATTGTTGTAGATAAAATGTTGCATTTGAAGATCTGATTAAGTGTAAAGGAGCATTTATTGCTTTTGAAATTGCTGAATTTCAGATTCCATTTGATTTCGATTTGTAATTTTGAAGCCAAGATAACAGAATTCTGACACCTGTTCAAATTCAAATTACCAGTTTTTAGTGGGTTCATAATTCAATGTTATTATTTCTAGTAGTATCAGTACAATTATCTCTGGTAATTTTATTATTAAATTTGGTTTTCTAGTGTTGATTTTTAAACCACTGCATCAGGATTCTAAACAATTCTCTAATATCATCTTTGTTTCTTCATATTAAAACCATATCAGCAGCATATCGATGGTGTTCAGATAAAAGGGCCTTTTTTCAGAAACAGTTAATTAAATTTTAACGCATTGTTGTTAGTTACCGTACTTTATATGAAGGAATGTAAACATAATTATCAAAAATATATCTTCACGTTTTATAATTAAATTTTAACTAATTACAGCATAAAAGTCACATTTAAAAAATGAGGGTTAAGCCTTTTTACCTAAACATCGTCGATATGCTAACACATTAAATTTCTTTATAACATATTTCGAGTCACAAAATACTTAGTTAATGAATGATATTTCATGTGCTTTTATACATCTTATTGCAATAATTGAAGGAGAGAGTAACACCTTATTACTTAAATACGGTTTTTTTTTTAATTAAAGATTTTGCTTATATTATTTGAAGTGTAAAATCCACGAATCGTTCATTATTATTTACACACAGATTAGTTAATAAATTTTACAAAAGAAAGAGTTTGTCCAAAGGACCAGATTCGGGAAGAGTACCTAAAACACTCATTGCATTTCCGCATTGCAAATAAGTAGTGCAACGGCAATCACCAGTAATGGAGATCAAAATTTGGCTGATTTGAGATACCAAAACTTTATTGTTATGACTTCAAGGACCGAAGGTCTCCACAGCAAAGGAGATAAAAGATGAGCATATTTATTTACTTTTTTCTTCACGGCTAATTCAGCAGCAGATGCTGCGCATCTGGAGGTATTCAGCAAGTGAGATGGAGCTAGAGTGTCAATGCAAGTGGAGTCCCAAATTAAAGATTTTTCTACAGACCATGGAATTAAGGTGAGACCATCGGGTCGTTTATCATCTGCGCAACTAATACCTGGTGGTTCCAAAAGAGACAGGATGCCACAAGAAGTCAGAGATCTTTTAATGATATCATTGAGTGATGTATGTCTGGGAATGCAACCCTTGCTCCTCGCACAACTGAGTGCATGATGGCCATAAATATCAGCAATTCCTCCGCAAATACATTGGTGTGGCTGACAGAGTTTACAACCAATGCATAAAACCCTTTCGATTTTAAAGAATGTACTATCTATTAGAGTGCTGATATGAGGAGATGGTAATGTGTGTAACCAAGCTCCAGACTAACTCTCTTGAAGAGCTAAGAGACATGCAATGTCTTGTTCGGATTTTAAAGAAGAAAGGAGTTTATCTAAAAATTTTTGGGAAAAAATGTCGTCTGACTGCTTTTGAAATTCAGGATGGGCAGGAGAATGAGTGGTTTGTGAGGAAGTATACCAACTAGTTAGAGCATCACGCATATGACAGATTTCAGCTGCATCACTGTATAAAGGAAAGAGCGATTTGATGCAACAGAAAACCCCAAAGGCAGAAGAAAGAAAAGCAGGTATACTAACATCAGAAAGTTTCTGAATGCCCACACCACCAAATTTAATTGAGAGAGAGACTTGAGTCAAACTAGTATCGTAAAACATATTGTTGTTGTTCCTGCAATAACTCCTATGTGACATATTTATCGATTTCCAAATGTTTGCTCTATTAAATAACATAAATAGTGATACAGCAAATAATAAAATCTCCTGTGTAATTATATTTCTTTTTTTCGAAAATGTAAGAATTCACATTCTCCTATATACGACTGCCATAGGATGAATAAATGTGTTTTCTCTTCCTACTGAAAAATTTTATATTTTGCACATAGGACTTACTGCAGGAACAACGACGATATATTTAGGATCATTTCCAAACTGAATCGAAAAAGCATCAGCTTTATGTAGGAAAGATGGAAGAAGCCATAGAGGAGTAGTATGCATAAAGTAAGTCATCTTAGAGATTAGAAAACAATTTTTAAGAAGATAGTAAGAAATATGAGGATGTATTAATTTTAAACGATTGATGAAATATTGCAAAGAAGTTAGTTTTTGTTCAGCGATGTGATCGGCAGCTTCCAAAAAGACGGGAGATCCAAAAATTGTTAAAGCAGATTTTGACATTAGTAAAATACCCGGAGCAAGTTTTTGAAAAGAAGAGAAAACAGATTGATTAAACTTAGAAAAAAATAAATTTTACACTTATCAGGATTAAGTTCTAACCGTATAGTTGAATTGAATTGAATGATTTTATTAAGATCTTGCAAAACATCTGAAGGGGCCCGACATAAGCAACCATCATTTAAGTAAAAAAAGGTTGAGATCACTAATAAGTTCCTTAAAAAGGGGATGAATTGTTAGACTAAAAAGTAAAGGGCTAGCTGGATCCCCTTGTTGGCAACCTGATTGAAACATAATTGTATCAGAACCAAAAAATAAAGTAGAATGGTGTCTGTATGTTTGCCGGAAATAGGGGAAAAGTTGCGGAATTTTAAGTTTAACAGCTTGCAACATGGTATCTCTTTCAATACAATTGAAGGCATTTCTGAAGTCTAACTTAAGAACGATTTTATCAGAGTGAGAATTGGCAGAAATGAATGAGCGCAGTGAGTGAATAATACTTCCACAGCGCTGAGGTTAACTGAAACCAAATTGATTCGGTCTAAAATATGCACTAATTTCTTCTTTAACACTAACACAAGCCATTTTGGATACCAATCTTTGGAAAGTGTTCCCAATGGCAATAGGTCTGATGCCACCATCCTTCTTATAGATCACAATAAGGAAAGCTCTGCAAAGGTGGGTTAATGAAGAAAGAAGCCATTTACTGGAATCACCTGCTGATACAGAAACCAGATCCTTAAGGTGTTGAGGTCATAAACCATCGATACCAGCTGCGGAACTTTGTGGAAATCTCTGTAGAGATTTCAAGACATCTTCGTTGGTGACTGATAGGCTGGGTACTGTAGGATCAGGAAGGTCTAGAAGGAGGTGGATGTTTAGATTTTAAAACATCATATGTAGCAGTTGTTGGATCTGCAGCTCCCATATCCCAAGATAAGAAGCGAATAGCGCCACGGATATCTCCTTCTGAAACTTTCTGTTCTACATGATGGATTTGATTAGAAGGAGAATCACCTTTATATGAACGACTTCTGACATGAGGAGGATTGGATGGCAAGTTTGTCACATTGTCTTTAATTTTAGCTATTAGAGATTTATTATCAGAACGATCAGGAACTCGAAGAGCTAAATATGCAAATAGAAATAAATCATGCCAGGAGGTAGTAGTATTGTGCGATAAACAAAAATCAATTTGTTGACTTAAGCGACTGGCAGCGCCTTTAGGTATTCAGCATAATACATTAACATTTTTCTTGTAAGTACTTAGTTTAGAGTAAAAATCATCTATAGAATTAGATATAGAAGAATCTGGAGGAAAAGACTGAGAATGAACTCGAGAACAATGAATCTTTAATCCTCTAGCAGATTTGAAAATCTTGGAATCTGTAGAAGGACAAATAGGGCATGAAAAGAATCCTTCCGAAATATTAGTGGAAGAAAGACTTGAATCAATCAAAACATGAGAATTATTGACAGAAATGTCAGACGATACTATTGGATTATGATTCAAAGATTCATGACATTGGGTAATATGAAGATTGATACCCCGCTGAGAAAAAGATTTGCCACATGCCTTGCATAGAGCTGTTGAAACCAGGCAAGGAGTTGAAGTGGTAGAGGAAGAGCAAATATCATTCATCTCCATATCGTGTTGAATTATAGTGGGTGTTGTGGATTCATTATTATCAGTATCGCCAATAAGGTGATTAATTTTTTCTATATTAGAGCTATACTTAATTTGTGAAGTCACTGGGTCTTCGCTCTTCTGATCTGGATCATATAATATGTCTTCATTAAGCGCCTCTTTGTGTGCATGTAACATATACAAAACTTGAATTGTTTATCTTAGTTACGGAAAGACTGGATATCTTGACGAAATTATACATACATTTTGCCATCACTTCACAGAATTTACACGAAACAAGCAAAACAGTACTTACTGGTAATGAAGATCACATAAAATAATAATAAGTAGTAAGACACTGAAAAAAATTTAGATCTTTGTATGATCGATAAGAAAGTTAATGTTGTTAAATCCCAAAAATTTTCTTCAACCCAAGAACGAGATGATGAAATCAAGGATTTCTTGTGTTCTAGATATAATCCTATGCCTGTAGTAGTGACTTTCTTAAAGCAGGCTCTAATGCAAAATTAAACAGTAATGGGAACAGTCTATCTCCTTGTCTTACCCCGGTATTTGCGACAGAAGAATCCCATTAACTTTCACTGTACATTTGACTTATATCCATCATAGCATGCTTTTGTAGTCTAATCAATTTGTCGGTGTACCAAATTCGTGTGAATAGTTCCAAAGTTTACTTCGCACTATACTGTCGTATGTTTTATGAAAATCAGTACATAGGTATACTTAGGGTGACCAGATGTTCTCTTTTGTCTGGACATGTCCTCCTTTTTAGGCCTTTGGCTGGAGTTCGGTCAGATTTTAAAAGAATCAAGAAATGCCCTCCTTTTCGTAACTTGTACATCTGATATTTTGAAATTATCTGATTTGACGCCTTTTTCAAGTAATTTTCCTGTAGGTGGCAGCAGCATCGACAGAATATACTCTCTACCAACGATCATAACTCTCTTTGCATACAAAGTAATATTAAATTCACATTTTGTGCGGTCTTTTTATGTATTTTGATAATAATTATAGTTCCCTTGGTTTTCATATGTAGTTAACTGTAAAATCTTTTTATATTATCACGTTTTATCATAAGTATACTGTAATAAAATAGATATTGACATAATTTTAAGTATAATATAGGCCTAAGCCTAAAACTAAATAGGGTAGATATTTTCTCTTCTCTTTAATAATTATATTTCCCTTGACTTTCTTATGTAGCTAACTGTAAAAGCATTATTATTAAGTTTTATCATAATTATTTTTGTAATACAGTATTAACATACTTTTAAGTATGATTTAAGCCTAAATCTGTACTGTAAATATTTTGTAAGAAAATAGATATGTTGTTGTTGTTTTCTAATGCCAGGCGTTTGACAATAAAGTCATTTGACCTCTTGCACTCCAATATTTTTCAAAGATATTATCATGACCAGCCACTGAAGCACAGATTTTGAGGTGTTCCGAATCCATTTCTTGGTTTGAGTTGCACAATGGACAGTTAGGGGACTGATATATTCCAATTCTATGCAGGTGTTTGGCCAAACAATCATGACCTGTTGTCAATCTAAATGCAGCTACAGACGATTTTCGTGGTAAATCGGGAATTAACTGTGGATTTTGATGCAGAGAGTTCCATTTTTTCCCTTGGGATTGAGTTATCAAATTTTCTTTGTTGAAGTCTAAGTATGTAGATTTAATAAATCTCTTCACAGAGTAATACGTAGATTTAGTAACAGGTCTGTAAGTAGCAGTGCTGCCCTTCTTTGCTAAAGCATCCGCATTCTCGTTTCCCAGGATTCCACAATGGGATGGTATCCATTAGAATACAATTCTTTTATTGAGTGATATTAATTGAGAGAGCATTTTAGTTATTTCTGCTGTTTGAGATGAAGGTGTGTGTCTAGAGACAATTGATAGAATAGCTGCTTTGGAGTCTGACAATATAACTGCATTCCTAAATTTATTGATGTGGCATAGAAGATTCCTGAGACATTCACTTATTGCAATGATTTCACCATCAAAACTTGTTGTTCCATATCCAAGAGATCTATAAAGTGAGAAGAGACAGCACGTAACACCTGCACTGGCACCTTGTTCTCTGGATCCGTCGGTGTATAAATGAAGCCAGTTTTGTGGAGGGTACCTAATATTAATTGTCTCTAAAGACAATTGTTTCAGTATTTCAGTGTTTACTTCTGATTTCAGTATTTCTTCTGTTAAATTTAGATTCAATTCTATATTTAATAGAGTTAAGGGGTTTGGTTGAATTTGTAAGTTTTCTTTTAAATTCGGCATATTGATTTTCTGTTTTAATTCTTGAACAATGGATATGAAACTTTTTTGAGTTTTCAATCTACAGAGAGGACTGTATGAATGCCAATTGTTTCCTGGTAATCTGATAAGTTTTTCATATTGAATCAGTGCTTTTTCTTCTATTATCATTTTGATGCTGTTAATATTAGTGAGGAATCTCATAGAATCTATTGGCGTTGTTTTGATTCCACCAGTAATGAGTCTGAGAGCTTGGTTTTGAACATATTCTATGTCGTTTATGAAAGGTGAAGTAATTAAAATTTCTCCGCAGTATGTCAGCAGTGACTGTATAAACATTTTGTATGTAGTGTTCAAAGTATTCCTAGAGCATCCCCATTTCTTTCCTGCTAGTCTTTTTAGAGGGGAGAATCTTTTACGAGCTTTTTCAGAAATGTATTTCAAATATGGTTGCTCCATGTTAACTTACTATCGAAAATAACTCCAAGATATTTGGATTCATAAGTCCTAGGAAGGTGTTGACCATTGTATTGGATATTGAATTCTCTTTCTTTTTTACCGAGTGAAAATATTTGGTAGTTACTTTTACTTAAATTGAGTGTCATCAAATTTGATGTATTCCATTCATGTAGTTGATTTAGAGCTTTAAGAGCAGAATTTTGAATTTTGTCTATGTCTGTAAGATCCGGAAGTCCACAAAACTATATCATCTGCAAATAGTGCTGTTTTCATATTTGATTCCTCTAATAGGGAGGGTAAGTCATTTATATAAATATTGAATAAAGTTGTGCTGAGGACAGCGCCGCCCTGAGGTAGACCTCGATATGTTTGTCTGTAACTAGAAAGTGAGTTATTGAATTTAGTGGCAGTGAATCTTTGACTAAGGAATTCTGATATCCATCTGAACATATTGCTGGAGATACCTAATTTCTGGAGTTTTAGTAATAATTTATTTCTCCAAACAGAGTCATATGCTAACTGAAAGTCAATAAATATTGCCAAGGTATCTTCTTTCTTGTTAAAACTGTCTTTTATTTCTTGGCCGAGGCGTATGACTTGTTCATTGGTAGAGTGTAGTTGTCGAAAACCGGCTTGCCTTGGTGATAAAAGATTTTGGGATTCTAAATACCAAGTTAATCTGTTGGAGATCATGGACTCCATGGTTTTTTCTGTCATGCTTACTAGTGCTATTGGTCGGTAACTATTAATATCATGAGCAGGTTTCCCTTTTTTGTGAATTGGTACAATGATTGCTTTTTTCCAAGCTGCAGGAATTGAGGTGTTCCATGATAAATTGAAAATGGATAAAAGTACAGACTTGGCTTTTTCCCCAGATGTTTCAAGAATTCGGAATGAATGTTGTCGGGGCCAGGGGATTTCTTGGTTTTTAAATTTTGTATAGCTAGAGTTAATTCTTTGGAAGTAAAATTTTGATGAAATATTTCAGGTTTTGTACTAGTAATATTGTTTTTATTATTTTTATGTAATTCTCTTTTGATAAATTTGTCAGTTTTTTTTTATATTGGGATGTAATCTGTGAAAATAGATAATGACATAATTTATAGTATAATATAGGCTGAGCCTAAATCTAAGTACATATTTTCTGTCCCCTTTTTTCGAACAGTGTCCTTTTCGAAACTTTGTGTCCTCTTTTCTATCGATGTGAATCTGGTCATTCTAGGTATACTGGCTTGTTGTATTCCCAGCATTTGGAAAACTCTTTCTCTTCCCTTCTATCCTGAGTACTCTCGGACGTTTACATGAAGGGTGGTTCTTAGTTTGGCTGGACTATAATTTAATTTTTCGACTGTCGATAAATTTGTCTGTCGATAAATTTGTCATATGAGTGAATTACGAACAGTCAAGTATCCACCATTAATAATAAAAAAAACTGTAAAAATCTTATGTCTTCTTATTGTTGCCATCCATATTCATACCAATAACCATAACATAACAATACATATCAATACCATCCCATCGCACCTCCTCATACTCATCCTCTTTCACAATAGCCCTGCCAAGACTCTGGAATTCGTTACCTGCTAGCATCAGGGACTGTCGAAATAAAATTGAATTCAAACGCAAACCTACTAGGCATTTAGTCAGTAATTGAGACTCGTTCAGACATGATTTCTTGTAAATAGTTCTCTTAATCAAACAAAATATTTCAATATCCGGTAATTTCATCACTATAGAATTTTGTTATTCTAGGTTTAATTTGTAATTTAGTAAATACAAAAATATTCTTTGTTCCTAACTTCTATGATAAAATGTCTAGCATTCATTAATCAAGTAATCTTGTCGTACTTAATTTTTATTGTAATTGTAATTGTAAATTTAATACTAATTGTAATTTTATTCTTCATATTATAGTTGTAATCTCCTGGTAGAGAGGCAGAGAAGGCCTGACGGTCTTATCTCTACCAGGTTAAATAAATAAATACTACTACTACTACTACTACTACTACTACTACTACTACTACTACATAATTACTTACCTACTTACTGGCTTTCAAGGAACCAGGAGGTTCATTGCCATCCTCACATAAGCCCGCCATTGGTCCCTATCCTGAGCAAGATTAATCCATTCTCTATCATCATATCCCACCTCCCTAAAATCCATTTTAATATTATCTTCCCATCTACGTCTCGGCCTCCCTAAAGGTCTTTTTTCCTCCGGCCTCTCAACTAACAGTCTATATGCATTTCTGGATTCGCCCATACGTGCTACATGCCCTGCCCATCTCAAACGTTTGGATTTAATGTTCCTAATTATGTCAGGTGAAGAATACAATGCTTGCAGTTCTGTGTTGTGTAACTTTCTCCATTCTCCTGTAACTTCATCCCTCTTAGCCCCAAATATTTTCCTAAGCACCTTATTCTCAAACACCCTTAACCTATGTTTCTCTCTCAAAGTGAGAGTCCAAGTTTCACAACCATAAAGAACAACCGGTAATATAACTGTTTTATAAATTCTAACTTTCAGATTTTTTGACAGCAGACTGGATGATAAAAGCTTCTGAACCGAATAATAACAGGCATTTCCCATATTTATTTTGTGTTTAATTTCCTCCTGAGTATCATTTATATTTGTTACTGTTGCTCCAAGATATTTGAACTTCTCCACCTTTTCGAAAGAGATATTTCCAATTTTTATATTTCCATTTCGTACAATATTCTGGTCACGAGACATAATCATATACTTAGTCTTTTCAGGATTTACTTCCAAACCTATCTCTTCACTTGCTTCCAGTAAAATTTCCGTGTTTTCCCTAATCGTGTGTGGATTTTCTCCTAACATATTCACGTCATCCGCATAGACAAGCAGCTGATGTAACCCGTTCAATTCCAAACCCTCTCTGTTATCCTGGACTTTCCTAATGGCATACTCTAGAGCAAAGTTAAAAAGTAAAGGTGAGAGTGCATCTCCTTGCTTTAGCCCACAGTGAATTGGAAATGCATCTGACAGAAACTGACCTATACGGACTCTGCCGTATGTTTCACTGAGACACATTTTAATTAATGGAACTAGTTTCTTGGGAATACCAAATTCAATAAGAATATCATATAAAACTTCTGTCTTAACCGAGTGAGATGCCTTTTTGAAATCTATGAATAACTGATACACTGTACCCTTATACTCCCATTTTTTCTCCATTACCTGTCAGATACAAAATATCTGGTCAATAGTTGATCTATTATGCCTAAAACCACACTGATGATCCCCAATAATTTCATTACATATGGAGTTAATCTTCTCAAAAGAATATTGGACAAAATTTTGTACGACGTCAACAAAAGTGATATTCCTCGAAAGTTATTACAGTTAGTCTTGTCCCCCTTCTTAAAGATAGGTACGATTATGGACTCCTTCCATTGTTCTGGTACAAGTTCCTTTTCCCAAATAGCAAGTACAAGCTTATAAATTTCGTTAGATAATGCGCTTCCACCCTCTTGTATTAATTCTGCTGGAATTTGATCGATATCTGGAGAATTATAATTTTTCAGATTTTCTATCGCAATTTCGACTTTAGAAATTGTGGGTTTGGGTATAAATGGCTCAGAAGTTTGTATTTCAATTTCATCCCGATCATTTCTGTTTGGCCTATGTATATTTAGTAGTTGTCCAAAATAGTTTTTCCATCTGTTCAGGATTGAATGAGCATCTGGAAGCAAGTCACCATTCTCATCCTTGATCACGTTTACCCTTGCCTGATATCCATTCTTGAATTCCTTTATGCCCTTATATAAATCTCTAATGTTTTTATTTTTACTATTTGTTTCTATCTCATTCAGTTTTTCCTTCAAGTAATCTCTCTTTTTATTCCTAAGCATACGATTTGCTTCCCGTCTTCTATTGAAATAATTATCTCTATTCGCCTCAACTGGATCCTGTAAGAATTTCAATTTTGCCTGTTTCCTTCTTTCTACTACCATGGAACAATCTTCATCAAACCACGGTTTTTTTTTCTTAGTTTCATAATAACCTATGCTCTGTTCAGCTGCAATTTTGATATTATCTCGGATATTTTCCCACATGCTATTAACATCTAACTCTTCCTCAACTTCGTCGGAACTTGCTATTATGGCAAACCTATTTGAAATTTCGACCTGATAATGTTGCTTAGTTTCCTCGTCCTTTAATTTCGGAATATTGAATCTTCTAATATTAACTTGTTGCTCTACTCGCTTGGCTACTGGTAGTCTTTCTCTTCTCCAATTACCAAATAATGGTCAGAATTACAGTCTGCCCCCCCCCCCCCCCCCTGAAGGTTCGAATGTGTACTATACTAGTGTGTCATCTTTTATCTATCACGATGTGATCTGTCTAGTTATGTGTCAGTCCACCTGGAGAAGTTCATGTATATTTATGTATATCCTTATGGGGGAATGTTGTACTTTTGACAATTAAATTTTTTGATGTGGCAAAGTTGACTAACCTAACTCCATTGTCAATACTAGTTATGTGTAGGGTCTCTTTTCCAATAGTTGGTTTAAAAATATCCTCCTGTCCTACTTTAGCATTCAAATCCCCCAATAAAATTTTCATGTGATATCTAGGTAACTGATCAAAAGTATGTTCCAATTCCTCATAGAAGCTATCCTTTATATGGTCGTCTTTCTCTTCTATAGGGGCATGAGCATTTATAACTATGATATCGCACCACCTACCCTTAAGTATTAAATACGATAACCTATCACTGATAAATTCCACCTTTTTTACTGCTGATTTTATTCTTTTATGAATAAAGAATCCTGTTCCTAATTGGTGATTATCATTTCCATCCCCATAATACAACAAATTATCTCCTATTTGTGTTATGCCGTTCCCATCTAACCTAACCTCCAAGGGCGGTTATTCAGGTAGTTACGTGTAAAACACAATTTTATCTCATATTAATAATTAATTCTAGTTATTACCGGTTCCGTATTTCTAAAATAAAAAGAAATGTTTTATTATCAGTCGTTATTAACAGTGTTTAGTTATATAAATAGTACCTGTAACCGTCCGCTGAGTAGAATAATGTCAAGTGTTACGAGAGCCGAGCGGTGTCTATTAGAGCGTACAAAACAGTAGAGGTGAAATTATTTGGGTTCCCATTCTCATACAGTACTTGGTTTCCATGGTAACGTGACGTCACGCACTAAAGAAAGATTGTATGAGTGAAGTGCGTTTTTGAGTCTTTCAGTTATGGAGAATTTCAGACTTGTAGGTAGAGTAACCAGTTTGCAGATCTAACAGTACTAATAATAGAAAAGGGTTGAAGCTGGTCTCCAAGGCCGGGGGCTATTGTTGAAGGGCTGTGAAATTTTACAGTATGTACTACCCGACTCGAGAAAAGTATCCTCATTCCTTGTGTCTAAGCAGCCATCCCTGCAGTGGTGAATTAGCTGGCTATATGTTATTTTATCATGAATGCATGCCACATACATTCGTAAAGTTTAAAAGTTGTTTTCCGCCACGTGTATTATTTCTTCTCTTGAGTTTGCCAGGTTTGTTCCAGCGCTTGTATATAGTGCTATTATGCAAATACTTAGGTACCAATACATGGAAAGTATTGATAAATGAGTGCGAAATATGTATCCCGAAAATGGCACAGTTTGTAATATATTAGAAATGCCGTTTTGTAGATTTAAATATGAGGATGTGAAAGATGTTTTAAATTCTGGACGTCCTACAGTTCCTTTTGTTCTTTGTTTTAAAAAGTGCTAAAAAAATAGAGAAGTTGTATAAAATAACTTTAAAAAATTCTTCCGATGAAAGAAGCTTTTCTGTTTGAAAAGATTGAAAATTTCACTTGGAATGCTACATCACAGGAGAGACTTTAATCATTAGCCCATAGCTTTGCATAGAAATATAGGCCCTACTTCAGTTACTCAGACATTTTATGAAGACATCATCGATAGGTTTGCTGCTTTAAAAGATAGGAAGATTGACTTAGCATGCAAGAAATTGGTTGAGTCCTGAAATAAATTAATTTTCCTGTTTGCATGTGTTCTAGAACTAGTAAACTTGTACGTAGTACGCGAATAGTAGGCCTACTCATTATATTAGCAAAAATGTTCATGTATTTGTCTGTGTGAACAGCACTTCATCTATTTTCTTTACGACGAGCCGCTACTGCTAACCTCCTGTATCTAGCTAGTTCTTTTGCTACTAATGTTACCTCTCCTGTTCTATATAGACTTGTAACATGCCAAGTACCAAATCTCAAAACCTTATTCCTTTGCTGTGGTAGTGCCAGAGAATCAGTCCCATTCTGAGGCTTATTTGAAGGATTCGTAACAAGCTGCTTTTTACGGTGATGGGTTGTTAGCTCTTCGCCCAACCCCCAATCTGGAGGACCACCCCTCATCGGCTGTCCGAAACTGCTACATAATATACCTAAACATACATAACAAAATTATATTATTTCCTAACTTTGTAAATTAGTTTAGTACTGGAAACACAAACTGAATACAACCTTTTCAAGATACAACCTTTTCAAGATACAATACTATTCATTTGTGATTTGTCAGTTTCTTATATCACATAACTTCGTTCCCCTTCCCCTATATATTCTGAGCTTAAAATGGATCAGTATAAACCTGTACATCACACTGACATCTTTTTTTTATTATTAATTTCTTACTTGCACTAATGTTCAAGAAAATGTATACTGGTTTGGTTGGAAACACTGCAGAATTCGATCACTGTTCCTGATTTGACTGCCCATAAAGAGTTGTAACATTAGTAAAAACGGGTTATTAAAAGGAAAACATATTTGTATTAATGGGCATGTGAATAATATGAAAGAAATGAAGAGGGGTGATTTTTCTTTATTAAAAGCAAAAGTGGTCCGAGAAACGTCCACCTTACCAATACCACTTGAGGTAAGTTCTATGTCTAAGTTTATACTGCAATACTTTGTGATATATTATTATTATCATTTTTTGGAATTAAAGAAGCCACCAGCGTAGCTCTGTCGGCTATGGTGCTTGCCTGCCGATCCGGAGTTGCGGTCGGGCGTGGGTTCCATTCCCACTTGGGCTGATTACCTAGTTGGGTTTTTCCGAGGTTTTCCCCAACCATAAGGCAAATGTCAAGTAATCTATGGCGAATCCTCGGCCTCTTCTCACTATCACTAATCTCATCGATGCTAAGTAACCTAGTAGTTGATACAGCGTCATTAAATAACCAAGTAAAAAAAATGAAAGAATAATACAATTACGTTTGAAAATATCCAGAGCTATTAGACCATAATTGGGATTTACGCCCCATTACAAGGGGAGAATGAAGGAACTGATATATTCAACAATAAATTACAACTGATTTTTAATAACGTCAGTAAGAACTACTTTATTATATGAATGAGTGATTTTAATGCACGAATTGGTAATGCAAAGCTACATTCATTTCAAAGCGTGCAGAAACGAAATGTTCCTACCGATCAGACTGGAGTGGGAATAATTCATTTGACTTGGGATTCCTGAAGACTACAGATCTGCTTCTGTAAAGTACAGTTTACTCTAGTGGAATGTAGTATTCTATTCCTACTACCTTAGTGTCTTTAAGATCAACCTTAAAGTGTAAAATGGCAGTGTTTTTTTTTCTGGCGGAACATACCAGAACAGGTTCCAGCACCTTTTTGTTATATTTTTCATAATGGAACCGAGAAATCTGTGGTTTCAATGCAAAAGGCGATATGTCAATTTTTGACGAGAATGAGATTTTGCGATGTGCATTCTGATGGTATCTTTATTGTGGGAAAAGATGACATGCATATCTCTGTTATTGTTTTATTATTATTTATCAAGATATATAGGTATATCGATTATTGTTCTCTCTAACCTGTTGTTATGAGACATGATTCCTATGATTTTATATGGCCCTTCAAACTTTAAAAGCTCGCTCTGAAAAACTGCAAGAAATTACATCAAATTTTGTCTTCTAGCCACAGAAATGTTCGAATTTTGCGTCTTCAGTATATTGTGAGGCTTCTCTCGACTCAACTTCATTCTCTCTCCACTGAGATCATCCCTGCTAGCTAACACCATGAGAAACCTGCTTCTTATTAGGATTGTTGGCCTCCTTTGAACAACTTCATCCCTGACAAGTATGTTAAATCTTGTTTGCTAAAATGCCGTCATGCTGCGGGAAATAGTGTAAAAGGAAAGGAGAAAATACTGAAGAAATTACTGTGCTTTGAAAAATCTTAATACTTCGGGTATTCCTTATAATTTAGTAAATGCCTTTGTGACAAACCAATTTATTATTTTGTTGGCCCAAATTGAGTCAGTTAATACTAATATGGATTTAATTTATATTTCATCTTAAAGGTGCATTAAGATGTGAAAATAAATAAGGGTTGATTATGTTTTTAATAGAATTTTTTTATAAATTCCGTTTAGGCCTTGAATTCCTCAGTGAACTGGGAGTAATCATCTCCCTGTTCACTCCAATAAATTTTACACCGAGTTTCACCACCTTTTTGTCCAGAAAAAAAAAAAGCACTGTAAAATGGTATCCCTCTCTGTGATGCCTCTCTTTATCAGTTAGTGGGTGTGGAACAACGACATCATGTTGCTACTCAAGAATGGAAGCACTATGTTTTGAATGTTACCTGGCTCTAGAACAATGTATTAACAGCTATAGAGAACAAACTTGCAGTCAACTTAGAGTTATAAAACACCTTTTTTATTCACAAAGATAGCCATAGATTCACAATAAGTTAGCAGAGCTATACAAGACAGCAGAGTTTACCAATAAACTGACCATTATCTGCTTGTATGTCCAATCCGAATATTACCACGATGGTACAAAAAGAAACACAAGTCCACAAACTCCAATGCAGTATTGGCACATGAAGGTCATTTGCTGACTGATGCTAGAATTAAATGGTTATATAAGGAAAGAATGGATGAATTAACTAATATGACAACAGTTAGTGTTGATGTTAATAAAGAATGGAAGAAAATCACAGTTATAGTAAATCAAGCAGCATTGGAAAATTTAGGTACTAAAGAAAGTGACAAAGGAAAAGAGGATTAAGAAAATGGGATAAGAACATTAAGGACATTATTGAAAATAAAGAGAGGCATACAAAAAGTACCTTAGTACAGGAAAGGAAGAAGACAAAATAGAATATCATTCGAAAAGAGCAATTCTCAAACAGGAAGTACGAAAATATTACAGAAAAAATTGAAGGGGATTTGTATCTTTTCTAAAAAATCACAGTCACTGTTAGACACAATATTATTTCCCACTATAGACACCATGCATGGGTCTGAAATCGTACTGGTGATGCCGCTCAGTGTCTCAGTTCCTAATTAACTGTAGGCTTGCGCTGTTGATAAAGAGTTGTAACATTAGTAAGAACGGGTTATTAAAAGGAAAAAAAATATTTGTATTAACGACATGTGAAAGAAATGAAGAGGGGTGATTTTTCTTTATTAAAAGCAGAAGTAGTCTGGGAAACGTCTGTTACTCATCCACCTTACCAAGTACCACTTGAGGTAAATTCTATGTCTCCATAAGTTTATACTGGAATACTTTGTGATATATTGTTATTATTATTATTATTACTACTACTACTGCTACTGCTATTGCTACTGCTACTGCTACTGCTACTGCTACTTTCCTATCCTTGGTTTTTTCTCTAATAGATCCTTTTTTTTTTTTTTAATTGACAGTGAAAGAAATATTATTAATAGAATTTGCCCTTGCCTAACCAGACTTGGAAACGCATGTAAACATGTAGTTGTGCCTCTTTATTACGTCAATAATGAACGAACACTGCTTCGAAGACAGACTTGTCACAAACATGGAGAAGACCAAGTTCCAGTAGGGCTGCAAAAGAAAAGTATTCTAAGGGAAGGAGAATTTGTGACCTAGTCTCGAAAAAATAACTCAGATTACCCGTGCTGGTTTCTCCTTTAAAATTAGATGACTTAATTAATATTCCATATCCTTTACATAGAATACTGAAAGTAGAAAAAGAACTGAAGTGGAACATGACTGTAATTAATTATTTAATAGAAAGTTCAGTACTGCTAGAGGAGTGTAAAAATGTAATTACAGAGTTCCTAAAATATTAGTGTACGTGTTTGGTATTTAAATCAGATTTCAGACCTTTGAATGACAAGGTGACGCTCTCTCACCAATCATATTTAATATAGCATTAGAGAAGATAATATGACAGTTAAGGTACGGTCACACGTCGCTACTTTTGCTGCGCAACTTTTGTACTGCAGCTGCAAAAGTTGTGTGTTGTGTTCACACGTAAGCCAAAAGTAGCGCGCTGCACGCTACTTTTCATGCTGCACAACCCGTGTGCTGCAAAAGTTGTAACTGGAGGTTGCGAGTCTGTTCACACACAAGGCGCTACTTTTGCAGCCGCAGTCATGCTGCAGGTCTCCATCTCTGTGTTGACTTCTCCATCTCCGTGTTGACTTCTCAATATACATTTTGTGGTTATGTTCGCATTATTAATAAACTCATGCGAAAGCTTACTTATCTATTATTTGCTTTTCTGTCCTAACTAGTATTCAGAAAATGGCATTATTTTTACTATAAAGCTTTTAAAAATGCCTATATACTTAAATGATAACCAACAGCATATTCACGTAATCAATGTTGGCAACACTCCTGTTTGAAACTACGCTACAGAAAATTAAAAAAGTGAATTATATCGTCAGCAAATATGCTCAGACTGTGTTGTGCATTTAATAACTGTTACAAATAATTTATTTTCATCACATCTAACATTAAAATGCATCCAAACAATAAAAGTATCATTGGCACATATGGGTGGCAATACTGTTCACAACCGCAGCAAAAGTTTCAACAAAACAGATATCAAAAATGCTGCGGCTGCAACCCTGAGAACCCTGTTCACATGTCACTACTTATAAGCTGCGCGCAGCATTGAAAATTAGCGAACAGCAGGTTCAGCAGCCGCTACTTTTTGGGTTGCACCGTTGTTCACACGTCGCAGTACAAGAGTTGCACAGTTTTTTGTGCTGCATCGCTGCAAAAGTAGCGACGTGTGACCGTACCTTTAGACGTAATACCAACTGGAATAAACCTGGGTGGACAACATAAAGTTTTGCATATGCTGATGATTTATTATTAATAGGAAGGAATGAGCTTGAAATAAGACAGCTATTATTGAGTTAATGGAAAAAGCACCAACTACTTGATTAAATATTAACGAGAATAAAACAAAATATATGGTAATCACTGGTGGGCTTATGTGAGGGCAGCAATGAACCTGCGGGTTCCTTAAAAGTCATTTGTAAGTAAGTATATGGTAATCACTAAAACAAAAAGGATTCTCAATAGCCTTAAAATTAAAAATTGTACTTTTGAAACAGTCAAATATCTTGGTGTTTGATAGACAATTCTAATGACAGAAAATATTAAATATTTAACAGACTACATAATGCAAACAAAACTTTTTATGCTGTTCACAAATTATTTATTATCTTCCTGTGCTTACCAGAAATTTAAAAATCATTTTGTGCAGAACACTAATCCAACCTGTACTATTATATGGATCGGAAACATAGAGCTTAACTAAAAAGGAAAAACAAATTAATCGTTTTTGAAAGAAAAAGAAGTTGTCGAGGAAAATTTTTGGTCCAGTTTTTGACCCACTTGAAAACAAGTGGAAAATTCGACATAATAATGATATTCACAAACTTTATAATCAACCATCAATTTTAGATGTAATGTGAACAAGTAGATTAAATTGGGCAGGTCATGTTATACTTATGGATGATTCCAGCAGCGCAAAACAAATATATATGAACACCTTTAACAACACAAGGCCACTGGAAAGACCTCGAAGTAGATGGAAGGATGAAATTCAGAAGAAATGCGTGGAAATGGGAACTACCAACTGGGAGGAACTAGTAAAAGAAGAACAGAGTGGAAGCGTTTTGTGAAATCGACATGGAGTCGACATGCTCCATAATGTCTTTTGATTGATTGATTGATTGAGTGATGGGGAATAGTTACATTACGAAAACAATGTGTGCATTACTAACGAGAGGGCACTTAAAATTTCTGTAACAACATGCAGGCAGGCAGAATATCTGGAGTGGTTGCATGAAAGGTACCTCCACATTTCGGCAAGCAGCAAGGCTTATTGCATTAAAGTTAGAAGAGAAAATATTGACAAATTAGCGAATTATTTTCTAACAGACTCGCAAGAAACCCTAGTAGGTGTTGATGCCAGTCTGATATAGAAGTTCTGGTTTTTTCTTTCTCTGCCTTTTTTCTAGCTTCATCTTATTCATTCTTTAGCTGTTCAAGTTTATCAGACCAAAAGGGTTTATCTGATTTGACTTTCCCACTTGGAAATGTAATAGTAGTTTATACTTAATGAATCATTGTGGGGATATTTACAGCCCTTTCTTCCCTTTCCTCTTACAAAGCTATATTGAAGATTATGTTCGAGTATTCCAACTTCTAATTGTCTATTTATTTATATTGCCTTACTGCCTTGGTATAGTCTTTCTGCAACTATTTATATTGTTGGAATAACAGTGTATAAACTTCAATGTATTTATTGCTATTAAAATGAGATGTTAATGTTTTCAGTGACCATTGAGATAAAAAAAGGTAAGGTAAAGGTATCCCCGTAACATGCCATGAAGGCACTTGGGGGGCATGGAGGTAGAGCCCCATGCTTTCCATGACCTCGGCACTAGAATGAGGTGGTGTGGTCGGCACCACGCTCTGACCGCCTTTTACCCCCGGGAAAGACCCGGTACTCAATTTTATAGAAGGCTGAGTGAACCTTGGGGCCGTTCTGAAAGTTTGGCAACGAGAAAAAATCCTGTCACCACCTGGGATCGAACCCCGGACCTTCCAGTCCGTAGCCAGCTGCTCTACCAACTGAGCTACCCGGCCGCCTGACCATTGAGATATTTGATAGAAAAGCAAGAGAGTGCAGAAATTTCAACTCAAAAGGCCTTCAATGATCACAGTGTTTCAGAAACCTAAAGAAGGAATTAAAATTGTACATGATTTAAATTTAGATTTGAATAAGCTTTTCTTATTTACTTTGACCCAGAAGAGATGTGTTATTGTTGCATTGTATAATATTCTTATTCTTATCCTTTGATTTCAGATTGTAATTAAAGTTACTGATGTGAATGATATGGCACCCAATATCACAGAAGGATTTGATCATGATTTGGAGGTAAAAGAACACCAAGCGGATGAGATAATACTAGGAAAAATTAAAGCAATAGACGAAGACCTGAGCCGTAAGAATGTCTTTATTATCTAGGAATAATCGTATAATGTAAGATATTCGTAGTAGTTTTAGTGAGTGACCAGGTAGGTCTGAGTATACCCAAAAGTCTGAAATAGACTTTTCTTTTCTGTTGTTAATAATTGGAAGACTGTAAACAATGATGGCCGTAACTCTGCCAGATTAAATAAAAGATGTGACTTTCGAGCTTCAATGTTCAGCATTTGGTGTTTTTAGTTCTTTAATAAGATAGTTACAAATATCTGAAATAATGAATGTGTGAATAGAAATGTTCGACTGCAGTCTCTTAATGAAGAGAAACATTCCTGTGTTTCAGAAACCTTAAACTAGTTTTAGAATGGATGGTAGATTTAGTTATCAACACTAAAATGAACAGTAAAGTTTGTGTCAATTACAGAAATACATCTGATAGACTTAAGCTACCATTGTTCATGAAGACACAAGAAAAGAAACAATTAGGTTACATACAACTAGAAATGTTTTGAAAGTTGAGGATGCTAATGCTTCAAATATCGCTATAGAATTCATAATAACAATTTGCAAGTTATGGAAAACTTACCTATTAAGAATAAGTGATTGAGGAATAATAAATACTCCAAGAAGAAGATAAAAAAAGTTTTAGTATAAAAAGATATTTCATATACATTTCAGTCCTGGCACAGAAATAAAGCAATTTTGAAGTACTATTAGGAAGAACGAACAAATACAAAATTGTACAATATTGCCCCAAAGTTGGTATCTGTGATAAACATAAAGAAAGTAAACAATAATTGACATGATAGCTTCCAGAATTGCATGAAAAAATAAAGTGAAAAGTACCATAAAATTTGAATACTGATATGGACAAACGAGATATAATAATATGAAATCTCTGTTGAAAGCATGGTTTCTGACAATAATGTAATTAATTATAGGGCATACTAGCAAGTTTATCTTTAATGCATCTTGATTTTGATCTTTATCTTTAAATATGTTAGGAAAGACATTAAAAGCAAAATATGGTTTGTTTGCAGCTGAATACAGCACAGTCACATTCGAAGTCCAAGAGGAATACAGAGGACTTTTTGGCATTAACCATCTGGGTAACAATGAAGCGGAGGTGTTTGTGCATCGTAATAATGAAGATACTCTGGACTATGAAGGAAAAAATAAAATGTATACCGTCATGATTACAGCTGTCGATTGTGCTGATGTATGCAATGGTAAGTTCGTAATGGTAATCAATGTTGGGTTTATAAAGGAAGTACGTATAATCTTGTATAATTATGCAGTGTTATAATTTAGTTTAGAGAGCTTGCATTTCTTAGTTGCACGTGCTGACTTGCAGAACTATACTGACAGACACACTTGCAGTACATATTATAATTTATTTATTTTTACTCAGTCTTCCTGGCAAATTCTCATTTTGCCTCACAAGTGACACATAAAGTACTTTACCAACTGAAACTGCAAAATTCATAATTTTAATACAAGACACAAGTCAGATCTCCATCTATCTTTTCTTTGTCTAAGTTATTATAAAAAAAGGTTTTTACTATTCACGTATTACGATTTTCAATGCACTGCCTCATTGTCTTCAGGCTTTGAATGGCCAAGAGTATAGATTCAGAACAGAATTAAACAAAATTCTGCATACTCATACCTTCTACTTAATTGATTGTTGTTTACACTTGTAAATTAAATTAATCTCCTTTGCTATGTATTGTATATTTTTGTAAAGCCATTGGCATAGCTCAGTCAGCAGAGGCCTTCTGATACATAGTTGGACATGGACTTGAATTCGATTCTCACTTGGGTAGATTATCTAGTTGGGTTTTTCCTGAGGTTTTCCCAACCATAAGGCAAATTTCAGGTAATTTATGGCGAATCCTCGGCCTCATCTCGCCAAATACCATCTTGCTATTGACACTAACCACAACATCGTTAAATAACCAACTTAAAAAGAATACACACACATATTATATACCAGGTGTTTCAGACCACCCGTATCAGCCTTTTTTCTCGAAAACTATATGATACTGGTTGTTCATAAAAAAATTTTGATAACCAAAACCTATGTATAGAATCGAATGGTAGCAGTACCATTTCCCGTAACAAACCGGAAGTAGATGTACCTGTGGTCAACTTTGAAATTTCAAATGAGAACATGGGTCATCGAGGGTGCCATTGGAAACTACTTTTAAAAAGAAACAACTTTTACTGAAACTTTTTTTTTCTAACTTTTATTGTTTACTCATAAAGCAACACAAATGATAATTTCTGAGAAATGTTGTATGTTGTTTATGTACGTACATTTTTCATAGTAAGTGTTCAAAATATCCGCCACCCTGTGCTAAACAATGTTCTGATCTCCTCCTAACATCCGTGATTGCACAGAGACCTTCAGCACAGCTGAGAGACATACAGGCCTCTCTAATTCTTTGTTTCATATCTTCTCTAGTTGTTGGATGCACCTGGTAGAATATGTCTTTAATTCTCCCCTCAAGAAGAAGTCATTTGCAGCGAAGTCACGAGATCGGGCAGACCAGGCTACTGGTCCTCCTTGTCCAATCCATCATAGGGGAATAACTGGTTAATAACTTGCCGAGCCCTACGTGAAAAGTGAGCTGGACAGCCACTCTGTTGAAGCCACATCGTTAACCGATGTGCATGGGGAACATCATGAAGCAACTCGTCCAAAATGTTTCGGAGGAAGCGTGCATTCTATCATTAAAATTCTCCTCAAAAGAGTATGGTCCTATGACTCTGTGTCTGAGGATGTCACACCATGTGTTGAGGCTCCACACGTGTTGGTAATCCACTTCACATAGCCAGTGTGGATTAACCGGAGACCAGTAATGGAAATTGTAGAGAGTCATCTGACCATTACTTTTAAAAGTTCCTCATCACTCCACAGAATTCTGAGCTCGAAATCACGGTCCATGTTTAGAAATCAGTTGCAGAAATCAGCACGAGTCTGGAAATCATGTCTCCCAAGTTCCTGATGGAGATGAATATGGTATGAATGAAATTTGTTGTCTTAGAGAATTCTAAACACTGTGTTATGATGCAATTGTGATTCACGGGTAATCCTTCTTGTGGGGGAGAATTAAAGACATGATCTACCAGGTGTGTCCAACAACTAGAGAACACATAAAACAAAGAATTAGAGAAGCCACACCATGTATGTCCCTCAGCTGTGCTGAAGTTCTCCGTGCAATCACGGATGTTAGGAGGAGATCAGAACATTGTTTAGCACAGGGTGGCGTACATTTTGAACACTTACTATGAAGAATGTACGTACATAAACAACATACAGCATTTCTCAGAAGATACCATTTTTGTTGCTTTGTTAGTAAACAGTAAAGTTAGAAAAAAAGTTTCAGTGAAAGTTGTTTCTTTTTAAAAGTAGTTTCCAATGGTACCTTCAATGACCCATGTTCTCATTTGAAATTTCGAAGTTGACCACAGGTACCCCTACTTCCGGTTTGTTATGGGAAATGATGCTACCACCAATCAATTCGTTACATAGGTTTCGGTTATTAAAACTTGTTTATGAACAACCAATATCATGTAGTTTTAGAGAAAAATGCTGATATGGGTGGTCTGAAACACCTGGTGATACAAATTATATGGAATACAATAAATTTTGTGAAATGAAATGAAAATTAAATGTGTGTAGAATGACATTTCATGAGACTGCAGAGACTGCTGACGGACAAAATAGGAAATGAAGTAGAAAATATGAAAGTGGGCGCAATAAGTCAGTAAACTGCAATATAGCCAACTCTCCTGGAGAGTAGTAGCAGCACCAGCAGCATTAGCTATTATAGTCCCATCGCTCTAATTTCCGGCAGCCAGTCGCGTTGCAGATCGGCTACATTTAAACGTGTGCTTCTTGTGATTCACTTATGAAGACGTTATTCATTTCTTAAGGCTCGATAAATACTTAATATAATCGCCCGCCATTTTCGCTCTTTCGTTGGCGTTTGCAGAAAGCACACGGAGATGTTATTTGCCGCTCAATTATTTGCTGAATTACAGTGCGTTTGATTTATTATCATAGGAGCTACGACATGATAATGTTTAATGGTGTGGCAAATAGATTCATCGTATGGTAGCTCGGCAATGAAAGAACAAAAATGGCGAACGATATTACCTACCTAGACTTTATAGAGCCTTCACTTCCTAAGACGTAAGCAAAGAGGAGGAGTCACGCCGGGAATAACAGCGTCGCGACTATAGCAGTAGCAGTAGTATTAGTAGTAGCTGTCCATATTATGTTTATAGTGAATATAGAAAGTCAGGTGATCTGCATCAGTAAGAGGCTTTCCATCTTACTTTTGAAGTCAAGTTTCACTTTTCTAAGCTTTAAACCTATATATATATATATATATATATATATATATATATATATATATAGTATCATTAGCAGCTTCTATTTGGTATCCCTACTATGAGTCTTATCCCTTAAAACACAGCTAATTCGAGGGATTAGCATCAGTTGATTCTTTGTGTAGAAAGCATTCAGAAGATACAGTCTTCATGGTACCATGTTATTACTTCTTATTATCAGCCCATAACATATCTCTAGCAAATCTGTTTTACTGAAAGACAGGCGACCTGCATCTAAAAGTGGCTTTCCAACACAAAGTACCAGTATTGTCTTACTTCTGAAGTCACATTTGGGTTATTGCATTGTTACAGATGTGACAAGATACAGGTTCTTTAGTACATATAAATTAGTTTGGAGTTTACCAGATTATCACAGGATATTGTATACATATATCAATAGTGAAAAATATTTGAGGCTAAGAAGGATGGAGTTACAGGAGAATGGAGGAAGTTACACAATGCAAAATTGCGTGCATTGAATTCTTCACCAAACATAATTAGGAACATTAAATCCAGACGTTTGAGATGGGCAGGAATGTGGCACATATGAGTGAATCCAGAAATGTGTATAGAGTGTTAGCTGAGAGATGTAAGGGAAAAAGACCTTTGGGGAGGCCGAGACATAGATGGGAGGGTAATATTAAAATGGATTTGAGGGTGATGGGATATGATTGTAGAGACTGGATTAATCTTGCTCAGGATAGAGACCAATGGCGGGCTTATGTGAGGATGACAATGAACCTCCAGGTTCTCTGAAAGCCATTTGTAAATAAGTATACCAATAATGATCTTTATACTCTTTCAGCTTGGAAAGTTTCAGCTTCAGTGTATTTATCAAAGATGAGAAAAAATATTTTCATTTTGTTACGGACGTGGCAAAAGCTTTGTGCATTAATTGAGTTGTTTGTCTTTAAGGACAAATTTCTGTTCTTCTTGGTAACTGAAACCCTTCAATCAATTTTTATATTATTAAACCACCTATTCTGAGAATAAGATGCTTAGGAAAATATTTGGAGCTAAGAGGAATGAATTTACAGGAGAATGGAGAAAGTTACACAACGCAGAACTGCACACATTGTATTCTTCACCTGTCATAATTAGTAACATTAAATCCAGATGTATAAAATGGACAGGGCGTGTAGCACATATATGCGAACCCAGAAATGCATATAGGATGTTAGTTGGGAGGCCAGAGAGAAAAAGACCTTTGGGAAGATCGAGACGTAGATGGGAGGATAATATTAAAATAAAATTGATGGAGTTGAATATAATGCTAGGTACTGAATTAATCTTGCTCAGGATAGGGACCAATGGCGAGCTTATGTGAGAGTGGCAATGAACCTCCAGGTCCTTAAAAGCCATAAGTAAGTAAGTCAGTAAGTAAGTAAACCATCTCTTCTAGGAAGGGCTCTTATTTAATGTTTTGTTTTTACTGCTCTTGGCATAGGAACAATTTTTTTTTCAAGATGTTGTTGTTGTTTTCTAATGCCAGGCGTTTGACAATAAAGTCATTTGACCTCTTGCACTCCAATATTTTTCAAAGATATTATCATGGCCAGCCACTGAAGCACAGATTTTGAGGTGTTCTGAATCCATTTCTTGGTTTGAGTTGCACAATGGGCAGTTAGAGGACTGATATATTCCAATTCTATGCAGGTGTTTGGCCAAACAATCATGGCCTGTTGCCAATCTAAATGCAGCTACAGACGATTTTCGTGGTAAATCGGGAATTAACTGTGGGTTTTGATGCAGAGAGTTCCATTTTTTCCCTTGAGATTGTGTTATCAAATTTTGTTTGTTGAAGTCTAAGTATGTAGATTTAATAAATCTTTTCACAGAGTAATATATAGCTTTAGTAACAGGTCTGTAAGTAGCAGTGCTGCCCTTCTTTGCTAAAGCATCTGCATTCTCGTTTCCCAGGATTCCACAGTGGCATGGTATCCATTGGAATAAAATTCTTTTATTGAGCGATATTAATTGAGAGAGCATTTTAGTTATTTCTGCTGTTTGAGATGAAGGTGTGTGTTTAGAGACTATTGATAGAATAGCTGCTTTGGAGTCTGACAATAGGCTGCAAAAGGGTATCTGTCGGATACAGGGGGAGAGCCATTAATCCTTCCCATTGAAGGCTTTAAGGAACCAACCTGGACAAATACCCAATGTCTCATCCCTATCTTCCTGTGGTGCAGCTGTTAGTAAGCATAATTTTACAAGCTGAACTAAAGGGAGAGGCTACTCATCAATTAGCACTGGTCAGCTTGATGAGTTAATGACTGAATTTGGTATAATTTTCCTCTATTCAATACCTAATTCCCTCTTTACCCTTTCCTATCCAGTCCTCTGACTGAACTCTTACTTTCTTCAACCCCGACGGCATTAGAGCATTCGAGGCCTAGGGGTTCATTTCCCTTTCCTTCCTCCTCTTTCTACTTTTCTGTTCCTAGTGCTGACCTGCTATGGCACTAAAATCGTCCTCCAGTGGCTTAAGGAGGGAAAGCTGGTGATCAACAAGATTTCCCCGCTAGGTTTAATGGATCCGTCGACCAACAGCAGGTGTGGTCCTCCAGACATTCTGGGGGTTGTGTGTGAATGAAGTAGCCACCAAAACGTTAAAATATGGTGTTCACTTAAATCGGCTACAACTTGCCATTTAACCATTTTTCAAGATGTTGTAAGTGTTACGGGTATGACAAAATGAGACAAGTATAGCATTATAATTGTTCGTGTTATGAACATAAACTATTAAAATGTAAGTGTAGAGTATCATATAGGGTACATATGACAAATATAATTATTCTATAATTATAATATACATATCACAAATATCATCATCATCATCATCATCATCATCATCTTCCTAACAGATAATAGCCCTAGAAGGACTGTTCGAGTCTGCAGAAGTTTTCCCGCCATCTCTTCACAGGGCGACTCAATGATCTTTTCTCTGTTAATCTCTACTTCAAGATTGCTTGAGAAATTCTTGTTCTAGGCATTTGCTTGATATGGTGAAACCAGTTGTCTTGATATTGATTAATATACTGCAGTACAAGTTCCATTCCCAGTTCTTGTAGGATGTCTTCATTTCTTTTGTGATCCCATGTAGTGTATTCTGCTGTTTGGCACATAAACTTCATTTCACTGGCAGTAACTCTATTTTCATTGTTTTTTCATAAGGTCCAAGCTTTGCTGCGATAACAGAGGACAGGTCTTGCTAAGGTTTTGTACAGACGAGTGGAGGTATGTTTCTGGACTAAAGAAGGTTTCATTATACTGTTGATGATGCCTCCAGATTTATTAAATTTAAAATTTTTTTGTGAGATATCTAGATGAGGTAGAAAGGAAAGCTTGAAACCAAGATAATTAAATTCATTAACCCTTTCTAAAATGTTACCATTTATACCAATTTTGCTTCGTACAGGTTCTTTGCCTCAGAATGCCATTATTTTTGTTTTTTCGGTGGATATTTTCTTGCGATATTTATCAGCTATTAATTTTAAACTATAGACTGATCGATGTAAATCATCTTCTGAAGTGACTGACAAAACCAAATCATCTGCAAAAGTCAGTACGTCCAGACACAAATTTAGATTTATAGTTATATGACCATGTCAAGAGTTTCTAAATTCCCGTACTATTGTGTTCATATAAATATTGAATAAGAGGGGTGAGAGAGGACATCAAGATTTGTCCAGTAATAATATATAAGGGTCTTCTACTGGTCATGCACTAATTCATGTTAATAAAATTACAATATTTGTATGACATGGTAAAAATTTCCAACTGATCAGACATTTTGTTATCAATTTTGACAGAAATGAAAGTTTCTTTATATAGATTAAAAATATTTTCAATTATTTGTTGTGGAATATTATCACATTCTAGTATTTCTATAAGTTTGTTGCGGTTTACATGATCAAAAGCTTTCTTGAAATCAATAAATGCAATATGTGTTTCTATATTAAATTTCCGATGTTTCCCTATCAAAAGTTTCATTGTGAAGTATCCGTCACAGCATGATCTCCCTTTCCTAAATCGATTCTGCTCTTCTCCTAATATGTTCTCATAATATCTGTCTAATTTGTTTTTCATTATGTTGGAGAAAATGTTTACAATCGGTATTTAATAAACTAATTCCTCTGTAATTATTGCAGTCATTTCTGTTTCCTTTCTTATAGATTGATATCACTATAGAATTCGAGCAACTTCTAGGAGGTTCTGCTCCACTTCAAATCAAATTTAGAAAATTTAAAAGTCTAAATAAAAATGGTTAATTTCCATGTTTGAAGAGTTTGATGTTTATACAGTCATCGTCTGGTGCTTTATCGCTCTTCATATTTTTAAGTACTGTTAAAATTTCCTCAAATGAGATGGGTTCTGTGTCAGAATTTTGTGAGTATTGTAGTCTAGGGGGAGAAGTATCCTGGCACCATAAAACTTGATATTTTAACCATAAATTTTGAGGAATTGTATTAAATCGAGCAGTTTCTTTAATTTCATTGCTTATAAATTTTAAAATTTTGTACACTTGTGGCTGAGGCCTTGTAATGGCATTTTCTAAGAAAGATAGCCTACATATTCTTTCCAATTTTTTCTAATATGATATTTCCTCACTTCGCGATTAGCAATTGCTCTTTTCTGATGATATTCAATTTTGTCTTCTTTTTCTTTTGTATTAAGATATTTCTGATATGTTTCTCACTTTTCTTCAATATTCTTTTTAATATTTTCATCTCAATTTCTTAGTCCTCGTTTTCTTTGCCATTTTTTATTTGTCCTCAGGCTTTCAAATGCTGCTTGTTTTATTACAACTGTGATATTCTTCCATTCTTCTTCAACGTCTATGCTCACTGATTTTGATATAACCATATTGTACTGGGGTCTTTAAGCAGGTGAACTTCATATGATAACTCTTATGTTCGGATTTCTTGGTTTGTGTTTTGTTTTATACCACTTTGGCATCATTTGGACAGGACATACTAATAAATAATGATCAGCTTCTATTTCTGGTCCTCTGAAAACTCTGGTATCTAAAGCTAGTTCTGCTAATTTATTGTTGCATATAACATAATCGATTATTGATTTTAATCCTCTTCCCTCCTACGTATATTTATGATTGTCTTTATGTTTGAAAAAGGTATTCATAATTTTTAGTTGATTGTACAGCACAAAGTCAATCAAACAAGTTCAGTTTCGATTATGGGTCTATTCACCAAATGTGCCAATATTTTGTTCAACTTTAGAATTACCTACTCTAGCATTAAAATCTCCCATCACCATGATAAAATCATTCTTATTTACTTTATTCAAGATCTGTTGCAATTTGTCATAAAATTTTTCTGTTCCCTCTTCATCACCTTGTATTGGCGTATAAATCCCAATTATAGTCGAGTAACCTCTGGATATTTTTAAACGAATTTGTATAATTCTTTCATTCCAAAACCAATAATCAGTTATGGCGATTCGAAATCTTTTATATATCATTAATATAATTCCTGCTCTTGCTCGAGTTTTCTGTTTCACACCTGAATGAAATTGCAAATAATTCTGTGTTTCTTTTGTACCTTGTAACTTCTTCTTAGTTTCTGATGTAACAGCTATTGAAATTTCTTTTTTGGCTAAAATGTCGTCTAATTGTTCTTCTTTATGGGCAATACCCTGTACATTCCAAGTGACAAATCTAAGGATATTTTCTTTTTTACCATTTTGTGTCCTTTTCGTGCTTCGGTCATCATGTGAGAAATCAGTCTGGCTAAATCTCTTTGTAGACATCCAAGCAGTGTTGTTTCTCTCCAACTAGTTGCTAGTAAGAAGGAGGTAAATCTAGTAGTGGGGCTGCCACCTCACAGCTTCTGGACAAGCTGATATACTGCATTTCCTCAGTACAAGATGGAATGGTTATACTGCCATGACTGGGTCCCCAGAGCCACGATCACAAACATAATTACTTTATGACCACTGATGAACTTTTAAGTTATTTAAATTAAATAAATAACGAGTACACTGTGTTCACATTGTAAATTATGTTGTTGTTACATCTGATTGACTAGTTTCGATGTTATTTCCATCATCTTCTGAATCCTAGTGAGTTCCAGTGCTATTTTCTGGTTTCCTGTTTTAGTGCGGTAAGTTACACAATGCAAAACTGCACGCATTGTATTCTTCACCTGACATAATTAGGAACATTAAATCCAGATGTTTGAGATGGGCAGGGCATGTAGCACATAATGGCGAATCCAGAGATTAATATAGAGTACATCTTGATTACACAACTTTTAACACTATATCACTTCGGAATATTACTGTACTTGGTTTTGCAGATGATACTGTTATCATAGCTAAAAACAAAAACTCTGCTTTAGAACTCACAAGGATGGCTATTGATCGTTTCAAAGCTATTGGTTTAGATATAAATATCAATAAATCTGTAGCTATTAATATTTCTCGTGGTAAATTGCATCCAAATCAACTAAACATTTCTGATGACACTGCTATTACATGCTTAACTGCAAATGAGCATGTACGCTACTTAGGTGTTCATTTTTCTGACGTCTGTATATTCGATTCCCAAACTGTTTTAAACGACCTGAAAACTAGATTAGATTTGCTCATTTCGTCGCCTTTATTACATCCTGATCAAAAGTTTTGTATATTAAATTCCTCAATTTGCCCATCATTAATTTACACATTTCAGACAATGCCCTTGAAAACAATACCCAATACTTTTTTAGATAACGCTTACAAAATTATTAAAAGCACTCTTAAAGAAATTTTGCACCTACCAGCTGACACACCCGATTCTATGGTATATACACATTGTAAATATAAAGGTCTTGGTCTTTTAGGGTACGCTGGGAATCCACGCTACAACATATTAATGGCTTACAGGTATTACACAAAACTAATGATCCTTACATTACTTCCACTAGGGACCTTATTGAGGAGAGTAAAACATGTTTAAATAGCCTTAAATTAACTCCTGCTAATTCTTTTTTAAATAATCATGAAAATTTTGTGGACTCTCGAAAAGTTAGAGACGCTTTAAGAGAAAAAGAATTTGAAAATTGGTGTACATTGAAACAAAAGGGTAAAGGAGTGATTCTTAACAAAGAGTTCCCCCCAGCAAACAGCTGGATAAGAAATCACAAAGGTCTAACCCTCTCGGAATGGATAGATGCCCTTAAAATGGTAGGCTTTGTCGCTCCGGTCCAAGCTGTACCGGGTAGAAGTCAGGATGGTACCCGCTGTAGGCACTGTCTCAGTGAGATTGAAACTCTTTCCCATATCCTTGGCTTCTGCCCCTATAGTGAGGCCCTTCGCAACATTCGTCACCATGCTGTCTGTTCTATGCTGGCCGAGGCACTGAAGGAAGTTGGGTTTACAGTCCATCAAGAGGTGCAGGGACTAGCCACACAAGGAAGTGTTCGACGAATTGATATCATTGCCATTAAGAACAACTCGGCATACATTCTCGATCCCACCATCAGATTTGAGACACATGCAGATCAACTGCATGAGGTGGACAGTGAAAAGAAACGGATCTATGAACCAACAATCCCGTTCTATAAAGATAAATATAGCCTGTCCCACATTGATGTAATAGTTCTGATGGTGGGAGCACGAGCTACCATACTTGCCAACAAATGTAAAAACCTGGGGCTAACACACAGCATTGTGAAGGAAATAGCCATTAGTGCCCCAAAGGATCGGTTCAGATATTGAGAAATCATTTGTATGGGAGTGATAATGGAAATTTCAAGTTACCTTAACTGATGGCTGTTGATTGGTTTAGATATCAATGCCAATAAATCCGTACTATTATTTTTCTCGAGGTATATGGCATTCATATCATTCTAACCTATCTGATGATATTTTTTTTCCCCTTTCTTAACTGTAAATGAGCACAAACGCTACTTAGGTGTAAATTTTTCTGATATTTTGTATATTTGATTCCCTCATCATCTCAAATGCATATCATTTTACCTTTTAGGCGTGTTTCCAAATTATATATACTATGCTTTGTCAAATCTGGCAACCTTTTCATAAGGGAAGCTAACTAATTAAAAAAAATAATTAATGTCTTGCTCGTGTTAAATTTTACCGTACCTGGTTAACATGTTTCGGCCTGTTATTGGCCTTCTTCAAAACTGGTTGTTGCTGGTCATGGTGCCTTTTGTTTCCTGTGGGAGTGTGTTTGTGTAGTGTAATGTGGAGTGTGTGTTCTGAAATTGAGTTGTGTGTTGAGAATTTCATTTAGATGTGTTTTTGTGTGTTTATATATTTCGTATTGTTCTAGAATGTTTAGTTTCTGGCTTTTTGGTTGTATGTGTAGAATTTCCATGTCTGTCTTGATGTCTATGTAGGTGTGGTTAGCATTTGTGATATGTTCTGCATATGTGGAAGTGTTTTGTACGTCTTCTAATGAAAACGTTAATGCAGCAAGTTCAATTAGTGAAATATGCACTTTTGATAGCACTGACCCTGGTAATTGGCCTCATACAATTCAGGATAAGGCTGCAAATTCCCGAAAAAAAAACTCATTCAAGAAGAAAATGCTGTGTTTCAATTGAACGTCAATAAAAGACACTTTTCACCTATCTACTATTTCAGGATTTTAAGCAATAAAGAAAAACAGAACCGACATTGGCTTGTATATTCTAAAAATCAAGATAGGGTATATTGTTTTGCTTGCCGATTTTTTTTCGACCTCAATGACAGCAGTATCTTCTCAGGCAGCATTAACTTCTCAGTGGTGTAATGACCGGAAAAACCTTAGTAGTCGTCACAAAACCCATGAAAATAGTCCACAACACATGAGTTGTACCTTAAAATGGATAGAAATAGAAAGAAGATTAAAACAAGGGCAAACAATCGGTAGTGCAGTTGAACAAAATGCGACCAAGGAAAAAAGAAGTGGATCGACATTTTAGACAGTGTTATAGTAGTAATTCTATTTTTGGCTTCCCATAATATGACTTTGAAAGGTCATAGAGATAATTTAAGTGACAGTCTAAGTGGAAATTTTTTAGACTCAAGTTTACCACCAAATTTGATCGCATACTTCAACAACATCTACAATAGATTCAAGACTGTGATTTAAAAAACCAGAGTAGAGATATTCAGAATGAGCTGATACAATTAATGGTCAAGCATGTTAAGCAAAAATTGTCCAGAAGATCTTACAAGCTAAATATTATTCAATAATACTGGATTGCACAACTGACATGAGCCACAAAGAACAAATGACAGTAATACAGTAGAACTTGGTTATAGCGACCTTGTTTTGTGCGACACCTCGCCTATAACGTCAGATATTCTGTGGTCCCAACTAATTCCCCGTAAGACATATGATTTCCTACCTTGCTTAATACGACAAACGCATATGCGTCTACCTCGCGTGTAACGTCATTTTCAACCTCAGTTTGGAATAAGATTTTCTAAGAACCAAAGTATTTTAAGAAATATGTTGTTGAAATCTGGCCCTGACAAATTCTTTACAGTCTCCTTCTGTCATAGACCTCTGGAATGCAGGCGGATTCCCCACCCCATTGTAACCTGCCTGAATTCATGCGGTATTAGGTAGTTTCGACAGGAAGTTTTCACTAAGTGCACGCATTTTAATGCAGTATGGCCACTAAAAGAAGTGAGTGACACTTTAGAAGTCATTAGAATTATGAACATGTTCTATGAAGCTAGGGAAGGGAGCAGTGAAATTGCAACTGAAATTATGAACATAGAACGTAATTTAGCCCTAGAAAGTGTGTATTGGGCAAGTAGAAGACAACAGAGTAAAATGACTGATTACTTCACTTTTAAGTAAAGTAGTTTGGTGAGTACTGAACAAACTGTTTTAATACAGAATACTGTATTTATAATTGTAGGCCTACGTATATTTTATTATGTTCATTGTAGGCTTAAAAGTCAATACATAAATCTAATACATAAGTCTATTTAAATTTATTTTTCATTTTCCACCTCACTAGATTGATAATGTGAATCTCGGTTACTGTGACACTCGTTTATAACAACATAATGTTTAAGGTCCCTTGGATGTTGTTATACTCAAGTTCTACTGTACTTCATCATGTCGAGTCAGCCTGGTTGGCACAGTTGCTATAGTGCTGGCCTTCTATGCCCGAAGTTGCGGTGGCTAGTCGATGGCATTTAAGTGTGCTTGACAATTCGGCGTAGCTCAGTGGTCAGAGCGCTTGATACGTAGAACCAAGGATCCGGGTTCAATCCCTGGCACCGGAGCGAATTTTTCTTCTCAAATATTAATTGTCAATATTACAGATATTATTGTGTAGGACAAATTAATAAAAGCTTTAATATTCTCATAGCTAGCAGTGCATATTTCTGTACAGATTACTGTGCACTTAACTGCGGAATCCCGGCCAAACAGTCACTCAGCTGAGTGTGCCCCTTGTATAATGGCAGTTGACTTGGACATAAAACGTCAACGTATATGCCTAACTTGGAGTTAGGCCACAAAGGGAAACATTGAAGGAGGAGGGTTTGATCCGGTGCTGTGGATTGAATTTGGCGTAGCTCAGTGGTCAGAGCGCTTGGTACGTAGAACCAAGAACCCGGGTCGATCCCTGGCGTCGGAGCACATTTTTCTCCTCAAATATTAATTATCAATATTACAGATATTATTCTATAGGACAAATTAATAAAATCTTTAATACGAATACTTCAGCTTAATCCGCTGACATTTTTAACTTCTTGTGGATACCACAGTTGGAATTTAGTATTAAGTGACGCAGCAGGATGTTGTATCAGAGCTGTTTTCAAATTCTGTAAAGACTTCATACATTATTCTCTGGATCATCCAACAGATGGAAAATACTGAAAGATAATGTGAATGTTACTGTAAAACCTCTTTCCTAAAGCAGGTGGGAATAGAATAGAATGCAGAATAGAGAGTGTTAAAGCAGTGCGTTTCCAATTGAAGGAGATTGTTAATGCTTTAGAAAGCCTTAATGAGCTTTGAGTTCTTAATGGCTGTGATAATTTGGTATGAAATCTTAACAAAGATAAATTTCATCAGTGAATTGTGGCAGAAGACCAGTATGCAGTTAGACATGGCTGAAGAAAATATTTAAGAATTCTTAAAATGGTTATCTAAGTACAGAGAAATTGGATTTAAAGCTTCTATATGAACTTATGAGGAGATAGCAACTCAATTGGACATCCCAAGAGAATTTAAACGAAGCAGATTATGTAAGAAAAAATCTAAATTAGCCTACGAAGGTCAGGATGAAAAGTGTGCCGATCCTAAACAAAATTTTAAAAGGGAGTATTTCTATATGATCATTGATATAATTAGGAAAAGTGCTGAGTCCCGATTTCAAGGTTTAAAGAGATTTCACAGCAACTTCGCCTTCCTATATAATATTTCGTTACTGAAAAATTTGCCATATGATGAACTCTATTTTTATTGCAAGAATCTTCAAGAAGTACATTTGATGATGGGTCATCTGATGTAAGTGCTGAAGAGCTTGTTTGAAGAACTGAAAATGTTTTCTAGAATTACTGCCTCTCCAAATGATAGAATGTTCAGTTGTTTAAAGATTATTTCTGAAAAGAATTTGGCTGAAGTGTATCCTAATAGGCTATTCATGTGGCACTGAGGATTTCAAAAATAATTTCTTTTCTGTTGCAAGCACAGACAGGTCATTTTCTAATTTAAAATTAATAAAACATACTTAAGGGCGACAATGCAACAAGAAAAATTGTCTTTGGTGATTCTCTCTATTGAGCATGACTTTGCTTCAAGTAAGTTTGGACTATTCAGATGTAATTCAGGATATCAGTTCAATGAAAGTAAAACATAATTTAACATTTATTATTATTATTATTATTATTATTATTATTATTATTATTATTATTATTATTATTATTATTATATTCATATGGGGCCTTGAATACAGGTTTGCCTATGGTCTCGCAAATCCTAGAGCCACCACTGCTGTCGATTGTGAGACAACTTAAGTATAAATTTTCCTTCTCACCAATACCCTCGTTTCAAGGGCAAGTTATGATGTTATGAAAAGAACATTGAAATAATTGCCATTTGCATTTTCTCCATTAATTTAGTTTTAAAATGATGTACAACACAATACCATTATAAAAATAATTATTTTTCTTCTCGTGGCCACTTAACATGAAATGACCCATTTCAATTTTCTGAGGTTTGAACCAAAAACCATTTGTACGAGGGCAGCAAGGGAGTGACGCCTCCTATTTTTTGTCTCCTTCAACTCTTTAATGTATGCTAACAACAAATTTTATTGGCGTGAGTTTTCAAACCTTCCTGTAGGCTACATATATTTGCGCTACGTAATGTTTCAGCAGATAGCTGCACGATAATATGAAAGAAAATGGGCGACATAGGTTGAAATAGCGAGCTATCATTAAATTTTTGACTGTGGAAGAAAGGCTCCTATTCGTTGAAAAGTGTTTATGCAGATGTGAGCACTGTTTGATGCTGTGGGGGAGCTAGAAAGGACGGACAGTCATTTGTGTGATCCACAGAGGACTGACTGGCAGAGCACCTGCTGAGAGTATGATTTTATTGTGCCTATAGCCGAATTACGAGTGAGTTGTGCTCTACTTTGTCTATTAATAAGAAGGGTAGCATGATGAGCTGATGACCATTATTGGAAACTTCTTCTGTTCTAAGATTTGTGTACAGATACGGAAATAAAATTTGGAGCGAGTTTTGATGGGAGTCCACATATATGTAGACAACAATTTCGCATGACTGTCCATAAGAAGCGTATACAAGGTGGAAGTCAGGGGCAAATGCTAGTCACGAAAGTTAGGCTTGCTCTTTTATTCGTAGGGGAAGATGGGAGGATATAATAATTCATAATTAATAAAAATAATCAGACCTACATAAATAATTTATTTTATAATTATGAAATCATTATGAGTCATGGATCATATTTGCTTATCAGATGTAGAAGTTCGATATAATATAACAAACATGGCCAACAGAACAGTTTATTTAGTTTTTTAGATCCTGCCAACCAATGCATATTGTTGTATTGAGCTGCACTGAAGAGCGCACATATTCTCTATAATGTATGTCTTCTCTTGAATAGTCCTTCGGGAAAATGTATTTAATAATAAGGTTTCAGTAACACACAATTCCGAACTCATTGCAATACATCAAATTTATGTTTAAGAATTAATAATACATGCAGCAGCTAACACAATTACATTGCACTCGCAAATCACAGCACAATCCCGCTGTCAATACTGCTCTGTGTAACGTTAAATAGTCGTTGGTGTAGCTCTCGGGCCAGAGCTTCAAACAACACATAGTGCACCTAGGACGGACTAAGGAGGAAAGCACTTGGGCGCGCATCATATTCTCACTATTTCTACGTCTTTCCTGTAGCTCCGAGAAACGAGCAAGCGTTGCGATACTTGCGGCGTGCAACCTGCAGATGGTATTACGCATATACAGTATTTCAAAAATCAAAATAAATTTTAATGTACATAATCCCATTTTGAGAAATACACATTCTACGAAAATATTGGGCTTGCGCAGCAAGCATAGCATGCCCTGAGAAATCGCCCCTGGTGGAAGTGAAATAACCTTGCAGATTGAAAGGGACAATGTGTATGGCCAAATGAATAGAAAACCTATGTTACGTTTTGTGATTAAATACAGGTTAATTAGAAAATTAAGTTGGAAGTTCCAGCAATCTGGCAACATCGTCACTAAAAGTCTACTTTCGTATCACAGTACAGATGTAAGAGGTCATTGAACTCAGCATCGTGCTTCCTTCTCTAGCTACAGCATTGCGTTGTGAATTGCGTAGTTCAGTGCTTTGAATTTAGTGGTTTTTAAATTAAATTTACACGATAACTACCCATGTTATTGAAATATGACAGAGGGATAAATGATTCTTTATTAGATTTCTATCGATATGGACAAAAATAATGATCCAATTCGGAACAGTTACTGAATAAGAGGATGCTAAACATTTACTTACTTACTTACAAATGGCTTTTAAGGAACCCGGAGGTTCATTGCAGCCCTCATATAAGCCCGCCATCGATCCTTATCCCGTGCAAGATTAATCCAGTCTCTATCATCATATCCCATCTCCCTCAAATCCATCTACGTCTCGGCCTCCCCAAAGGTCTTTTTCTCTCCGGCCTCCCAACTAACACTCTATATGCATTTCTAAATTCGCCCATATGTGCTACATGTCCTGCCCATCTCAAACGTTTGAATTTAATGATCCTAATTATGTCAGGTGAAGAATACAATGTGTTCAGTTCTGCGTTGTATAACTTTCTCCATTCTCCTGTAACTTCATCCCTCTTAGCCAAATATTTTCCTAAGAACCTTATTCTCAAATACCCTTAATCTCTGTTCCTCTCTCGAAGTGAGAGGGGTGTTAAACATTTGTGGGGGGGGAAACATTTTTTTTCTGAGAAAACTATGAACTTTCCATCAATATGATATCATTACACTTTTTTGTTACATACAACATGAGCTATTCACTCTAAAAATCTGCAGGATTATTTTACTTCCACCCTGTTTACTGCACATGCACAGTATGTTGTAAAGCGAAACTTATACAATAAGGGAGTCCAAATTTTATTTCCGTGTCTGTACAATTGGTCCCCTGCATACTTCCGTAAAATCACAAAAGTGCAAGAAAAATAATCTTCATTGAACTCTTGTACTTACGGGGTTGTAGGGGAGAATTTGTCGAATATTGTTACTAATAATGAGATGAGAGTCCAGAACTTTGAACCAGAGTCCAAGAGGAAATTATTATTATAATTTTTTTTTTTGCACGATTCTTGTGGATTACTTACAGTAGGAAGCCACAATAAAGTCTGAACACTACATCAAAACACTGTAGAAGCTTTGGGATCGAATTCGTCGAATTTGTCCAGGAAAAAAAAAATCGAAAGATATGCTCCTTGTCAGGCTGCACATAGCACACACACCATCAAGAGATTAGCAAAATTCAGATGGACATCATGCCATACTCAGCCCACAGTGTCAATCTTTACCACCAGAGTTCATATCTTTTATCCGTTTAAAGTTTATCTTCGGGGACATCATTCTGAGGATGAAGAG